>NW_017305509.1:2721-5353 GCF_001594115.1 Trachymyrmex septentrionalis
ACTTTAATTGTTAAAACGAAAAAACCTACCACGATAGAACCGTTCTCCATCACGATGATCCGATTGCTATCTATAATCGTATTCAAACGATATGCAATCGTGATAACGGTGCATTCTTTAAAACTGCTTCTTATTGTATTCTGAATTAAGGCATCCGTGCTAGAAATAGAATTTCAAATTTAGGGATGCAAATTTATAAACATGTTAAGTTTTGAAATATCTCTCTCTCTCTCTCTCTCCCTCTCTCTCTATCTATCTATCTATCTATCTCTCTCTTTCGTGCGTTGCAAATTACAGATACAAATTATATAATTTTGATAAAAATGTCTACCAATCCGATTTAATTTGAAAAAGTTTGCTTTCTATTAATCTCAAATTTAATATTAGACCTTCATTGAACAAGCGAAAGAGCGCTGAGATCAAAAAGGACTTGCCGGCGCCAGTTCGTCCAACCACCCCAACTTTCCAGCCAGGCTCGATGGATACGTTCAGATTCTGTAAAGCCCAATTACGTGTTAAAACACAAATAATGTTTGTAAGAATGAACAGACGGTTTATTTTATACCTTCAAAACTGGTGGATCATCCATATGATATTTCATGTTGACATCCTTCAAGATCAATTGTCCTTGGGATGGCCATGTAGGTGGCGGTGGATTGTCCGAAGTAATAGGTTCCTCCTTAGAAAGGTTCGTGTACTGAAGAATCCTTTCTACAGAGGTCGTCAGTGACACCGACTCGCTAAACTGTTTTATGGTGTATTGTAGACAAACGATTAGGATCAATGATATTGCTAGACCTGCTTTGCTG
Source organism: Trachymyrmex septentrionalis (assembly GCF_001594115.1). Taxonomy (NCBI): domain Eukaryota; kingdom Metazoa; phylum Arthropoda; class Insecta; order Hymenoptera; family Formicidae; genus Trachymyrmex; species Trachymyrmex septentrionalis. The sequence goes on from NW_017305509.1 coordinate 3,531, forward strand.
CCGGCTACATTGCCTGTAGTATAAAGAACAAAGAGAACATACAATTGTTTGAAGACTGAGAAAAAGAATCACACGCAAAAATAATATTATATTAATTTCAAAAATATGACAAATGAATATTTGGCCATTTTTCTCAATATACGCATGACCTTCAATGTTTCAAATAACCTGTTTGCTGGTACAATATTCATCACGGAATAACGTATCTTTTGAATGATCTTATCTCTTTTAAAACATGGCAGCCCGATAACAAAATTTTTATACATAATTATGCATAAACGGTGGTACACAATTCATAATCATTCTAAATAAATTACGTATAAGGTAGTCGTGTATAACCGTTTATGTATAATTATGTACAGAAATTTTTTTACCGAGCTGCTATATTTTAAAAGAGATAAGATAACTCGAAAGACACGTCATTCCGCGATGAATATTACCAGCCAACGTGTTATTGATAGTCGTTGATGATCATGAAGTAATAATATATACATTCGTCATTTTAAAATTAATATCGCAATTACAAACACTATTACATATTACAATATAAATATTGCAAAAACAAATGTCTGGAAATTATTATAGAAATTGCTACGTAAAAAGATTTAGATTAGAACAGTTGAAGTTTAAAGACGAGACATTACTTACGAATAATTGGTCACATTTTAACATAATTGGTCATGTGCAATTTACAAAACAAATAAAAAATCAGTTTGAATGTGTTAGATTCCACATTATTCTTGAAATTCTAGAATAATAACTATAATAAATATTTCGAAGATCTTTTGCGCTAAACATAATGATGTTGGCAGAATTTGCATAGTTTGTCAAGATTTTGTGTAAATGAGGATAAAATGAGAAAAAAGTAATTTTTTTGTCATTTTTAACATTTCTTATACAATAGTAAACAGTTTTAAGTGAAATGAACTGATAAATGTTCTTTTAGACTCGATAAACTTTATTTAGAAACAAAGTTTTGTTTTGCTATAAAAAATATTGAAAAATGCTATTTTTTACCCATTTTATCTCAATTTACTCAAAATCTTGATTACATAAATTTTTTAATGGCATTGTGTTCACCAAGAAAAAATTTTCGGAATATGTATTATACATTTAAAAAAAGGAAAAATGACTTTTTATCAAACAGTGTAATAAGCATATGCAAACAATTAACAATAAACATACAAGATAATATAACGAACTCAATACGACGCACTACTTCTTTAAGTACTAAATAAATTTTTTGCACTAAAGGGAACTTTTCAAATAATTTTTTAATTAATTAATTAAAATCGGTCGACATTAAAATTGATCTCTTTGCCATTTTAAAATTGAATTCTTAATTACACATCGATGTGAGTCCAATGTTATCCTAAATATTAAACATTGCATATTGATTCAACAATTCCATAAAAGAGTATACAATTATTACTTAATAAGTTAATGCAAAGTAAACTTTTTCCAACTAAAAAGAAACTGTTTTCTCTTTCTAGGAAGAATTTAATTAGACAAGTGCATGGATTCATAAACAGAGTTGGGAAGTAATGCATTACTTGTAACGTTGTTACTTTTTTGGTAACGATCGATACTTTTTTCTGTCTGTAACGCTAACGATAAGATTATATTTTTGCAGTAATGATAATGATTTAACCGTTACTTTTATCGTTACTTTAATTTTATTTGATAGGTTGGATTATATTTTGATTGCTGGCGTTGAAATATGTTTTTCTTTTGTATTTCCAGAAGAGTATTTCTAGTTATCCAAGTTATGTCGTTGTTATAACAAATAAGTGAGATACTTAAAAATTTTTTTAATGCTCGTA
>NW_017305509.1:5695-6333 GCF_001594115.1 Trachymyrmex septentrionalis
ATAGAGAAAAGAACTGCAGGCGATACGTATCCTCATGTAAACGTGTAACGATTGCATGACAGAATGGTGTAACAACATAATAGCGATGACATTGGTAATGACCAGGAAGGTGATGTACATCATCACCTCGTTCGTTGAGATTTTATGTTTCGCGTTAGGATCATTAATGAAGTATGTGATGATCGAACTTTGCAAGATCGGTACCATTACACGTACTGCGCTACACTAAAAGAGAAAAGTTGAAATTTAACTCTCTCCACTTCCTCCAAATAAATTTATAAATCGAAAGTAAATCTGAGAAGAGCGAGCAAAAGAGAGAGAGAGAGAGAAATTTCAGATTAATTCAGATCAATTTTTTTCTTTTTTCTCATATTATAAGAAAAGTTGTAACCTGCTGTACAGCATGTGTGAACATTCAGTTACAATTTAACTCTGACAAAACACACTTTATATTTAATATTTCTATATCAAAAGAAGGTAAAATTAAAATAATTTACACTTATTTTTCTGTAATAACATTTTGTTATTTAATTATTACAAAATAACTTTTAAAGATACAATTTTTACTAAGAAGTACGTATCTACTATCTTATTTTTATTTCTATTACGTTTTTGTTAATTTAATATAGAGGCAATTC
>NW_017305509.1:7691-8094 GCF_001594115.1 Trachymyrmex septentrionalis
ATATATATATTTTTTTTTTTTCTATAGTAAAATACATGCATATGAGATCGTATTTACAAAATTTTGATTTTTGTCGACTTAAATAATTTTGTCAAAATGCTTTATATTCTTTTAACAATGTTATCGCAAATACATGAATTTAATTAAAAATATATGAATTCAACGTAAATCAAATACATATGTAAATATAGCGGAATTAATGATTAAAATTTCTGAAAGAAATTAAAAAATAAGAAATTGTTAAATTTAAACATATAAAAATTGTTAAGTATAAAAATAATTCTTGAAATATCACTATTCTCAGGGTTGGGATTATCTCGAGCGGTATCCAAGACACTTTTGTACCAATACATATTAAAAATTACAATAACGCATGTATTTTATTATTATTAAATATAAGTAT
>NW_017305509.1:8172-8838 GCF_001594115.1 Trachymyrmex septentrionalis
GCTTGTCTATATATTGCTGTACAAGATAATTTGGCGTAACTCTTATTATAAGAGACATTATAAATTAATTACTTCGCAAATGCTGGCTATCTATACGGATCGTTTCGTGGATGCCAGACATAGCCGGCGTTAGGAGCGAAAGAGTTAAATTCAAAGGAATTAATTGTCAAGGAGATCTAGAAAACGTTCTATTTTATATGTACGTATTTATTCTATTATATATCTATATATAGGGAGCAGTAACTCTGTTCAGAATGTTAGAATGTTTTCGCTGTTTTTAGACATATGAAATGATATATTTATTGAAGTTATATAGTATCAAAAGGAGTACAAAATTATACTAGTAATAACTTTTCTGTAGGTGGAAGCGCTTCGAAGATTTCAAGTTTATCTCCACTTTTATAAATAAAATTGAATAATTTTTTTACACAATATGATTCCTCTAATTATTTTGCATGTAAAGGTATTAAAATAGTGATATTAAAAAGTTAATTTATTTAATACTTTATTCTGGTATATATTGACATAAAATATTAAATAACTCGTAAATTATTAATTTTTTTTGTAATTCCTTAATACTTTTGTGAACAGAATAATAAGATGAATTAATTGATGGAAAAGAAACACATAGCTGCTTATGTAAAAAATTATCCATTTCATACATAT
>NW_017305509.1:11446-14758 GCF_001594115.1 Trachymyrmex septentrionalis
ACATTTTTGTAATTTATTTATTTTAATTGCTATTATTTTTATTATTAAAAATTAAAATTTTTTAAATGATAAAGAAATTTACATTTTCCTTTTACAAGCACTTTAAATATTTATAAAATAATTTATGCAAAGTTTTATTATGATTCACTGATTAGTTACAAAGATATACGAGTAATACAAATAAATATTTTGTTTATGTACTGGACAACCAGTTCATGCATCACAATGTAACTCTACCATATATAAATAAATTTAAATACATAATGAACTTATATTAAAAAATTGAATTTTTTCATTCATTCTATATAATGCATTTCTATATACTTTTATCAGAACACGCATTAAAAAAATATTATATTTCGTATTTTTATTTTTATTTATGTCTTTTTTTCTTTTTTTATTTCACATTTTTATTTTTCGTGCTATCTATTTTTATTAAACAAATCTAATGTAAAATATATTTTTTTCAGTTTTTTTCTGTTTTTTCATTATAAATAACGAGTGATCATCTTACAGCGATAGAACTTGTAGTCGATAATCTTGATATTTGTCCTGTTATTGTGATTCTCTTAGACATTTCCGAAGCTCTTCTCATGTCCTCTTTCTTTCTCTCCGCTTGGTTCAAATTGTCCAACATTCCAATGAAATCTTTATTTGATTGTACTAATTCGTTATAATTTCCTTGCATTTTCACGAAACCCTTAGAGTTTCGGTTATCGTTATAATCTTTTCATATTCTCGGAGCAAGCAAACAGCTCGTCGACACCAAGCAATCAAAACACGAGCATTCCTCGATCCTGTGCTAATCATGCTGTTTGTCTCAAATGGCACGCGACCCCCCCTTGCGCAAATCCAGAAAATCGTCGATCAAGCACACGCTACGTGTAAGAATAGTGAGTTCGCCATCGGATCCCGAGCAATGTAGATCAAATATCATTCATCGCTCTTAACGCAGCTTCGCGAAAGTTAAGTGCGAACGAATCGACTTGTCGTCGCGTATCACCGCTGCCTGCTATTACATAACGTGATCGGTGTACGCGTACCGCGAGACTTTCCTTCGGCGTTTCCTTCGAGATTTGCTGGTCTCGTCACTGCTCGCAATACACACCTTTTTGAACGCGAAATTACTCAACGTCGTACCAAGTGCGAATTACTTGTGCCCGCATCGAACCGAACGCTTCAATTGTCGCAATATTATTACTACGAGCATCGCTTACCGCCGACTTCAAACAAATCTATTATAAATTCAACTCTATAATAAAATCTAACTTATTACAATCAAGAGAGACATTGTTTATTACACGCCGCCTTGGCGAGCGAGCCTTCCGTACAAGGTGACACCAGCCACCCGTCATAAAACAACAACGATAAAAAAATAATTTTTAATATTCATTCAGCAATAAATTAAATTTGCTTTTGTCATTATAATATCTCAGTTATTTACTTTTAAAACAAATTAAATAGCTAAATTTTTAAAATTAAAAATTTTTTAATTTAATAGCGATAACTAAAGAATATTCTGTTACTCACTCGATCCAGTACAACGATGTGATCCGACCTTTTAAGGAATTGCAATTGATGTGTGACAAGTATCCTCGTCTTGCCGTGGAGATATTCGGTGATGCACTTCCCATAGAGATGTCTAGCAACACGAGTATCAACCGCGCTCAAGAGATCGTCGAGCAAATAGACATCCGCTTGTCTATAAACTGCTCTTGCGAGATTGATTCGCACTCTTTGACCACCGGACAAAGATACACCTCTATCCCCGACCATTGTCATGTCTCCCTGCGGAAATTGTCGAAAATCCTTCGTCAAGGCGCACACATTTGCTACCTGAAACATTTGCCAATTGATCAAAAAAAAACTTTAAAGAGTATTAAAACTTTCAAAATTATAATAAATGGAATCACGTATAGATTAAAGATTCAAAAAATTTTATAACACTTGCTAAAATATATCTTCTTTTATATCCAGTCACAAAGACGTAATTCATGTTTAATGATTGATGCGTAAGATTTGAAAGATCTAATTGTAAGAATTGTTACCAGTCACGTATAAAAATTCCTGATTCTAACGTGCAATAGCAGGAATATATGAACATTGTACAATATCCGCAACAAATACTTTGGATTATGAAAATTACCTGCGTGTATCTAGCCCTATCATAGGACTGGCCAAACATATTGTCCCTTATGGTATCACCGAAAATCCAGGGTTCTTGACTGGCATAAGAGATACACAGATGTGGATTATTCGTATCCAGTGATAAATTGCCCGGGAAATTATACTTCGAGGAACCCTGAGTAAGGATTACGAAACCCGTGCGGGATTTAATTCTTTCAATAGTAGATGTAATATGGACGATTTGCCGAAGCCCACTGCACCGACTACAGCACACAATTGATCTGACTTGATAGTTAAATTAATATTGCACAAAGTCGGCGGCAATTGGCTACTGATCCAATTGGCGGAAACTCGCTGAAACTTTACGTATACCGGAAGATCAGATAATCTTTGCTGTTCAAACAGAACGATATTCCCATTTCTCGAGATGTACCTGTCTATTTGATTCTCTACATTAGTTTCTTCCTTTGATTTCTAAGATTTAAACTGCAACTGCGGCGTATTCTCCGAGAAGCGTCTCGTGTTTACTTCATCCATCAGCAAAAAATCCTGTAAAAATTAAGCACACTTCAACAAGTACGTGCCAATAGAGATATTAGAATGATTGTAGATTTAAGTTCATCGTAAATTAGAAAATAATATGTTAACATGTATCTCCAATCGATTGAATGACACTATTGATTCACCCATTAGTATTAGGCCTTGCAGAAAGTACAACACGACGACGAGTTGAAGTATGTCGACATTTCATAGTTCACATCGGCAGTCAAATTATTTCCCATTAAGACGAACGTTATCAGGGTGAAGTAGATGGTCAATCGTTCAGTGAAGACTATGATGGCCAAATACTAGTATGTATCATTGCTCTGATTGAGTTATTTGACACTATAGAACATTACACAAAAATCAAGTTAACTAGTGATTTGTTTTACAGACAGGTGTGCCGGTTTACATTGCATCCCGATTTTATATATAAATTATTAGCAAAATTAAAGGACACTTCCTATACAAAATAAATAACTACAAGTATGTATAAATAATTGTATAAATAAAGGGCAAAGTAAGAGTCAACACATTTCTTTAAAAAGTCATACAATTAAAAGAACAAAATACATGTACAGAAAAGTAAAATAAAATATATAATAAAGAAAAGGGCTCAATCCGGTAGCCGAAACTTGTAATATT
>NW_017305509.1:15448-20491 GCF_001594115.1 Trachymyrmex septentrionalis
TCGTGCGTATTTTTCGCACGGACCTTTCCGGATAACCCAAGGTTGTCCGGAAAGTCCGTGCGGAAAATACGCACGGACTTTCCAGGCGACCCAATAGAATGGCTTCTATAGAATCTGTGATATTTTGTACGTGTCATACATCTGAATTTTTGCGGTAAATTAAAAAATAGAGAGAGTGGGCAAAACAATTAGCGAAAATCAAATTTCATTTGCAATTGTATAAATCTTTTACGAATACAAGTACTATGATAGTGTATACATATATGTAAGTACATAAAATTATGTGTATACATATATAATATATATATATAAATATTTTGAGAAAAAATATAAAGAATAATAGTAAAATTAACATCATGTTTTATGTTTACATTAATAAATTATATTATCATTATTAAGAATAATTGTACTTACCTTTACATTACAAAGAGCATTATATTGTGCACATACCTTCGATATACGAGTATCAAATATTTTATCAAAGTTATCAGCTTCAACTTAAGTCACCACGTCTCGTTAGAAGCCATGTAAAAAAAAAGCATCCATTAAGCACTGTGTGTTTGTACTTTGAAAAAAGACAAAATGTTGCTAGTAACTACAAGTTACGTTCATAATCATTTGTGTTTATAATAATAGGGTAAAAGCATTAAATACAGATTAGGCACTAGTTCCGGGGATCACACATTATATTTAAATAATTATACTATTTTTATATATCAAATAATGCGTATCACAAGATTCTTTAGCATTTGCTTTGTCTTTTTCAAGTGTCAATTGTTTTTGTATTTATTAACAATAGCGCTGCGCATTTTATTAATATCGTTAACTAATAAAACGTAAGATATAAACTAAATATAATATGTACCTATAAAAATTCATAGAAAGTGTAATATCATAAGAATTGCCTCATGGCTTTTATAGGAGTAAGTATATATAGATTTAATGAAAAAGTTGATATTGTGTTTAAATGAAATTAAATCCCAAAAAGATAAAGCATTTGGTAAATTAATTCGCAATAAGTACATGGAGTCTAATTGTGAATAATTGTCACTCTACTTAATCACAATTAAAACGTATAAAACGGTATCGAAATGAAATAAAATCTTTCCTAATGTAATCTCTTTATAATTAATTATTACTATTAAATTAATTAAAATATTTAATTAATTTGAGATCTTTCTGGATAAAAATATGAATTTTTCTCTCAAGGGCGATCCACATCAAGTTGCTTTAATCTATGTATTTTAAATAAAAATTCCGCAAAAAGAAAGGCAATCTAATCTAGATTATCTATGTCGATTCTGTTGTTCAGTACTTGCTGATTAAACGGCATATAAATATGTTATATTACAGTATACATATCATACAGTGTAGTAACCACAAAGTTCCTAGAGGAACTGCAAGAGTTATTTCTGAAAACTTTATAAAAAATATTAAAACGTGTTTGTGTCTCGTGCAGCAAGAATTAATTCAGTTAAAATAGCCGACTCAAAAACTATGACAGAGACGCTAGAAGGAGCACTAGCACCATTATTTACTTTAGACTCGTTCTTCGGTTTAGACATGTTCGAATATCCTCGTGGACAACTTAGAGCGTATCTTTCTTGCCTACATGTTTTGGTCAAATTGGGCTTTCTTATGTTGGTTTATTACAGTCTATATTTCATACATATTATGCAGAATGATAACATGTTATACGTCACTCAAATCATCGAACTGGTTCTCGTCAACTTATTAATTCTCATTAGCTTTTGTCGTTTTAAGGTAACAATTTTGAAATGTACTCCGATTCCTATATAATAATACTTGATCTTATATTAATTATCTTTTATTTAATACTATTTTAATTGAGAACATTAAAGGAGTTTTAAATGCACAATTATATATAAATACAAAATTATAAAACGTTCTTGTAAAAGCTTTCAATACCATTAACCATGACCTACTTTCAAACTCAAGCTATGCAGTCTCTCCCATTCGACTCTCTCGCTAATCTGCTCATTCCTTACAAATCGCACGCAGCAAAAAAGTTCTCAAATATAATCCTTTTCCTCTTTCTTCTTCTTTTTGTGCCGTTTTTTGGAGTACCTCAGGGTTTTATTCATGGAATTTCACTTTTTAACATTTTTATCTGATTTGTCTAATGTTTTTCTATTCTCTAAGCTCTTCATGTATGCAGATGACGTAATTCTTTTCAAATTTTTTCACCTATTCGATGCTTTTGCAGCCTGTTCTGCTATAAATAAAGATCTAAAATTTATTGCCGAATGGTCTCTCTTTACTAATAATTCATCTAAATCCTTCTAAATTATCTTTGCTAATTGTCGATTCCTCAACATTATTATCCCGTATTTAATCCTTCAATATTTCTATTAACTCCGTTCCAATTCCTCGCTCCTCCTCTATTAAAATTTTTAGTGTTCAAGTTGACTCTTCATGATCATTCGAGTCACACGTCAAGTGTCGGGCTGCTTACGTTTACTTCTTTTTTATCCCCTTTACATCCTTTCCTACTCTTAAAAACTCCTCATTTCTTAAGAACTTGTTACTTTGTTATTTGATTATGCCGTCGTCTATGTTCCGGCTCTTAACCAACAACTCTTCTTAACCATGTACAGCGTATCTAAAATTCTTGACTCTGATGAATTCTTCTACTGCGTCTGTAAATACGACCATATATTATCAGAGATCTAGATGGCTTAGAATGTGGCAATGTTTTATACTCTACCTGTGCTGTCTCATTTTTCTTCCTTCAATAGCTTTTCTATATCTGCGACAGAATTCTACTCCTATGCCAAAGTAAGCCGATTCATACCTTTGTACGCCAGACAACGTCAAACAATGCTACGACAAACTACGCCAGAAAATATGCCTATTATCTATTAGAGATTATGCCCGAAAGTACGCTTAACTATGCTAAAAATTACACCTAAATTCGCGAATAAACCATGGAAATAGTTTGATATAGAATTTTACTTCTATGTCAAAGATGTACGCCATTCTATATAAAGCTATACTCTAAGCATACGGGTATGTTTCGAGTACATTTACACTGTACTGTTTAGAGACACATGATGGTATCTTAAACTCATTTGGCATGAATTCAAGATACTATCACATTGCTGTCATGATGAAATTTGAAATCATAGTATGAATATTTTAATATTAAAGCCCAACTTTAAGGGTTTACTTCACATGCGAAATACTGGGCTCCTTTCTCAAGTGATCCTTATTTACGAGTTTATGTATCTCCGCCGTGGCTCTCTGTGAATGGAGATACTATATATAATGTTTGTGGATGAGTATAAGTAATTCTGTGTAAAATGTCATAGAATGGCTTACTTTGTCACATACGAAAAAATTAAAAGATAAGTATTGCACTTTGGCACAGAAATACGTACCTCAAGAAACGATTTTTTCGTGCAACTGTGTAGTTTGGCATAGATAGACATAGTATTATTCTGTGCCCAAGTATTCGATTGTAGAGTATGATTCTGCGTAGAAAGACGTAGAATGGCACACCTTCTCCGAATACTTATGAAAAAATGAAAACCAATTTAAAGGAATTCGGTATAAAACGCGTAGTTCAGAACATAATGATCGTTAGTTGCGTACTTTGGTGTATTTTCTGTGCCTAACTAGGTCCAAATATGCCATTTTACATTTTTTAAGTAAAAACGTATAATTTGCCGTTGCTATTTCTGTATCCAACTATCAAATTATAGAGTATAATTCCGCGTAAAAAAGCGTAGAATGGCATACTTTCTTGAAATACTACGAATGAATAAAAATTAAATATCTAAAAAAAAGTGCTATGCTTTCTTCTTAGAGCCCTAGGGGTTCATTTCGAAAAATTTCATTAGAACACAATTGAAAAATCAGGGAGATGATCTATGATTTCAATAATTTGGAAGAAAAATGTGTCCCTCAAAGGGATAAAAAAATCAATTTTCCAAAATTTCACAAAATTTGTTTTCCTTTTTTTCGGAAAGACTAGTGTGCAGAAAATTCTGAAAAAAAAATATATTATAGTTTCAGATGTGGAGTATACGCATAAAAATTTTTAGAGCACGTTTAAGAATAAATAGCCGAATTTATTTTGAAAAAAATGAGTTTTTTTTACATTAATTATTTATAACAAAATTGCAAATAAATAAATTAACATAATTTTTCATAAAAGTTTCATATAACTTAGATCCCTAAGAGTCTAAAAAGTACTCATATGCGCATACGAACTGCAAAATGGATCAGAAATATGGAAAGAACTAAAAACAAAAAGACAAAAGGGACGTATACGTGTCACTGCCCCTCAAAGGGGTAAGAAAGTGACCCGTTTAAAAAAAATGTGTCTTTTGAAGCGAATATTGTCGTAACTATAATAGAAAAAAAACATAAAGAAAAAAGTTGTAAATAAAAGTTGAATAATTTTAAGATCACTAATTAATAAATATAATTTAGAAAATTCTTTGAATTTTTATTTTTTATAATTAAAAATTGTTAAATAAACACATTTCTAAAAATTATTATTATAAAATACTCTTGAAACCATTCAACTTTTACTTCAAACATTTCTTCTGTCTCTCATACTTTTGACTTCGAAATAGTTTCAAAAGACAAAAACTGATTTTCTTCAAAAGAATATTTAATTCCTAAATGTGCGAAAGCGCATATAAAAAAAAATGCTTTTTTCTTACTTTCACCACAAAACAAACGTATATAAAAATTAAAATAGAACATTTCAATGTGTTTCCTTGTAAAACAAAAATACTACAGGATTTATTATGTTAATGTATTAAGGTTAGGATTTGTTTTTAAATTTTGTTTCTCTGTTCCAATAGAATATTTTTCCCTTTACAATTCCTTGCATTATATACGAAATAACACGATTTTAAATCAAATCCCAAATCTTTCATAGCATAAAAGTGTATTCTACTTTAAAACTGTCCCGCATCTAATATAACTTCTAGCCAGAATTCATTAGTTGTAAGAAATATATCATTAAATATTTTTTTATTTATTTATATATATGTATTACATTTGTTC
>NW_017305510.1:0-343 GCF_001594115.1 Trachymyrmex septentrionalis
AAGGAGGGAAAAGATTATAAAAGAATCCCACTGGAACTAGGAATGGATTGGCGAAATTCGGGAGGAATATTGGGATACAGGATGTAGAGGTTTGGCCGGTGATGGCATTTCAGATTTCTTCAGGATCAAAATAATGAGGACCGATTGTGTAGGCTCCCTTAGGGATGGATGCGGTAGTAGTCCGCGGGAATTGAGTGATGAGTGACTCGAAAGTGTCACTCTCTAGGATGCGGAAATAGCATCTAGGTGGGGGCGGAAGAATTTCCTTGAAGAACTCCACGCTGTCTGTGGAGTTTGTCGGGAACGGAATTCCTCTGGGGGAAATTGGGATCGATGAATCGGA
>NW_017305511.1:0-207 GCF_001594115.1 Trachymyrmex septentrionalis
GTACTTGCTCACGCGTACCGAATCGCCTACTTTGAATTTTGCAGGACGCGCTCTCTTTATCGCACTGTACACTGTGCCCAAGAGTTTTTCGGCGATCGCAGAAGTTACGTCAGAGGGTCGCATGCCGATGGTGAGATGCTTGCGCGCGTTGTAATCTGACACCAGACGCGGTAGCTCGTCGACCCACTTGTAATTGCCGTTGAGTGT
>NW_017305511.1:307-603 GCF_001594115.1 Trachymyrmex septentrionalis
TTCCACATGTCGTTTTTGAGCGTGCGATTGAACCGCTCGACCACTGACGCTTTCAACGTCGAATACGTGGAATAGTGATTAACGTTGTGTTTTTACAAGATATTCTGTACATCTGCATTGTAAAATTCTTTCCCCATATCCGTTTGTAAATTTTCCGGACATCTTTCGCTCTCTCGAACGATCTCAGCGATAGCGTTCGCCGTCTCGCTTCCATCCTTGCTCTTGAGCGAAACGGCCCACACGTACTTGCTCAACACATCGACGGTGAGTATGTAGTGGCAGCCTCTGTTGAAACT
>NW_017305512.1:0-450 GCF_001594115.1 Trachymyrmex septentrionalis
GACGCTTGTCCGCGGCCGCTGAAGGGCACGCACTCCGCCGCACCAGCGCGATGTCCCGCCGCGAGTCCTCTGTCCGCGCATACAGGGCAGCGCGGAGGCAGCCGACAACCGGCGGCCCTGTGCCCATCGTCGCCTCCGCACTGGAAGCACCAGGCGGACCTGTCCACTGCACTCTGGCAAACCACCCTCGTGTGCCCCACCGCGAAGCAACGAAAGCATTGCAGCCTCCGCCTCGCTAGGGGCACGACGGAGGCGAACGACCATCCGAACCTGATACGATCACCAGCCTGCTGGCGCATGCGAGAGGGCATTTCACCCACACAATGTTCAGACCTCCGCGCCCTGGTCTAACTGAATCAATTCTTATGTCCCCCGTGGAGACCTCACCGAAGGTGGCCACCTCTTTAGCAACCTCCTCCGCAGAGACAGACTGGTCAACGTTGACCAGCC
>NW_017305513.1:0-9963 GCF_001594115.1 Trachymyrmex septentrionalis
ATGGAGCGAGCCAATCAAATCTTGGGCGAGTATGGAGCGCGCCAATCAGAACGCGCCATTTCGGCTGACTGACCGGCTAGGCCACGCCCATGGCGCCAGAGAGAGACGTGGAGGGGGTTTGTTGTGACGCTCCATGGCTGCCCATATACTACTTATATGCTAATAATTGGCAGTAATTGAATAAAATGCATAGGTAAGTTTAATGCCTTGTAACTTTTCGACAAAAAATCATATAAAGCTTAATTTTTTTTAATTTGTAAAAGAAAAGTTCATACTTTACCATGGTTATAATGACATTTATGACAAAAATATACTTCCGTAGCGTAGAATCCGACAAGCGCTAATTAAAGGGCTTAAATTTCTTATAAAAAAACACATCCTTATTTTTAAAAAATGCCAGAGGTAAGGATAGATTCCATTAAAAACTTCGTAAAGTTCAGACTTTACCTTTTAAAATATAATATAATAAAAAAGAAAACTTTTAAATAAAACCATTTTTTGCAGAGTTATGCTTATTTGAATTTGTGCGAAATTTTGATATAAATTTACCTATGCATAATAATTTTGTTGACGAGTGTATTTATAGGTATATGTATATATTTTGAATTACTCGAGTACTTAACATGATTCTTCAATAAAAGTTTTCTTAAGAATTTACGTAAAAGAATACTCAATTGATCTTTAAAATTCGTATAACAATTGTACTTTGCTGTGTTTTCAATAATCACTATTTTTTATTCATTTATTTTTCATTTACATCAACATTCAATAATATTTAAATATAACTTATTTAAAATAATTTAATCACAATCCTAAACTAATTTTTTCTTTTTGTATTTGTTATTTAATTACAATTATTTAACTATTTTTTATAAATCGAATAATACATGCAATAATTGTTTCGACTAAAGGAATAAATTGTTTTCACACAACAGTGTCCATTATATGCTTCTTCTCTCTAAAGAAATATATTATTTTAAATAACCAGATCTATTAATTTTTGATGAAAAAAATATTTCCCTTTATCTATAAACATAGCTTTTGTTGCGGCATCCAATTGTTGAAAACCTTTTGGCCGTATTACATTCGTCACGTTTTTAAAATAGAATTTGAAGCAATATTTTATCAAGTCCTAAAGAATATACTACATATACGGGTTGGCCATATTCGACGGAAAGATGTGGCAACACTGTAACTTTTGACAGAGATGTTAGATCGAGTAACGACGTAGCGCGTTTGAAGCGTCAGTCGAAAGAAATTTGTGCCATGGAACAGTATACGCCACGCGAACGCTCTCAGATTGTTGAAATTTACATTCAACAAAACAAGTCAATTGTTAAAATTCAACGTGCATGGAGAAAAATAAATAAAGTGAAAAGTGCGCCTTCCGCGAACACATTGTATCGTTTGTATGAAAGATTTTCAACTGGTGAGGCACTCACTAATCCCAAGCGTCCAAATAAAGTGCTGATATGATCATTGGCCCGTTCTTTTTCGAAGATGAAGCTGGCGAAACGGTTACCGTCAATCAGGAGCGTTATCGTGATATGATAAGTGATTTTTTGATGCCAATTGTTCATGATAATGGTATGGAGCACTTCTGGTTTCAACAAGATGGCGCTCCACCACACACAGCTCGAGCCACTATCAATTTTTTGAAACAATTGTTCCCTGGACGTTTGATGTCAAAAAATGGTGATTTTGAATGGCCACCGCGTTCACCAGATTTAACGGCTCCAGACTTCTTTCTGTGGGGCTATTTGAAATCAAAGGTTTATGTCAACAAGCCAAGGACCCTAGACGAACTTAAGACCAACATCCGACAGGAAATAGCCGCCATATCGGCCGAAACATTGTTCAAAACGATGGAAAACGCTGCAAAACGGGCACTACTCGCCATGCAGGCTCAAGGCGATCATTTAAGAGATATCATATTCAACAAATAATGTACACAAATCTCCTTGAACCATATTAAATGGCTTTTACAATGAAAAGCAAAAAATGTGTTTTTTTTTCCCATGATTAAAACAAAAAAACATCTTTCCGTCGAATATGGCCAACCCTGTATAAGTAAATTACAAAATATTTAATACAAAGACACATTTTTAGAGCTAATAAATTTTGCGTTAAAAAGTTATATTCGTGTGAAGTAAAAGATTTGCGTAAAGAATTTTAAAGGGAAAACTATTTTGCTGGGATAGAAAGAAGAATAGAAAACGAATCCCAATTGGATTAATATATAAATTCCATTATAAATTCTGCAATTCTTTCTTTTGTTTCAGAAAAGAAAGAAATTCACAAAAGAAAACAAAAAAAGATAATTCTATTAGTTACCTTCCTATAATGTTCCGCTATTTTGTTGAGGTTAAAGAGGTGTTCGCTCTCACGAACATGATACTCAATTTCTCATCTAGATACACTCTTATTATTCTTTTTTCTGGAACCGTTCTCATATACGACATCATCATTTTACATTGTCGCAATAAGATATTGTATGTGCTAATAAATAAACGTTATTACTTAATAATCTGCCATCCATTACCTACATTCATTATATGTAGCATCTCGCTACAGTACGGATATAGGAACGAAAGAAAGCAAAAATACTGAGCGCAAAAAGTACTAGTAGAAAGAAACCTGCCATGTCGGCTTTTTTGCTGTTACCGTTAAAATCACCTAAAATCATTAGATTTATAAAGTACCATAATTGATTTCTCAGAAATATTGCGTTAAAATGGCAGTAGTGCACATGAATCACGATTTCAAGCAAGGTGGTTGATGGTTCATCTTTTAAACTGTATTTACAGATCCCTTCGTGCACTTCCATGCATTAAAGTTCCACAATAAAATTTCTACAATAAATAAACCTATATAAAACTAAAGAATACATAAATTAAGTATTTGTACATATTTTTTGTTTATGAATAATCTAATTACAATTTAAAAAACATCGATTTACATACTTGACGGTTTTATTTTCTCAAATAAAGTACGCATATATATGAATGCATAAATTTTAAATGACCGCGTTTCGCGTCAAAATCGATGTGAGTTTGCGGGACTTTATAAGTCTAGTGACTTGAAAATTGCACTATCGCCAGTACATCCATTTTCGGTTTGGATACTACGTAACTACGTACATTTTCTGACACTGTCGATAAAATCGTATCTTTGAAAATGGATGTGGTTCGTGTCTGTAATACATCCACAGGATAGAAGCCTGCCGACTATTCTTCATAGAGAGAAGAAAAGATTCTTTCGTAAAAAATAAATTTTTGTCGTTATATCCACAGAATGTCAAAGTTCATCAAATATGTAAGTCTTTCTGTTAATTATTGCATGGATGCATGGATGCATTTTATTTACATAGTTTTTAACGACACGTGCCTTAAGTTGAAACTGATAATTTTGATAAAAATCTTTTATATACTAAAATTATGTGCACAAAATAATGCTTTTTGTAAAGTGAAGATAAGTAGAGGAGACCGGAGCTCGTTGGCATAAGAGACAAATTGGCATTGCGTTCCATTTATGTATTTAAATATTAATGATAAAGAAAAATTTACTACAAAATATTTTTTTTACAACATAGATACTTTTTCCCCTTTTCATTTAAATCAAACAAGTATTACATTAGATAAAGAAAAAATTCTGATTCAAAAGCAGGCAAGTAAATTTTTAAGCATTTCGTAATTTTGTATTAAAGTTCTTCAGCTTAAGAAAGCAAATCCAAGCAATGTATTATTAGTTAAAAGGAAAGTGTTTGCTAGATACAATACGTTAAATTAGATACAATACGTTAGATACAATATTGTTAAATTTAATACGTTATTTTAAGTAATAATGGTAATTTGTTATAATAAGATGATCACGTGTGCAGGGATGGGGTACGTTGGCTCATATCATAAAAAAAAGTTAACTCGCTGTATCGCACGTGTAAACTTTCAATTACAATTTAACTCTGACAAAACGCTTTATAATTATATAATATTATAATATTTCTACATTAAAAGAAGATAAAATTAAAATAATTTACATTTATTTTTCTATAACAACATTTTGCTATTTGATCATTACAAAATAACTTTTAAAGATACAATTTTTATTAAAAAGTACATATCTACTATCTTATTTTTATTTCTATTACGTTTTTATTAATTTAATAGGTTTATCATAGAGGCAATTTACATTGTGTACCAATTTACTCCACATATGGGAGCAATTAACTACAATGCAGCATGTCCACATTTCATTTATTGCAAAGAAACTATACAGTGTATAGAATCATTAATCGTATGAAAATGTAAAGAAAGGTTCTCTCTATCATATTGATATACTTGATTTTAATCATAATAATTCATTGTTTAAAAAATCTAATGCCGAAATTGTGAAAACTGTGCCAATCAGACCCGGTCTCTTCCCTATCATTATTCTTATAATAAATATAATTTATTAGTGTAAACATAAAACGTGACCGTAAAATTTAATTTTATTATTATTTTTTATTTTTATTCTTAATCAATACAATAAAATTCAGAAAAGAGTTAATGAGAATCAAACGTAGATATAAGAGCGAATATTTAGAAGATGCAGATAATAATCAAATGTTACGAAACGTTCGACAAAATAAATGAAAATAGTTATTAACATTTGATTATTATCTGCATCTCCTAAATCTTCGCTCTTTATTCACTTTGGGGTCATTATCAGCGAATATAGCAGCAAAAAATCTTTAATTGAGAGCAAATTGAAGAAATAAAGCAATTAGTACACCAAATAAATTTAAAAATAAATTTAAATCTGTTATTATAACATCATTTAGTCAAGACTTAAAATACCAAATAATAAATCCAGGTGATTCACCTGGTACGTTTTACAACATATTGTAGATGATTACTTGTAAAGGAATTTACATAGTAAACAGAATCCGAATCAATCGAAATTTTTGTGAATGATATATAATAGATAAGTATCACATCATAATTAAAGTATATACACATCAACTTTCTATGTTAACTCATATTAGCATGTTTTAACATTTATTTCATCGCTTTCTTATCTTTACTAAATGTTCGTTTATTCTAATAATGCAGACCAGTAACAGCACTGTCTTAATGACGATAGAACTTTAATATTATATGATAAATAAAGAGCAAAACTCGAATATATATGCATTTTGTCAAAATTTCATTTTTTTTAATTAGATATGACATAATGTTCAGTGTCAAAAAACTCATAATAGTTCCTTTGAAATGTTCAGAAAGCATTTTTTCATTGTTAATTTATATACTGAAAAGACATAAACATTTCGAAGTGCATTATGTTTTTTAACTTATAGAGACGAACAAAATGCATTTGTCTAATATTTATAGCACTTGTTTAGCAATTTTATTTAATATTCTATATCTTACTTGGTATATTGTTATTTTCCATAAAGTGCGTATTTTTCTTGTGTGTGGAGTTTTCTTCTTTCTCATATTTTGAAAATTGCAAAGGACAAAACGCAATTTTAAATTCTATTCCTCAAGTATAAATATAATGATTATTTGTCCAAATTGAAATTGTTAAATAAATAAATCAAATTTTGTACAAATAATTTGCTTACCTTTTATGATCACTCTTCCAATTTCACAAAAAATATATATATATTTTTTCTATAGTAAAATACATACGCATATGAGATCGTATTTAATAAATTTGATTTTTGTCGACTTAAATAATTTTGTCAAAATGCTTTATGTTCTTTTAACAATCGCAAATACATGAATTTAATTAAAAAAATGTGAATACAGAGATTCGAGGTTGTTACGATTATAAATATGTATGTATACTTTTCGGCTTTTAGTTCAAGCACGTGGACGAGACGTGCCACCGCGTGTTATTTGTTTCGCGCATGCGCGTCGCCTTTCTGCCCGACGTGGCAACCGATGCCGGTCGCAGTTCACTGGCAGTTTTTTTCGTTTGTTCTACCGCCCGTCGCGAGTTCACGCGACGAATGCGTTCTTTTCTCATTGTACACGTTTGTTTCATATCTAAGTATAATAAAGTTTCTTTTCTCTCACTCACCACATGTTATTTCAATAATAACTCACAACAGAGGTAAGTAGACATATATACATAGCGAAATTAATGATTAAAATTTCTGAAAGAAACAGAAAAATAAGAAATTGTTAAATTTAAACAAATAATAAATTGTTAAGTATAAAAATAATTCTTTAAAATATCACTTTTCGGGTTGGGATCATCTCGAGCGGTCGATACCCGAGACAATTTTGTACCTATACATATGAAAAATTACAATAACGCATGAATTTTATTATTATTAAATATAACTAACGAAGTCCCTTCGTAACCCCTATTCCACAAGAAAATTATTCTATCCATTTATTTTTCATAAAAGATGATTTTTAGCAATGTGTCATAATATATTTTCTTAGTCGCAAATTTTAATATTATATTAAAGACGCGATAAAAATGATAACTATAATTAACATTCTGCCAAATAATCATTATTATAATAAGCGGTCTAGAAAATTTGGAATTTACACTCTCCTGTAAACACTATTGAAATTTGACGGATAGTATAACTTTTCTTTGCGAATAGATCTTATGAATTTTACGTGGAATCAGTATACATTAAATACGCTTTCATCATAAAAATTACTCCCTTTGTATTGGATGCTAACCAGCATATCACAAAGTAAATTTGTCAAATTTTATCATATAAATTTTAATAAATTTTATAATTGCAAGTTAACAATTAAAAGTAAATACAGTTTATTTATTGTTAATATTTCATTCCGTTTATCAATATTACAATAATAATTGGTTTAATAAAATTTGTGTTATCATATAAATATTTTCAACGTTTTCGTATAATCTCGCATTTTTAATTTTTTGATTATGCTACTACGAAATATCATTTTTATTGTATTTTGAATGTCATTTATAATTGTATCTTGTTAAATATATCAGAATTAGTCGTTAATTGGATAAATTTTTCTTATTAACTCACCGTAGAATATTTTATTGATCAAATATGTCTTTTTGTTAATTATTAAGGCATTTCGTTTTATGCATAATGTATTATTTCTCCGATGTTGTTCATCGAATGTAAACAAGAATAAATGATGGATGATTTGGGCGCATCATGCACCTATAATCTACAAAGTACTTACAAAGTAATATGTAGGTAACACAGAAATATTCAAATTAATGTTATTGTTATAACTTTCAAATTTCTATGCATTTTTCTCAAAATTATATTGATGATGGAAAAAGAAAACGTTTCTTCGTCAGTCATGATACATATCATTTTGTTCCAATTCATAGGAAACAACACAACGACATAAGACAATATATATAGTATATTTGCCTGATTTGTGTTGATTGACACAATAATTGCACTACTAAAGCGCTGATATTAAAATAACTAATTGTTATCATCACTATTTATCCTGAAATTTTCCCTATTTATAACTGAAATTCCCAATCAAACTGAAAAATATTAAATAAATCCTTATAATAATGTAATAAATAATATAATACTTATAATATAATTCTACTTTTAGTTGTAAAATCTCGAATTTTGTCATAACAACCAGAAATTCTTTCTGATTGTTATGACAAGATTTTGGTTTAAATAAAATGCATTTAATTATATACGCGCGAGTGTCTTGTTCATACCAAATCATAATCAAACAAAATTTCTCATGCATTACTGCGAGAGTAGGAAGTCTGTTACATACCTGCGCAAGAATTATTGTAACGGACAAAATTGTGGAATACGTCTGAAAGAAAGTATGCTATCATTATACTTAATGAAAATAGTTTGTTAACTCTTTCGCTCAGAAATTGGTCCACCGGAATATCACCATTGATCGGGATCCCACACCGAAAGTGTACACATTATATGTGTCTTTACGTTTAAAATTACGTTTTACGTAACTTGAACAATGCCACCTTGACACATTTAAAAAAAAAAGAACTATTTCCAAAATAAAATGATTATAATTTCTTTGTAAAACGTTTTTTAATTACCCCCTTTATGTCAGTGGCATTATAAACATCAATATACTACCACTACTAATTATGTTTAAATATATTATTTGGCAAAATTAGTCACTCTTGGCTGTATTTTGCTGTATAAGATAATTTGACGAAATTCTTATTACTTATTAAAGGACATTATAAATTAATTACTTCGCGAATGCTGGCTATAGCCAGGATCGCTTCATGGATGCCAGACATAGCCGGCGTTAGGAGTGAAAGAGTTAAATTCAAAAGAATTAATTGTCAAGAAGAACAAGTTCTATTTTATATGTAAGTATTTATTCTATTATATATGTATAGGGTGAAATATAGCAGTCTCTGTTCAGTTAGATTGTTTTCGCTATTTTTGAAATATGAAATGATATATTTATTGAAGTTATATAGTATCAAGAGGGGTACAATATATACTAGTAATAACTTTTCTGTAGGTGGAAGCGCTTCGAAGATTTCAAGTTTACCTCCACTTTTTTAAATAGAATTGAATAATTTTTTTACACAATATAATTTCTCTAATTATTTTGCATGTAAAAGTATTAAAATAATGATATTAAAAAGCTAATAGAGATATTCGGTACTTTATTCTGGTACATATTGACACAAAATGTTAAATAACTTGTAAATTATTAATTTTTTTTGTAATTCCTTAATATTTTTGTGAACAGAATAATAAGATGAATCAATTGATAGAAAAGGAACACATAGCTGCTTATGTAAAAAATTATCCATTTCATACATATATATATTTTTTTAAGCAATGTGCGTTTTTTTGCACCGTTTTTTTTATTCGTCCCATTATTCTTTTCATAAAAGTATTAAGATACAATAAAAAAAAAAATAATTTATGAGTTATTAAATATTTTATATTAATATATGTCAGAATAAAGAATAAATATCTTAAGAATAAATATCTAAAGAATAAATATCTAAAGAATAAATAAACTTAATTTTTTCATACATTACTTTAATAATTTTATATACGGATACAGAATAATTAGAAAAATCATATTGTGTAAAAAAATTATATAATTTCATTAATTAAAATGGAGAGGACTTTGAAATCTCCGAAGCGCCTCCATCCATAGACAAATTGTTAGTAGTATACATATTATACGCTTTTGATGCTATGCAACTTCAATAAATACATTATTACATACGAGTATCTTTAAAAATAGCGGAAATATTCTAAGAGGATAGAGTTACGGTCCTTCCCTGTATATGTGTGTGTGTGTGTGCGTGTGTGTGTGCGTGCGTGCGTGCGTGCGGGCGTGCGTGCGGGCGTGCGTGTGTGTGTGTATACTTTTATATTTTTATTTAAAATAAAACATACCCAGCGGATAAAACTATATCCAAAGTAGAAATGTCCCAAGCCAAATTTTACCTCTGTCTGTTTTATTTGCAATATAAATTGCAAAACCTAATTGAAATAAATAATTTAATAAGCATTAAATATATACTACCATTCTTGACAGTTCGGACATTTGTATAAATTTTATCAAATAAATGAGTAAATTTAAAACATTATTATAAAACATCAATTATGTTGTCGCCGATATCAAAGGTACTTGCCGGGTGGAAGGAAGGGGATAGCCAGAGTGGCTGTAACCGGGTGTCGATCTGGGGTGCTATCCTATGCGGGTTCCCTTCGGTAATCGGGCAGTGGGCGAGCAAAAACGACCTTTTCTGCTCTAATGTTGAATAACTCGGTAAAAAAAATCATATAGAGATATATCTATTATTATTATTATTAGGCGTTAGGAACTCGAAAGCTCATTGCCGCAAATACCAAATCCCGCCACTGTTCCCTGAGCAAGATCCCTCCATTTGTGACCCTCGTACCCCATTTCGTTAAGGTCCATTCTAATATTATCTTCCCATCTACGTCTTGGTCTACCCAATGGTCTTTTCCCATCC
>NW_017305513.1:12212-19372 GCF_001594115.1 Trachymyrmex septentrionalis
ATAGTATAATAATGAAATACGTATTAATAGTAAAATAACTTTCAAAAACTCACCTTTGTTATATAAAATAAAAAATAAATTAATTAAAAATGTTTGAAGGTGGCTAAACAATTACAAAATATAAATAATGAAAAGCGATGAGCAACTTTGTGTGAAAATATGGAATTTGAAAGTTCTATAAAATAGAAAATAATTTTAATTTTGTATATTCCAATTTTGTATATAATTATTCGGTAAAATTTATATAGGTGTCCAAAATTTGAGCGCTAATAAAATTATAAATAAGACAGTTAAAACTTTATTGTAATTATTTACCTGTTCACGTAAATTCTCATCAAGATTATAATTGGACAATTTATAAAGAATTGCTAGTGTTTCATTTATCTGAAATTATTTTAATGTAAAACAAAAATTTGTAGTAAAATACTGTAAACTTTGCATTAAATGAATAAGATTTTGTCATATTTGACATGTGTAATTTCATTGTTGCTTGTGTTATTATTTTAATTATATATTTAATTACATAATTATTAATGCTTTTAATCGACTATAACTATACCTCATAGTAATCAGTTTGACATACGTAGTTTAATGTGAGAAATAAAATGCTCTGCAAAATGAAAAATAAATACATATTTAAATGTCTGATAATATTAAAAGATGTCCATATAATCGTATGCTCTCCAAGCAAATAATACATTGCTGCACAGGCTCCTACAGCTGCATTAAAATACAATATCATTGATATTAATATTTGTACTCTATATGCTACGTTTAATTTGCGTGATATATAGCATAGTTGTAAATGGACGTGCCTGTAAATAAATTGTAATTATTATAATTAATCAAACAGTGAGACATATACAAGAGACATATACGAGAAATACTAATTAAAATGTATTTTTAACATAGAATTCGATATAAGCGAGTATTATAACTTGCAGTTCACAATGTGTGATTATTTCACATAATTGAAATTAATTATTCTTGTACATATGTACATACATATATAAGTATCTCGTTTCAACTGCTGCATCAAATTATTTAGGAACAATACAGAAAAGTGTATTTCAAATAAAAGTGAAACGATTTCGAGGAGGACATATTTTTTTAAATACTTTTTGAACATATTTTTGTTACATTATTTTTTTTAGGTAAAGAGGCATCTACAAGATGTTAAGTGTACAATTTAAGAATGTATTAGTTGCACAGTCTCTGCAAAGATATTTAAATTTGGAAGTATGTTTAATATTTCCAAATTTCAAATAAAAAATATACATATGAAAGTTGTGTGAATAAGATTATATTTTTTTTAATAACACATTTTTGTAGTTTATTTATTTTAATTGTTATTATTTTTATTATTAAAAATTAAAATTTTTTAAATGATAAAGAAATTTACATTGTCCTTTTATAAGCACTTTAAATATTTACATAAAATAATTTATGCAAAGTTTTATTGCAATTCACTGATTAGTTACAAAGATATAGTACAAATAAATATTTTGTTTATGTACTGGACATCTAGTTCATGCATCACAATGTAACTCTACATAAATAATTTTAAATACATAATGTACTTATATTAAAAAATTGAGTTCTTTCATTCATTATATTATTCATTCTATATATTATACATTTCTATATACTCTTTTATTAGAGCACAGATTAAAAATGTAATTCTGGAGATATTATTTATTAAAATAATATCTTATGATCCAGGTAGTATTCGTCACCTTTATCGTATTATATTCAAACGTGATTTAGAATGATCTGTAATTTTCTCACAATTTTGTTATTATTTTGAAAATATGTATAAAACATCCTTAATTCTCTGTCTCTACATTTAATCGACTATAACACTTATTCAAATTTAAATTTTTTTCCATCGTATAGCTTTAAGAATATCGTAAAGAGGAATAGTCATATTGTAAATAGCACTGACACACAAACGATTTACGTGTCATCACTACATAATACTACATTAATCTCTCAAGCACATGTAGGTACACGTAAATTGTTGTATAACAATAACGTTCTAATTGGACCTCTAACAAGAAGAAAATCAGGTACTCGTAACGTGTCGGAGATTTTGATGCGCCTTTTACAGGCTGTTCTTGAACAAAAAGAAAACGATACTTGTCCAGCTGTTTCAGCTATAATTTCGAAGAAACCAATTTTTAAATAATTATTGTAATAATTTAAAAAACGTACTGCATTGAAAAATATTAATACCTTATAAATTTCATTTTATTTCACCGAATGTTGAGGATAAAATTACACCTGGGTGGATGATTCTCGGATGATGATTTTGAACGCAGCACGTAGACCGCGCATTAATCGAAATGTTGCTCACTTCAGTAAGTATTCGCGCGCGCAACGATTTTCTGAACTATTTTAGAAGAAATATTTTAGTAAAGTTTATCAGTATGGAAAACAATAGAAATATTCATAATAAAATAAATAGTAAATTTTTTTAAAATACTTCTTCAATACAGAGAATCACTGTACATGCGAGTGAATCGAATGTTTAGTGAAGTGAGCAATATTTCGATTGGCGTGCGATCTATTGTACTTGCCGCGTTCAGAATCATCATCCAAGATTCAGAATCATTTTTCTTCAGAATCATTTTTTTCAGAATCAATTTTAAGAAATCCATATTGCTTCTTCGTGCAAACTACTATTTGATTTATGGACTACTATTTCATAAATACACATTGCACAGCTTTTATATGAAGCAAATGTTGTTACGACGTCACAACTGGAGCATTATATTAGACTAAAAAATGATAAAAAGATCTCAATTCTCGAAACTTTTTGTCGTTATCAGCATTAAGACTTCGCAGATACGTATTAATACGTATTCTTTAATCCCGGAAAAGGATTTTCAAAGAAGTAAGAGAGAAAAAATAATTGTTATACAAAAATATTATATGTGCTTTGGTAATACAGATGATTTTAGAATTCACTTTTTTTTAAGGGACCCGCCCTCCCCTTGTTTAAGTGCAAAACATCTTCCAATATTATGAACACGTGATAGTGTTTATTTATACTCTGCAATATATAATATGTTGAATAATTTGTTGAAATTATCTATTTTATTTTTTTTCATTTTATCATATTCTAACTAAGCTTTTTCTTATATTATTTTTGTTTTGAAAGCGGAGAATTTGTGTCTTTAAGGTAGAGATTTTGTAAAGCAAGGAATATATATTTTAAAGGAAAGAATTTGTGATTAAAAGAAGAGAATTTGTCTATTTCATTCTACTTGAAAATGAAATAAAAATTTAAACATATTTATATACAATATATTATCAACTTTATTTGATAATAGCTTTTTAAAGAAGGACAAGCGACAATTAAAATATTTGTAGATCACTTAGGGTTACGACCTAATGAATATATGTCAAGATTATCGAAATTGGCAAAAGGTCGTCTATTTATTAAAGTTTTACAAAAAAATACGTAGATTCAATAAATAATTTTATTAAACAAGCAAATATATGTTCCATTACACCTGATTTATTTAATTATTCTATTCATAAAAATATTAGGATATTACGATTATTAGAAAATTAATAGTTTACGAGACATTTAATGTGTCATGCCAATTATATGTGTCAAAAAAATATACCTATAATATTGGTTTTTTTTAATTTCTGACTTAAACATGCATACCTTGTACATGCAGAATGATTATAGAGAAATCATATTACGTAAAAAATCTTATAATTCTATTTTAAAAAGCACAGATAAACATTACATTTTTTTCATTGTCTGTCATCATTTCCCTATCTAGAAAAAAATAACGTGATTACAAAAGGTCCCTCTCGAAACAGTTCCACTTTTATAGAGTACTTTTTTTTATACTTTTTGAAATATGTTGATGTGAAAGTTAGATTGAAACATTCTATATATATATGTATATATACATTCTATACATATACTCGAATATAAACATGCGCGTGCATGTGTGTGGACAGTAATTCTATTAAATAATTATTACATTATAATCCATATATATTGATTGTGTTCCTTCGCTTCTGTTATCCGATGATGCACAGAGATGGATCTGTTTTGTCTTTTGTAGTTTATATTACTTTCGGACAGATCAGAACATAATACATGTAAACGTTCATTAGTTTGATGAAATCTGGAGCTTATGCATCTGAATTAAAAAAGAATTAATCACATCTTTTATTAACATTATAATATATGCATTATGTACAAGCATATTAACGCTAATTGCGTTAATAAATAATTAGAAGTCGGACTAGATTAGAATTTTATTATTTACTTGTTATGTTTCAATATAATATTTTATACATATATAAGGAGTAAAGTTTCTAAATGAGTTTTGGTCCAAAATTTATAATTCAGTTTCAGTCATTTTAAACTACAATTCGTTTACAGATTCGTTTACGAAAAAGAAAGCCACCAAAAAACTACGCTCATTAGAAAATAACAATTTTTCAATCAGTAAGCTAAGAAATGTTAAACGAAATTGGTAAACAATTGCTAAAAACATTAAACAAATGCATTTTGTTAAGGGAGTTTTTACGTTTTTGCGTTAAAAAATATCAATTATTTTTACTGTTTTTGAAAGCTTATAGCCTCAAGAATAACCCACAAAAATGTTTTTTGGAAGAAACAAAAATTGTTGAACATAAAATGATATTATGTGTGGGGCCTCATGATTGATTCTAATAGGACGCACCAATTAATTGCTATAATTGCTAATAACCCGTCATTATTTATTATTCAACCTTTCAAAACCATTCTAAAATGTTTCTCTTCAATAGAAGTTTCAGTCTCTTCTGAGCATCACTTTCGTTTCTAACAGAAAACGGAAAGATACTAAAATATTTAAATCTTTATACACGTTTTTCATAAAACTGTGTTTTGGATGTGGTGATCACGATTCCAAAAAAACCATTAGTCCGACTGATTTCTACTTTTACGATTATACATACTCAGAGAACATGTCATTATCACCGAAACTAGAATTAATAGTCTACATTAATTTTTTCTATGTTTTTGAAGTTCAAATAAAAGGGAAAAAATTAGAAAAATTTAAATTTTTTTTTTAAAGTGTTGCCATTTTGAAAATATGCATATGACATTAATTATCTTAGTCCGAGCGAGAATTACAAGTCCACTCATTAAGAAAAAGTTTATTTTTTGACCAATGATACGATTCTTTGATCACCGTTTGATCGTGTTAGCGGTACAGGCCTAATTTTAGCGCCATCTTATTATTATTTTGTGAAAAGTTAACATTACAAAAAATATTTTTTTTTACACGTATATTGTACGCGCTTTCTAGACCTGTATTAGTTTTTAAGTATACTTAAATTTTTATTTATTAAAAAAATTCTCGAAGACTGCCTTCAAAATCGACTCTTAGATTAACATGAAGACCTCTTTAAAAAACTCTTTGTTAAAGCATCTTTAGTTAAAGGATCATGCCATTTTTTTTCTCTGGAAGCCTTTTTCCAGATATCCAGAAGGATAGTCGAAAAATTTGATGGGATAATTGGATATCCAAAAGAATTTGACGACGAATATCCGATATTCGGTACCCCTTAATTTATAATACTATTCTTTTCATGTTATAATTTTACCGTTGCTTTTGCTGTTACTTTTTTATGATGACATATGTTAAGATCAAGTTCATTGTAGATAAAAATTCTGACGTATGTTTATTCGATTACATTACTCAACATTACTTCTTTCACGACATTTTTTAAAGATGCCCATCTCTTATAAATATTTAATAATAAAAAGTAGTAATTATTTTATGTAACTGTTGTTTAGTATATTTTTAATACTCAAAATAAGTATTGTACATATATGTATACATGTTGTGTACAGACAATACAGACAACATACATATGATATCAAGTTCATAGTCACCAATGGAGGTGGGCTCTCTTTTTTATAAGTTACGACAGGTTATTAATTGTTTTACGCTGTAAACATTTTGACGCACAATGTCAATAAAAATAGCTTACAAAGTAAATGTATACACATGTGTAATACATAATAAAACTAACCTAAGAATAACTGCAGAAATCAGAGCACTTAAGATAATGACGAAATGCGAGTAATTAAACAGAAATGTATTTAACGTTATACTCCAAAATGCAGTTACGTCATAATGCAAAACAATAATATACATAAAATTAGTATATGCTAATTGATAAAAAATGAATGCAATCCATCCTATTATTATACGAATTATCCAGTTACGTAGTCTTTGGTATTCCTTTAGCGCTCCGAGGGCTTTCAACGTGTCGTCTACTATAGCAAGTTTACGTAAGCACATTTTCAATTCCTTTAAAAAAATCATATTGATTGATTATACGACAGAACAAAATTATTATAATTTTAGATTTGAGTAAAAATTATTGTTGTAATGTGTATAGAAAATGTGACAGATAAAGAGTTATTATTATTATTATTATTATTAGGCGTTAGGAACTCGAAAGCTCATTGCCGCAAATACCAAACCTCGCCACTGTTCCCGTCCCTGAGCAAGATCCCTCCATTTGTGACCCTCGTACCCCATTTCGTTAAGGTCCATTCTAATATTATCCTCCCATCTACGTCTTGGTCTATATAAAGAGTTATATTATAATAATGTAAGTGTTACGTCCAAACTCCGGAAAAGTGGATTTAGAGAGAGAGAGAAGGGAGTAGAAAAGGATGGAGCGTGGAAGGACGGTCAGACTCTAGTCTCACAGGTATTTGCCTGGAAACAAACACCGGCGAGTCGAACGCACCTTTTTTTTGGTCCGCTTCGGAATATGGGTCAACGTTTCGTGAAGACGCTATGACGCCTGTTTCTTACGGGCGGTTCGATCGTCGGTCCGAATTTCGAGTCAAGGAAAAATCCCTTTAATTCGGGAATGGACCACGTGCGAGCTTTGAAAGGGCAAGGTTTAGTGATTACGAGGTAGTATTATTAGGCGGGTTTTAAAAGTGAATGACAAGAGCGAGAGGAATGATTAGTGACATTATTTATTGTAGCTAACTAACAGATAGGAAAACACGCGGTTATATGATAATCGGTTATATAATAATATTTATTATATCTAATCTGTACATTATAGTTATTGACGCAACAGAATTATCTATTCTATAACGGCTATACATT
>NW_017305513.1:19723-26251 GCF_001594115.1 Trachymyrmex septentrionalis
GGTGGGATGATTCGGATGATTGTGGAGGAGTATCGGGAAATATTCTCTCTGTCAGTGCGTCCGAAAACGCTGGTGAGGGAGTTCGAGGGGGAGGAGAAGGAGGTGGCTGAGGTGGTGAAGGTGTTCGAGGGGGAGGAGGTATAAGCTTAGCCTGATTAGCCGGGGCCGGTGGTGGCGAGGTAACGGTGGTAAATGATCCTCGACCGGACGACTCTGCCCTTGTGAATGCCCGAGGTACCTCTTGTACTCTTCGTCCAAGAGTCTCCGTGCCTCTCGGTAGGCCCGGCTTCGAAGCCACCTTTGAAGGGACGGTTCGGGCGCGGCACTATAATTTGGTATCAATTATAGTGGTTGGTTCTTTTAATATATGTGCGTGTGCGTGTGTGTGTGTGTGTGTGTGTGTGTGTGTGTGTGTGTGTGTGTGTGTGTGTGTGGATGGGACTTACTATTGTTCTGCGGATGTGGGTAGATCTAGCTGCCGAAATTGTTGGCCTCAGCACTCCACGGGAGGTTGGCACTCGGATGTGGAAGCTCCGGTCGAGTCACTTTAACGCGAACTGGCAATCTCGGAGATGGAGTTTGATTGGCGATTGAATATTGAAT
The DNA here is from genome assembly GCF_001594115.1 of Trachymyrmex septentrionalis. Taxonomy (NCBI): domain Eukaryota; kingdom Metazoa; phylum Arthropoda; class Insecta; order Hymenoptera; family Formicidae; genus Trachymyrmex; species Trachymyrmex septentrionalis. Next base: position 20,327 of record NW_017305513.1, read on the forward strand.
ACCGAATGAATATGACGAGTGCCAAAACCCGATAGAATGACGAATGAATATGACGAGTGAATGCCGAGTCCCGAAGGAATAGTGACGCTCTTCGTGGAGGACCTCTCCTTTTATATGGCGAGTTAGTGACGCCAAGAGCAGAGTACGTGTACTGCTGAGCCAATCCAGGATTAGGGATATTGTTTATGTGTCTAAGATAACTTTCGTCATCGACCATTTCTCCAGTGTCTAATAGATGCGAGCCACATGTCATTTATTGCTCACAGCCGCTGTTTCATTTTACAATCCTAGTCTGTATGTTCTTAAGTTTCGCCTATCTGGCCCTTGGTTCCAATATCAACTCAACGGTTCTGTCCCGAATGGTTTATTAGTTAAAAAAATGTGCATTTATTGTTCTCAGCTCTTGTTTCATTTTATGATCCTCGAGATAAGGTTTGTCTATTTGATACTTGGTTCAAATATCTAACCCAACGGTTCAGTCCCGGATGGGTTGTTAGTTTAAAACGAGCATTTATTGCTCTCAGCTCCTATTTCAAGTGGTTTACTGCTCACTAATTCTTTGTGATGACAAAAGTTTCTTGAAGAAAAGAACTGTAGAGTCTGGACGTAACATAAGCATTAAAATTGATCTGTTAAAAAAATTTTTTGTAAATTTAATTTAGTTCATTGCGCAACTCTATGAAAAAGATTACATGTTAACAGAGTAACACAAGACATAAACATAAAATATGATACAACATACTATAATAGCATGCAAATGGTTAGAGGCGTCAGCAAAATTGCTGTTACATATAACCTACCAGCAAAAAATCAGAACTAACACGACGCAATGAGTGGTGAAGCAATAGTTAAAATCATATACATACGCACGCGCGCGCGCGCGCACACAAACACACACACACACACGCACGCACGCACGCACAACACACACACACAGGCGCAAGCACCTACACATATACCAGTTGCAGTCTCTCTTACATACTGTGAGTAACGCAATGAAACACGAGACAGCAGAACGAAAGCAGGGCAAAGAGGGAGAGGTTTTTATTGCTGCAAGAAAAGAATAAAAATATTTGATTAAGGAGTAGAAGAAAGCAGTATAGAACATACTGGAACGATAAGTAATTTTGGTACCTGGTGACAAGGGGGTTAAAAGTAAAATAAAATTCAGAGTTCAACTGAAGAAGGCATCAAAGATATAAAGAAATATTGGAGCAATAAAAAGAAAAAAGAAAAAACAGTATAAGTGTAGAATAAAACGTTACCATATCCTAAGCTAGCCAGATCTCTGGTAAATGCATAGATATATGGTCGTATTTACGGACGCAGTAGGAGAAGCGGAGGCAAGAATTTTGGATACTCTGTATACAATTTATATTATATGTTATTGACAGGATTGGGTAGTACCCAAAGTTAAAAAAATAAAAATTAAGTTAAAAAATTAAAAAGCTAATTAATCTTAAAGTAACTTAGTTACATTTTAGACTCTTAACTTTATTTAGTTAACTTTATTTTATCCGTAACTATTAATTTTGTATTTAATTCTTTGATGTCAAATCTCAGACATAATATGTGGCAATAGCGATAACTGAAAATGAGATGAAAATGACAAAAGTGAGAAAATTTATTACGTATTGATCAATGAAATTATAAATATTCTAATGAATTTTCTCACTTTTGTAATTTTCACTTCATTTTAAATTATTCAATCGACCCTTCATATTTCAATCTATTAGAACGGTTAGAAACCGTGTATTTCGGTCTATTTAGTTTCTGATAGAAAATAACTGATTGAAATCTATTATTCCTTATTATTATCGCTACTCCCTCGTATTGTGTCTAAAGCTTTAATCATGACCAGTATTTATAAACAAATTTTATATACTAAACAATATAATAAGACTTTTCTTCAGGATATTACAAAATTTTCCAAAAAAGTTTGTCGACTATTCTTTGTATACGTAATATTGAATTTTCAGGAAAAAGTATATTGTTAATAATAAAAAATCAATTTTAAATTTTCTAAATAATTTCAAGTAAATCTTCTCTCTAAAGAGTTTTTTCTCTCTCTAAAGAGAGAGAAAAAAATTAAGTTGGTCTTGAATAAGTATAACCCAATATTCACTGTTAAAGAATAAAATTTTACTTTTTATAATGAAATTTATTTTAAACATCTTTCAGAAATTGAACTGATCATGCTATTAATTAAAATTATTCTGAAAAAATTTTTAGATAGTTACATAGAAAATTATATCTCTTAATTTTGTTTTACAAAATCAATATTCTTCTTAACCCATTGACACTTTTTTTAATTGTTGAAACGGAAAAACATACCCTTCTCCATCACAATGATCCGATTGCTATCTATAATCGTATTCAAACGATGTGCAATCGTAAAAACGGTGCATTCTTTAAAATTGCTTCTTATTGTATCCTGAATTAAAGCATCCGTGCTAGAAATAGAGTTTGAAATTTAGGGATGCAAATTTATAAACATGTTAAGTTTTGAAATCCTCTCTCTCTCTCTCTCTCTCTCTCTCTCTCTCTCTCTCTCTCTCTCTCTCGTGCGTTGCAAATTACAGATACAAAATATATAATTTTGATGGAAGTGTCTACAAATCCGATTTAATTTGAAAAAATTTGCTTTCTATTAATCTCGAATTTAATATATAACAAATGTTATCGTACCCGACCGTAACTTGATGCACCCTTATAACGTACTGTGAAAATACTTTACATCATTCGTAATTATTTGCAAAAGTAGCAACTTAATAATAGAAAGTTTGAATTATTTATATATGGTAATTTATTGCTATATCTCATAGCAAAAAAGTCACGTTCATATTATAGTAAACTCTCAATAGTCACAACACTTGTAATATTACTGTAAAAACATCAAAGTCTACGCTACATTATTATCTTGATCTGAATGTGTCATAACATAATAAATAACTTTTAATTAATCTGTATAATAATGTCACACTTGTAACACAGCGGACATTTGCATAGTATAATGATTTCACTGTGTCACACATCCGTGACAAGGTAAATATTTGCACGTCATCATGACTTTGTTGCAATTACTGTGACTTCATTTGCTATGGAAAATTTATTAATATATAATTAATCAATCAAAATTTATTGTCTTCACCAAATGATATTTAAATACAATCCTAAAGAATCGTAAAGGCTCACTGCGAATCAATGTTGGCCGTGGCTACATCGAGAACGAGTAAACGATTGTTTCTCAAAATGGCTCTAGCCACATATGAGTTGCCTCTGGCCGACACTGAAGTTATGACCGCCATAGAAGATATCGTGATCCAGAGTGACATCATTCAGCTCGACTTGCCGCAACACCTTCCATGGCTTCAAATTATCGTACTGATTAAACGGATCCAGATTGTAACGTAAATTCTCAGAAAAGAGCACATCCTATGATATAATGGAGATTTTGCAGCGCAGTTCACTGAGGACCACTATGATTGTGTCTCGACCATCGATCTTGATCTCGCCTTCTAGACCTTCATTGAACAAACGAAAGAGCGCTGAGATTAAGGAAGACTTGCCGGCATCAGTTCGTCCAAATACCCCAACTTTCCAGCAAGGCTCGATGTTCGTGTTAAATATAATAATATGATTGGAAACAAGACCGTCTATATAAATATTAAGACTTTAAATACAAAGCGCCTTCCCGGTCCGAGTGTTAAGATGTTGAACTATTCTCTAATATACATTCAATTAAATTGAATTAATATTTCAGAAATAAATTGAGAGCCGATGAAATTTTCGGATTCACACACTCAATCTGAAACAAATAATCCCCCCAAATTCTCCCAAATCTGAAAAAACTGTAATAAATTTATTGCGAAAAATATTGACTCGGCCGGGAGTCGAACCCAGATCTCTTACATTCCGTGTGAGCGTTCTGAGCCTTTAGACTACCGAGACCTTAGCAACACTCTTCGCAATAACCGATATATATAGTGAGTTACGCATGTATAGACGAGCGTATTATAAACAATATGATTGGAAACAAGACCGTCTATATAAATATTAAGAACTTTAAATACAAAGCGACTTTTCGGTCGAGTGTTAAGATGTTGAACTACTATCTAATATACATTCAATTAAATTGAATTAATATTTCAGAAATAAATTGAGAGCCGATGAAATTATCGGATTCACACATTCAACCTGAAACAAATAATTCAGATTTGGGAGAATTTGGGGGGATTATTTGTTTCAGATTGAATGTGTGAATCCGATAATTTCATCGGCTCTCAATTTATTTCTGAAATATTAATTCAATTTAATTGAATGTATATTAGAGAGTAGTTCAACATCTTAACACTCGGACCGGGAAGGCGCTTTGTATTTAAAGTCTAAATATAATAATATTTGTAAGAATAATGTTTGTAAGAATAAACAGTCAGTTTATTTTATACCTTCAAAACTGGTGGATCATCCATATGATATTTCATGTTGACATCCTTCAAGATCAATTGTCCTCGGGATGGCCATGTAGGTGGCGGTGGATTGTCCGAATAAGTTCCTCCTTTGTTCGTGTACTGAAGAATCCTTTCCACGGAGGTCATCAGTAACACAGACTCGCTAAATTGTTTTATGGTGTATTGTAGACAAACTATTTCAAAATTTACATCTATCTATAAAGAAATTTAGAAAAGTTACAAACTTTTTCAACTTCTAAAAAGTCTCAATTCATTTAAAAATTAAAAAATTTTTCTAAAAAATTTTATAATTATATAGAAATTATGAAATATTCTAAAAATTACCTTGAAAATATTTTAAAAAATTGTCATAAACGAATTTTTCTGAATGTCTGTAGAGTAGTTAAGACGACTCGGATTTCGTAACTGTTACTCACCGGAAGGATTGTTATGGAAGAAGGATATGCGAGCAGTTTGAAGAACATGACGTTGTGAAGGTTACTACTCGAATTCATAGAAACCTTCATGTAAAGAAAGCTGCAAAACAAAGTAGTAGCCATGCAGGCAATGATGCAGAATGTATAAACGTGTATGGCATCTATAGTGCTCAGCAGGTTGTCTGGGTGAAGATCGAATCAAAGAAACTATTGTTGTACATGTTCGCAAATTGTTTTACGTCACTAGTATTTTCAATTTGCCTCACATCCTCCAAGGTAGTCCAGTAATCATTCCCGGTAGTGGCGATCTGACTGATGATGAAGATCATCAGCAGTACGGATAGCGTGAAATTATTGTCACCGTTATGCAGATATTCCTTGTACACTCTGTCGGCTACTCGACCGTGCCGACATCTCGGCTTCCGGGCGATTCTCCACATAATCCGAATCATCAGTGTCCGAGTGCTGCACGATGGCAAAATAATAATCTTATTACTTGAACTTAACTCTCTTAATAGATGTAATCTCATGAAGTTAATTCAATTTGAATTATTTAAAAACAAAGAAAATAATATTAAGAAAATATATAAATATTTGGAAACTATTAAACTTTTTGAAATCTTAACTTAAAAACTTCTTCCTCGCTTTATTAATTGATAATAATTAGTGAAAGTATGTACATTAGAAATCTTTTATGCGCCAAAATACAAATATTTTTTTAAATTACTTTGTATTTTTATTTTTATTTATGTCCTTCTTTTTATTTTTATTTCACCTTTTTATTTTTTGTGCTATCTATTATATTTTTATTAAACAAATCAAATGTAAAATATATCTTTTTCAGTTTCTATATTTTTTTTATTATAAATAATAACGAGTAATTATCTTACAGCGATAGAATTCGTAATCAATAATCTTGACATTTTCTCGTTATTGTGATGCTCTTAGACATTTCCGAACCTCTTCTCACGTCCTCTTCCTTTCTCTGCGCTTGGTTCAAATTGTCCAACATCCCAATGAAATTTTTATTTGATTGT
>NW_017305513.1:27099-34834 GCF_001594115.1 Trachymyrmex septentrionalis
TCAGCAATAAATTAAATTTGCTTTTATCATTATTATATCTCAATTCTTTACTTTTAAAATAAATTAAATAGTGAAACTTTTAAAATTAAAAATTTAGTTTTAAAATTAATTTAATTTTAATTTAAGATATAACTAAAGAATATTCTATGTTACTCACTCGATCCAGTACGATAATGTGATCCGCCCTTTTAAGGAATTGCAATTGATGTGTGACAAGTATCCTCGTCTTACCGTGGAGATATTCGGTGATGCACTTCCCATCGAGATGCCTAGCAACACGAGTATCAACCGCGCTCAAGGGATCGTCGAGCAAATAGACATCCGCTTGTCTATAAATTGCCCTTGCGAGATTGATTCGCGCTCTTTGACCACCGGACAAAGGTACACCTCTATCGTCGATCATTGTTATGTCTCCCTGCGGAAATTGTCGAAAACAATCCTTCGTCAAGACGCACACATTTGCTACATGAAACATTTGCCAAATGATCAAAAAAAAACTTTAAAGAATATTAAAAATTTCAAAATTAGAAAATATTAGACATTTTTTTTGTATCTAAATAGAATCACATATAGATTAAAGATTCAAAAAAATTCATAACACTTGCTAAAATATATCTTTTTTTACATCCAGTCACAAAGACGTAATTTACGTTTAATAATTGATGCATAAGATTTGAAAGATCTAATTGTAAGAATTGTTACCATTGTTACGTATAAAAATTCCTGATTATAACGTGCAATAGTAGGAATATATAAACATTGAATATACAAACAATACATAAACAATATCCGCAACAATTACTTTGGACCATGAAAAGTACCTGCACGTATCTAGCATTATTATAGGACTGGCCAAACAGTATATTGTCCCTTACGGTATCACCAAAAAGCCAAGGTTCTTGACTGGCATAGGAGATACGCAGATTTGGATTGTTCGTGAAGTATCCAGTAGATAAATTGTCCGGAAAATTATACTTTGAGGAGCCCTGAGTAAGTTATGAAACCCGTTGCGGGATTTAATTCCTTCAATAGTAGATGTAATACAGACGATTTGCCAGAACCCACTACACCAACTACAACACATAATTTACCTGGCTTGATAGTTAAATTAATATTGCACAAAGTCGGCGGCAATTGGCCACTGATCCAATTGGCAAAAACTCGCTGAAGCTTTATGTACACCGGAAGATCAGATAATCTTTGATGTTCGGACAGAACGATACTCCCATTTCTCGAGAGAGAGGTAACAGGCCAATTTGATTCTCTAGTTTCTTTCTTTGGTGTTTGAGATTTAAACTGCAACTGCGGCGTGTTCTCCGAGAAGCGTCTCGTGTTCACTCCGTCCATCAGCAAAAATCCTGTAAAAATTAAGCACACTTCAATAAGTACGTGCAATAGAGATAAAAGAATGATTGTAGATTTAAGTTCTCCGTAAATTAGAAAATAATATGATAACATATACCTCCAATCGATTGAATGACTATTGATTCACCCAGCAATATTAGCCCTTGCGGAAAGTACAACGCGATGACGAGTTGAAGTATGTTAAAGTATGTCGACATTTCATAGGTCACATCGACAGTCAAATTATTTTCCATTAAGACAAACGTTATCAGAGTGAAATACATAGACGGTCAATCGTTCAGTGAAGGCTATGATGGCCAAATATGCGACGCGCACGTACGACGAGAATTAAATTTCATTGATCTCTAATTTTCTGACACAATCTGAACGGTTTCTCCCAGGCATACATCTTGACCACCTAAACTGAGAATTACTATTTCATAAATTTAATTCATAAAATTTTTTTATAAGTGATACTTGGACCTTAATATTATTCATATTATTATATTTATCCTATATATTGTTTAATAATAAAATAACTAATCAACTTTTTGGGGATACCTGTACCCCAACTATGAGTTCGCTCATTAGTTGTACTCTTCGGTCCGTCAATGGCGCAATCATGGTTCTGAGTTTAAGATTCAAGAAGCTCAAAATCTCTTGTCCTGGGAGGACAATGATCAACAATGTCCCAATGCCAACCAAACACGAAATACCGACTTTTTGCCACATTATTGTCCCTATGATCGCGGTCTGCGAATTTTTTGTAAGTGTATAATTGCAGGTAAAATGTTGTGTGGTCAATTATTCACAAATAATTTCCTGTCTTTAAAGTTTGGAGGCCTGTTCTAATTTAAAAATTTTTAAGTTTCAATTTTTGTAGCAAAATCGAAACATTTGTTTTTGTAACATTTTGTTATAATATGCAATGTTGTTTGTATTTTTATTAATATTAATTTCAAAAATATGACAAATTAATATTTGGCCATTTTTCTCAATATAGGTATGACCTTCAATGTTTACAAATAACATGTTTGCTGGTACAATATTCATTACGGAATAACGTGTCTTTTGAGTGATCTCATCTCTTTTAAAACATGGCAGCCCGATAAAAAAATTTTTATACATAATTATGCATAAACGGTTTTACACAATCTATAACACGTTCTAGATAAACTACGTATAAATTAGTCATGTACGACCGTTTATGTACAATTATGTACAAACATTTTTTTACAGAACTGCTATATTTTAAATGAGATAGGATCACTCGAAAGACACGACATTCCGCGATGAATATTACCAACCAACGTATTATTGATAGTCGTTAAAGATCATAAAGTAATGATACATTCATTCGTCATTTTAAAATTAATGTTGCAATTACAATTAAGATGGGTAGGTCACGCGGCGCGTATGGATGAGGATCGAACTGCATATAAAATACTAATTGGTAAACCGGATGGGAAAAGACCATTGGGTAGACCAAGACGTAGATGGGAAGATAATATTAGAATGGACCTTAACGAAATGGGGTACGAGGGTCACAAATGGAGGGATCTTGCTCAGGGACGGGAACAGTGGCGGGATTTGGTATTTGCGGCAATGAGCTTTCGAGTTCCTAACGCCTAATAATAATAATAATAATAGCAATTACAAACAATATTGCATATTATAATATAAATATTGCAAAAACAAATGTCTGGAAAATGTTACAGAAATTGGAACTTAAAAAGGTTTAGATTAGAAAAGTTTGAAGTTAAAAGACGAGAAATTACTTGCAAATAATTGGTCTGTTCACATTTTACCTTGTAATTTATAAAACAAATAAAAAAACAGTGTTATTACATACTATAAGAAGTATAATATGAATTTGTTGATCATTAATAATACTACAGTAAATATTAAATATTTAATATATATACGTATGTACATATACATTATAAATTTTGCTCCAAACAATTATGAAAATAAAAAAAATTAAGTTATTTTTATAGTGACTTGTTATTTTAAATTTTGAATATGTTAAATTCCATATTATTCTAGATAAAATTCTAGAACATTAACTTTGTTCAACATAAAAATTCTTTCTGAAATATATTATAATAAATATTCCCAAGACCTTTTGCGCTAAACATAATGTTAGCAGAATTTACGTAGTTTGACAAGATTTTGTGTAAATGGGAATAAAATGAGCAAAAAATAATTTTTTTGTCATTTCTAACATTTCTTATAGTAAACAATATTAAGTGAAATAAGCTGATAAATGTTTCAACACAAATAACGGAGAAAAAAGTTATTTTCAATGAAAGTGGGTCTTGGTGTTCAATAATATTCATGTGTACAAGTGACTATACAAATACAATTATAGAAATACAATTTTTACAATAAAATAAAAAGTTGTTTTTAAGTTATGTCTACGGAAACAGTTATAATTTAATGAAAGTAAATGATACGGTTATACCCTAAAAGGATATAACTCTTTTAGAAACTCTTGAATTGGATTTTTATAATAAATTCGATAAACTTTATTTAGAAACAAGATTTTGTTTTGCTGTAAAAAATATTGAAAACAGTAAAAAATGCCATTTTTTGCCCATTTTATCTCAATTTACCCAAAATCCTGATTTCACAAATTTTACCAATGGCATTGTATTCACCAAAAAAAAATTTTCAGGATATGTACACTGCGCTTCGGAGAAAAAGAAAAGTGACCTTTTATCTGAAGTATCGAACAGTGTAATAATCGTATGCAACCAACTGATACTGATAAACAATAAACGTGCAAGATAACGAACACAATACGATGCACTATTCCTTTTTTTAAGCATTAAATAAATTTTTTGAACTAAAGAAAACTTTTTAAATCATTTCTTAATTAATTACAATTAAAATCGGACATTAAAACTGATCTTTTCGCCATATAATTTTTTAAAAATTGAATCCTTAATTACATCGATGTAAGTCCAATGTTACCCTTAATATTAAACATTGCATATCGATTCAACAATTCCGTAAAAGGAATGTTCAAATATTACTTAACAAGTTAATGCAAAGTAAACTTTTTCTAACTAGAAACTGTTTTCTCTTTCTAGGAAGAATTTAATTGAACAAGTGCATGGATTTACAAACATAGTTAGGAAGTAATACGTTACTTGTAACGTTGTTACTTTTTTTGTTACGTTTTTTGGTAATGGTCGTTACTTTTTTCTGTAACGCTGTTGGTACGGTTACATTTTTGCAGTAATAATAATGATTTAATTACTTCTATTGTTACTTTAATTTTTATTGAATGGATTGGATTGGATTATGTTTCAATTGTTTCAATTGCACTGAAAGATGTTTTGCTTTTGTATCTCTAGAAGTGTATTTTTAGCTATCCAAGTTATGCCATTGTTATAACAAATAAATAAAATACTTAAAAATTTTTTTGATGCTTGTATACAAATATATATTTACAATTTAACACTGTATTATCTATAATAAAAGGTTATTAATTGTAATAAATACAATTACAAAATGTTCAATGTCCCATTTTTATTTCTTAAAAAATATATACTTTATGTTTCAAACTTCATTCCAATAATCACAATCAGTATTGAAAATCTGTAATTCACATTACGTAAATACTACTTTTCAGTACTGGAAGTGAATCTTAAAATATATTTTTAATTATGACATTAATGTTTAAAAACCATATTTACTTTAAATTCGTTAATTGTTGAGTTTAGACGATTGTTTTTGCCAGATTTGATCGTTGTGTAAAAACGCGTCGAATGAAATTAATTTTATTAATATCATATCATGAAGGATCTAAATTCAACAATTTCTCGAAAAGTAACCATTCGTTACTTTTTCAAGTAATGGTAATGTTAATACGTTACTTTTTAAAATAAATAAATAGTGATGATAATAAGTTATTTTTTTAGCAAAATAACTACTGTAACGATAACGCGTTATTTTTTAACGTTCCCAACTCTGCTCATTAGTTAATTCGTATTATTAATTTCCGATAGAGAAGAAAACTGTAGGCGATATATATTCTCATGCCAACAACTGCATGACAGAGTGGTATAATAACATAATGGCGATGACATTGACAATGATATAAGGAAAATAATATATTATAGACCATCATCTCGTTTATTGAGGTTTTATGTTCAGCTTTTTCATCATGTTTAATACTTGCACATTAATAATACAACGAAATCAACACTATTGTTAAGATTTATAGAATCGAAATACTGAGGCCTACTTAAATAACTATCGAATACCGAATTGACAATAAAGCGTGCGATTATGTATCTTAGCGTTAGCGTATTAGATTTATCACCTCGAGAACTAGGCTTCAAATCCCGTCAATATGTATACAAAAAATATAAAATTATATAAGCAATTGTAATTAATAAAATATATGTAAAACTTTGTTGTACATACGTAAAAATATATTAACATATGTAAAATACCGTTAAAAAATAATCTTTTAAATTAAGTTTTTTTTTAATGTAATGACATACAACTATATTTAATAGTGGGCTCTTGTTGAGGACTAAAAGGGAATTTGAATTTATTGACATTAGGAACCTACTTTAGGAAATGGAAAATGAATTACAGTTGTTCGATAGTAATGAGTCAATATATAAGACTAAAAACGGAATACAGATTTTTGATAACAACAATATTATGTATAAGCTACAAATCTTATTTTCAACATGCATAATATCTCATAACCATAGCCATCTATTCGTATACATTTTCGACGTCAACAAGGACACTTCTAGACTCTCAAAAGTAGAATGCTTCTACACTACTATTAGTACTTGATGTTATCTAAGTAAATATAATATTATATGTTTGGAAAAAGTGCCCCTGATTCGCATTTGATATTTTTACCCTATTTCTACAAGATACAAATAATTATAAACGTAATTACTTGCAACATATAACTTTACCAACATTATAACTTTATACTAAGTACAAACGTGTTTAATAAATGCTTTTTACTTACATAGCTTCAAGCAACACCTGTCGACTTGAGTTGAAGCTGATAAGTTTGATAAAATATTTTATATATTGAAGTTATGTGCACATTATAATGTTCTTCTGTAAAGTAAAGGTAAGTATAATTATTCTTATAATAATAATATAATTTATCAATGTAATTATAAAATGTGATAAATATAAATTTATTTTATAGTTAAAAGCTAGCACTTTGAAGTGGCATAAACGAAATTTAAAAACAAATTTTCTTTGGCCGTAAAAAAAAATGATAAATTTAACCAAAAATTTTAACATATTTAACCTTTTAATTTTTTCAAAAATCTGACTATATTAATTCCGCAGATTCGTTTTGCAGCAAACAAAATCCATGGAAAATACTTTCTCTATTCAAGTTAAAAAAAAAGTCTGTTTTTGAATAACTGTAATTGAAGAAGCATTTTACTTTTATACACACACACGCGCGCGCGCGCGCACACACACAAACACACACACACACACAAATACTTTTCTATAAAAAAATACGTGTACATATCAGATTATATTTAACAAATTTTGTTCTGTTTTTGTCGACTTAGATAATTTTACTAAAATGTTTTACATTCTTTTAACAAAATTATCAATTACATGAATATAATTAAAAATGTGCAGGTTCCAAAAATCGAGATAAGTCAAATAGATACTGTTGTACTAGCGGAATTAATAAATAAAATTTTTGAAAAAAAAGAAAAAATAGGAAATTGTTAAATATTATAAATACAATAAATTTTTAAGTACAAAAATAATCTTTTAAAATCTCATTATTATCGGATTCAGCTCATCTCGAACAGTTGACATTTTTGTACATACAAAAAATTATAATAATACATGTTTTTTGTTATTATTAAATGTAAGTATTCCTGCGTAAGCACTATTCTAAGAAAATTACTCTATTCATACATTTTCAATAAAAGTTAATTTTCATTAATAACAGAACATATTTTTTTGCGTGCAAATTTCAATATTATATAAGATGCGATAAAAATTATAACTATAATTGACATGCTGCCAAAATTATGATTATCAATTATTATAAGTGATCTAGAAAATTTGAAGTTCACACCCTTCTTTAACAAAACCATTGGCATTTGATAGATTACTTAACTTTTTTTGCGGACAGATTTCATGAACTTGACATAACATATGATTACATTTCGCTTCCCATTACAAAAATTGCTCTTCTTTGTGTCGGACACTAACCAGCGTATCACAAAGTAAAAGCAAATTTATTAAAGGATCCCGCATCAACGTTATGGAGTTTAACTCCCGGTGAAATTATCTGAAAATTTATGTTGTCCTTCTCTTATTGTTCTGAACAAATGTCTTGGGCACAAAGTCCAAAAATGCCTAGGGA
>NW_017305513.1:35955-37676 GCF_001594115.1 Trachymyrmex septentrionalis
AAATTGTAAACGTATAATAAACGTATATATAGAATAAACATTTCTACATTCAATCTTGCAAATTACATAAATATCTAAATGGCAATATTATATTGAATTCACTTCTCAATTATTTGTTTACCTTTTATGATTATTTTATGTACAAAAATTTTCTTTTAATTTTATAAATAATTTATCATTTTTATTAAGTGTGATGAAATTATATTTTTTTAGATGTACAATATAGTTTTGATTTTTCTTATTACTGGTAAATTAATACAGGTAAGTGAGATACCGGGGCACCATAAGTCATAAAAAGGAGAAGGGTCAATAAGATGGGTTTTTAGGCCCATCACCGATCAATCTCAAAGCGTTTATTTTTCTATCCAAGGCTGCGTTCTGTTTCACGCATAATGCACATGATGTATCATTTTATCCTTTGTTACGTCCGAATTGAGGTTTTTATTTCTCGATTTTATATTTCCTGTTTTGGGGTCAATGCATTTAAGCAATTTACCCCGGGGTTTGGAGATCAAGTGTGCGGTTAGGATTGTTCGGTGGGGAGAGTGGGATAATTGCTCGGGAGGGTAACCTTGAAGTCGGTGCCAAAAAGCTCACGAAGCTTGTAGGCTAGTTTACGTGGATCACCCCTTTGAATATTTCGGTAATCAGGAAATCGAGGAGTGATCTCCAACGGTTGGAGGGAATACCCGTTTTCGTTAGGTGAGCTTACCGGCTTTTTTTGGTCTAATAATTGTGCCGATTTCTGGAAATAAGGGAAAGGATCGTGGTTTGAATTAATAGCTGATTTGATTTGATACCTCAATCTCTTCTCTTGTTGTCTACGTCCGCCTTTAGTAGGCATGGAGGTAACGCGAAAGAATTATCGTTGTTCCGAAAAATTGTCGCAAGACGAGGGCCAATAGCCACGCTATTGGCAGCGACAGTCGTGACAACCCTTCGGATTTTTACTCTCTTTTGAGGAACTGTTATTAGACGAGAGGCCACGTTATTGGCAGCGATTGGTCACAACAATTCCTCAAAATAACGAACTCTCTGCAGAACAGTATTAGACGGGGACCACGCTATTGGCAGCGACAGTCATAACGATTCTCGGATACTCGTATATCTTAATGAATTTGAAGTAGAGCAGAGATCTAGGCTTCAGCCGAATTGTTTTAATATAGTCGTTTAATAAAGAAAAAATGGTTACAAATGTAGGAATAAATTCCGGAGGTTAGCGCGAGGATAACTCTTACCCACTTCTGGAGTAGTTTTCTACTTTCGCTCTTAGTTTTTTTCTCTACGTGTTTCTGCCTTCGGCAGCTCCTTTTATACTAAAAAATGAGCATGGGAGTGTCCTTTCAGGACCAATCAGTCCTTGGAATTTGGTAGGACCTATACCCGCGCTTGTTTTCTTAGGGCAGCAGGGCTCCGCGCAAGCCCCACTCCCGGCACTACGAGTCCAGTTTTATTTTAATAATGAAAGTCTTAATAATTTATAAAGGTTCGATCTTACTTAACTAATATCTTTATGCAAGGCGAAGTGTGATGATATTCTAGATTATATTAATAATACATATTTTAAACTACTACCGTCAAAATACATATTATAACTTCGTAATTCTTGGATAGATTTTAGTTCCATTAGAAATAAAAGGAAAAAATAAAAGATATTCATCCTCGCAGTTGGAAGGTCTTAATTTTTACCATGTACTAACTATATTACTTAATTATTAGGC
>NW_017305513.1:37776-40622 GCF_001594115.1 Trachymyrmex septentrionalis
TACTATTATTTAACATTTTACTGGAAAAAGGCTCTCAATGGAAAAGATTGTCGGTTACATATTTTTGTCTATGTGACGCATAAGGTGTACAAGCGTGAGCTATCGGTTTGTTTTGAATGTTCGCAAAAAAAGGAACCGAATAGGCCCTCCTATAAAAGGGACGGTTACAAAACCTAAACTAGAGATAAGATAAATCATGTATTAACATAGGTGTAGTAAAAAGTCATCGCGTATTTTTTAGCTCAAAGTTGTATACATATACAATATCTTCGTCAATAATGAATGAAATTCAAATTTAAAAAAAGGGTTTTAAAGCTTGAAATCTCTACTTTTAAAAGCTTATCACATTTTTTAAGTTTATATGAGTTTGATAATTTTTACATACCAAAAACTACGAGCTGAAAAAGACGAAAAATTTTCTTCTCACTTTGTGGATTTGTAACGTGTCCAAAACGAATTTGAGAAAATTTTCGATTACCTATCGTGAAAGCTTGATACTTTCCCTACAAAATCGTTTTTTTTTAATATTCCTACGACTTTTGATTACTGAGTTATCGCGGATTAAATAAAAGAATTATTTTGACTTTAATTGCTCATAACTCCATTAAAAATTGTCGTATCGTATAATTTAAAAAAGAGATTTTTAAAGCTGAAACTTTACTCTATCAAGATATATTTATATTGTTGGTAAGAAAGTAATTGCGGTTTTTACTGATAGATGTCTTTTAAAAAAACGCGATGACTTTTTACTACACCTAATATTTATAATAAAGAGATAGAGGGTTTTATCGGGATATAACAGTGTAAAGCAACGGCAAAAGCGCACAGACGATATACGAATTTTCACCGAACGTGCCGCCAGGATATAAGATATCGGAAAGGTCGGCGCAGATCATTTACCTACCGATCATTGCACGGAGCACTACGGATCTAACGATACGCGTCGTCGACCAGAACGGACGATTACTCGATTTTCGCGGAGAAGAGAACATCGTTAGATTGCACGTACGACGTAAACAGTGATAACGTGAGCGTGAGATGCTCGTGTTGAATGGAACGGAGCGCACGCAGAGAGGTAACATATTCTTTACAAGGCCAACGACGTCACAGCTCGATAACACTCGCTCATCTAACTGTATTAGAAAGAAGAAGAAGCTCAGCGCGTCGAATGTTACATTTTTGAAGTCTTTGGGATTCGTGGTGCGCAACATTTAAGATGACTGATATCCTAAACATTAAAGACGAGCCGATCTTCGACGATCGCATCGTCAAGATTGAGACTCACACGTACAACCAGTTCGCCAATACAACGTTCGGATACAGCGACGAGATAAGAATACCCATACAGCAACAGGATTTATTCACATTGCCGTACGAAAGCTTTCTATACATCGAGGGAAAACTGACGAAGAACAAAGTGGTCCATAGTGCTAACGTGTCATTGGAAAATAATTGCGTTGCGTTTATATTCGATGAGATTCGATATAAACTCAATGATGTGGAGATTGATCGTAACAGAAACGTGGGCATAACTAGTACGATCAAAAACTATGTAACAGTGTCATCCGAAAGAAGCGTGATTTTGCGGAATGCAGGCTGGGATGCGCAGACTACTGCGGCCGGATACTTTAATTTCTGTGTTCCGCTCTACGTACTGCTGGGATTTTGCGAAGATTACAGACGTGTGGTGATCAACGCTCGTCACGAATTGATTTTAATACGAGCGCGCAACGACAACAATTGCCTGACGGGAGATTCGACGACAGAGCCGACGCTCGAATTATTCAAAGTACAGTGGCGAATGCCGCACGTGTTATTGAGCGAGATAAATAAGCTGTCGATGCTGCACGCTTTGCAGAGCGGACGATATCTGAGCATGGCTTTTCGCTCTTGAGATCTGTACGAGTTTCCGCTCTTGCAGAGCACAACCAAGTATTCGTGGGCCATCTAAACGGCTAGTCAGCTCGAGAAACCGCGCTACGTCATTTTCGCTATGCAAACAGATCGAAAAAATATCATGTCTGAGAATGCAAGTCGATTCGACCACTGCAAATTAACCAATGCTAAACTTTACCTGAATATAGAATGTTATCCGTACGATGATTTGAATCTAGATTTTAATAAAAACAGATGTGCGATTCTGTACGACTTTTACGCACGTTTCTGCAAAGGCTACTATGAATACGAGTATCTCGAGCCGAGTCTCACCTTTACAACTTTTTTACGTAATGGCCCGTTCGTGATCATCGATTGCTCTCGACAGAACAAATCTGTCAAGAGTGGCACCGTGGACGTGCGATTAGACTTTGAATGTAAGGAGAACATACCTGCAAATACAACAGGCTATTGTCTCGTACACGATCGTGTGGTTCAGTATAATCCATTGACCAACGTTGTGCGCAAAATTACTTAAGTGTACCTCCGACACTATATAAAATCTACGATACGCCGCAATCGATCGCAGTATTCTCGACAACATGTCTATGCCAACGTTCGTGGATTTGCAAGGATTCATCGTTAACAAGAAATTTATCGTGAAGTGGAGGTGCTGAAACAGGGGATCGTTCTCACGCATTATATTTTTTCGAGTCCCGCACCATGGAAATTTTTGACAAGATCCAACAAGTCTTGCGCTTCCTGGTTGAGTGCTTATCACCATGAATTGCGATGGGAGGACGGAATGGTTCCGTACAATGAGGCAAAACGTCTGATCACGGCAGCTGTATTTGAAGATAATGCTATCGTGTACGTTAAGGGACGCGAGAAACGAACGTGGCTGTGGAACTTGCTTCTGGACGATGAGCGAGAACGCATGTACATCGACACCTTAGATGCAGTTTACGAAG
>NW_017305513.1:41953-42474 GCF_001594115.1 Trachymyrmex septentrionalis
ATACTACTGTGGGCAAAAAGTATCGATAATTTCAAATTTAAATTTCCCGGGGTTTCCGATAGGGACAACCGAACTGCCCAACTTCAAGGCAATTCTGTCAGTGACAGAATGCGCCAAGGTACACGTCAAAATAGTCATTAGTGTTTGAGATAAGCGTCTGTTTGTAAGCACGTAAAAAGTGATTTGTCGCTTTTTGAAATGTCTGAAATTATGGAACAACGCGTTGTTCCATAAAATAATCATTAGTGTTTGAGATAAGCGTCTGTTTGTAAGCACGTAAAAAGTGATTTGTCGTTTTTTGCCGTCTGTACAAACAGACGCTTATCTCAAACACTAATGATTATTTTATGGAACAACGCGTTGTTCCATAATTTCAGACATTTCAAAAAGCGACAAATCACTTTTTACGTGCTTACAAACAGACGCTTATCTCAAACACTAATGACTATTTTGACGTGTACCTTGGCGCATTCTGTCACTGACAGAATTGCCTTGAAGTTGGGCAGTTCGGTTGTCCCTAT
>NW_017305513.1:42574-47594 GCF_001594115.1 Trachymyrmex septentrionalis
TTTCTTTATGTTGTCGTGTTGTTTCGTATGGTATTATAAAATATACTATTAAAGTGATATATACTATTGCTAAAGAGAAAACGTTTTCAATTTTCGCGATAAATATAATTTTGAGAAAAATGAAATTTTATATTAAATAGAAATTTTGAAAGTTATAGCAATATGATTAATTTTTGTTGTTCTATGTTACATATTGTTTTAAGTAAATCTTATAGATGATGCATGATGCACATGATACATAAGTGCTGTTCAAGAAAAATATTAATATTATAAGATAACATTTTGAGCACCATATGTGTGAATACATCAAATACAATAAAGAAAGCCACGATCAGTTAAAGTTACACTTATCAAATAATATACATTATATATTCTTTTACTATTAAATCAATTTGTTCTAGATCTGATTGCGCGCCGATAACTTTCGGACTTTCAATACAATCAATCTAAAATGTTAATAATCCCCCTTAAGTTAGATTTGAAAGAAAGAAAGAAAGAAAGTAAAGAAACTTACAATACAATAAACTAATTTAATAAAAGAATATAATATAATGTATTATTAAAAACATTTTTATTGTATTTAAAAATAATATTATTATAATAGTAACATAATTGGAAAATTAATAATGCGAGATTATACGAAAGAGCATTGAAAAAAAAATATTATATACTAGTATATATAACACAAATCTTATTAAACTATGATTACTGTAATATTGATAAACGGAATAAAATATTAACAATAAATAAATCAAGAATATTAATAATAAAGAAATCATATTTACTTTCAATTGTTAATTTTTAATTATAAAATTAATTTAATAAAAAGACTTCGAACCAATCTTATGGATTTCGAATGTTTCGTTTTAAAAAATCAATTTGACCTTGATCTTACTCTTGATGACGTCATTTAAGACCAAACTGATAAGATTAGTAAATAGACCAATTTAAACTACACAACTTTTGCAATGTAACATTTTTCTCAGAAATCCTTACTTTTCAATATATTTAAAGGATCTGAAACTTTTTGAATACCCTTTATAAAAAAAACTTAAAATTTGAGTGTTAACATCGAATTTCAAGAGTTTATGCTCAAATTTAAATGTATATACTTAAATTGTGAGTATTTACACTGCAGGTTAAGCGTTTACGCTCAACTATTTAGTGTGTACACCAAACAACTGAGTGTTCACACTTAAGTTTGAGTATACACGCTATAAACATTTAAAAATTTACTCTTAATATTTTTATATAAAACTTATTAGAAACATTAACGATTAAATTTTTGATTGTCAAAATTAAATGTAAAAGTCAATTAAGTATTAATTTTTATGATTTCATATTAACGCTAAAATGTTAAATATGGACGCTGCATTAAAAAAAAAATTTTAACCACACTTGAAACTTTTATGACAATATCTATTAATATAGAATATACCTGGCAAATAAAATTATATCCATAGTTGAAACGTCCCACTCTAAATTTTACCTTCTTGAGTTTTATTTGCAATATAAATTGTAAAATCTAATGAAATTAAATAATTGAAATTAAATAATTGAATAAAACATTAGATATATACTACCTTTCATGAAAGTTCAGATACACGCATAAATTCTATTAAACGACAATGTATAAAATTGAAACACTATTATAAAATATCAAATATGGTACATTGATAGGTTGCTCAAAGAAACAATCTATCTCTTAAGTTAAATAACATTTTAATATGTTTAACTTCAATATGTGTCAAAATCCATCTATTTTTCAGTTTCAATGTAAATAATTTTTCGTATTAATAATTTAATTTTAGACAAATTTAATATAAATAATGTAGGAAATTAGGCAAATGAGAATTTGATGCTGTACTTAATTATTGATTATATGTATATATAAATTGTATTTCACTTGCTGTACACTTGAACGTTTTGATCACTTCTTGGAGTCATTCTCAGCGAGATCAACAAAGAAAAACTAAGTCCTTCCATCCTTTTGCATATCAAAGTTCCTATTCAGTTGCGTATTTCCAAACTTTTCACCATAGTTCAAAACCGGTGACAAATACAATAGAAAAAAACAGATGCCTGTGAGATGTTAAGAATTAATATTTTAATTGTTATCTGCTGAAATTGTGAAGACTCACCTGGAGAACAGGAGTGCGAAATTACAGTTTTATTGAAAAATTAAAACAAGTTTCCATGTCAAATTTGTACGAGATACAATTATAGCTGTGATATGTATTAGCGTCAGAGTCGTTATGATTTAGAAATTATTTGCGAGAGTACGAAGATGAAATGTTAATAAATAAACCACTATTATATACAGGATGTTTTTAAATTCACGCCTGTGAAGTCGAGTCATACTTTATGCTAAAAGAAACAATTTTTTCCTTTTGCAAAATTGCGTCTGACAAATAGTTTTTGCAGGGAAGCAGATTGAAGTTAACGAATAAGCGCTCTAATCTATGTGCCGCTCAGGGTCGGCGCGCGCTCCTCGTTCACTTGTCCTAATCCTAATATGCTTTAATGTTGAAAATTATTAATTATCAAAATGTTATATATGTTAATACTTACATAATTAACTAAAATCTTAATAATAATTGTATCGACATCTTTAAATTTATCATACATTTTTTAAATAAGCACAGAGTCAAGAGAACTTAAAAGAATTAGAATAGGAATATAATAATCGTAATCCAGGGAATGTTTTCCATATCGTCAGTATTTTTGTCACTATTTTGTTTTAAAGTTTGTTTATAACAAAGAGATTTTAATCGCGCATTTATATTATCAAAAATAAAATCTAATGGATAGTCATTTTTTACTAGTGTTTCAATAATAAAAATAATATTCTTGCTGTGAAATTTCGGATGCGCCCAAAAAACGGTTCTATCAATCATTTCAAAGACAACACCTCTTTTCTGTGAAATAGGATGTGAAGACATAAAATTTAAGAATTTCCCGGAAAAAGTTGGTTTACCAATCAAATTCCAGGTGTCATCATTATTAACAATTGTAACGTCCAAAAAATTTTAAAATTTTTCTATAAATCTTTGCTGTGAATTAAAGTCTCAAATGAAATAAACTAAATATATTAAGTAATCATGTTAGAAGGAACCGCAGTGGCAATATATCATCAACTTATCATATATACAACTTATCGTATAAAATAGAATTGTAAATTTTTACATTTCTAGAGCTTTCACTTCCAAATCCTGTAACACCAAGTTTGCTCATAGGCAAACTAAATCCTATAACATCAAGTTTGCTCTGTTCTTTTCCATTGTAATCATCACCGGTTCTGGACCATGATAAAAAATTTGAAAATACGCAGCTGAGTAAGGACTCATATAAAGAAGGATTAGTTTTTCTTCGTTGATCTTGTTGAGGATGACCTCAAGAGATGATCGATGCGTACAACAAGTGAAATACAATTTAGATATACATATAATCAATAATTGTACATTAAGTACTGCATCGAACTCTCATTTGCCTCATTTCCTATATTATTTTAATTTCAAAAGTCCATAACTAGTAATTCTTATTAAATGGAATGTATTCTCTTGAATTAAACCATTTAAACTCAATTATTTTAGATAAGTAAACAGCATACTGAAAAAATAAGTGATGATCTATAGAAATAATTAAAAATATCTCAAATTGGATACAATTCAGGATTATGAATTAAAAAAATATATTCTTTTATATATTTTAGACACTTGTACGCATAACACTAATTGCAAAAGTTTCATAAAATGTTTTTAATTTTATGTGCTAAAATGCACTATTTATTTCGTAGGACATTAATAGTATAATCAATAAATTACAAATATTTGCTTTTGAAATAAAAAAATTTTACAAAACTTTCTAGCCTACTTTCTTATCCTATCTAGCGTTAGCATATACGGATAAGTATCCTAATATCTTAACGTGACGTTTAGATAACACAGTTGATGTTTTAATTATAATGAACAAAAACGCCTGACATAACAAAAACGAATAACATAGTTACTATTTTATAGTGTCCCAACTTTTTTACATAATTATTCCATGAAATTTATCCACATGCCCGAACTTCTATGAGCGATAGTAAAATTACCCATATATAATTAAAATTCTACATAAAATTTTGTTGTCATTATTTACCAGTTCACGTAACTCATCGAGGTTATAATTAAGCAATTTGTGAAGAATTGCTTCTCTCTCGTTTATCTGAAATTGTTTTAATACAATATGAAAATTTATATTATATAATTATGTATACTATTGTTGTTATGTATACTTTTATTATTGTATACTATATAAAATTGAAAATTTTGCATCCAAAAGGTTGCGTCATTTGGAAGAAAACTTTGATATTTGTAATTTTAATGTTGCAAAATTGTTGTTCGTGCTTATAATTCTAGTTATAAATAATTAATTATAATTTAATTTTACTATACCTTATAGTAAATAGTTTGGCATACATAATTTAATGTGAGAAATAAGATGCTGTCCCAAATGAAAGTGGAATAATTATATAAAACATCGCAAATATAGCGAAATGTCCACAGTTCTTCATTTCTATCTCTAAGTGTCACATATGCATTGCCATAGATACTTAAAGCTTTTATGCAGTACCAAATCATTTAAAGTAAAATTGATATTTTGAATGTTTTGTTTAGTTTACGAGATATAAGATATTATTGTAAGTGAACATGCCTATAAAAAAATCGTAATTGTTATAATTAATCAAAGATACGTAAAAGAAGTACTGACAATAATCAAAATATTACTATTATCGTAGAATCGAATTAAAGGACAACGTAATTGTAATTTGCGATTGGTTTAAAATGTGTGATTATTTTATATACAGTTGATGTTAATCATTCTTTTGTGTGCGTGCGTGCGTGCGTGCGTGCGTGCGTGCGTGTGTGTGTGTATGTGTGTGTGTGTGTGTGTGTGTGTGTGTGTGTGTGTGTGTGTGTGTGTGTGTGTGTAAAGTATCATGATAGAATGGAAGAGTTACGGAGAGAATAAAAAG
>NW_017305513.1:47633-55221 GCF_001594115.1 Trachymyrmex septentrionalis
ATATATATATATATGTATATGTATAATGTTACATTTTGATTTTTGCTTCAAAAAATCTTGAAAAGTATAAAAGATACGAAAAAATATTTCAGGTAAGAATGGAACGGTTTTGAGGGAGACCTATTTTGATTCCATTTTTTTTTTTGATAGACTTTTCTAGCGTCTGCAAGACATGAAAGATCATTTAAACTTTTTTTAAAATAGAATTATATAATTTGAACATTACATTTCTCAAATTATTTTAACTTTTTTAAAAATAGAGATATAAAAACCAATATAGCTTAAGAAATATTTTATATGATAATTTGACATATAGGTATAATTGACATGGAGCATTAAGTTTGTAAACTGTTAATTTTTTGATAATTATACTTTAATACATTTATGAACAAACCAATCAATTAATTGATATAAAGAAACGCAATTGTTTAAAAAAGAAATCTAAGCACAATGAATAATTTTGTTAAATAAGTAACTATGTTTTCTTTACACCAACTGGTTTCTTCCATTATTCTATTTATATCGTTTAAGATACGATTATTAAAGAATGGCATATGAGATATTTCAGTTGATACACACATTTTATAATAATTTTTTTATACATAACTAATAAATAAAATATAAATTGCAATGGAATTTTCCAACAGTCATATACAAACAACACAGTAATTATTTTTATAATTAAACACTGTGATTAACTATGATACACTTCAAAGATATAAGATAATGCAACTTGTAACAACCGACCTCATATGCTGGATAGATCGTTACAATTATTGAAATCAGTCGTCACAGATTCCGATAATAAAATGTAACACATTTAATTAAATGGAATAAAAGTAAGACATGCATAATGTAATTTTATTAATAACCTTGATAGTCAAACTTGCGCAGACAGATTTGAGTATAGCCTGCAACCAATTTTTAATTGCAGAAACAAACTGTATACAAAGTTTATATTATGAGATAATATTATATTAGCAAATTACTATTAAAAATATGACAAAATCTGCTGACATGCTATGCCAGCAAATTGATGACGAAAACTAAACAGAGTCTGCTGCATAACCTGACAGCAGATTGCGAACAGAAACCGAGCAGAGCTTGCTAATCTGATAACAGATGGGCAGCAGAAATCGAGCAAAATCGAGCAAGATCTGCCATTTTCATATACGACCTTGCCGTATTATTTCATATACGAAATAGATTTTCTTCTCGTAAGAAGAAAATGTCTAAGAGTTCTATAAAATTGGTGTATGTAAATCGAATAGGCAAATATCCTAAAGATTTCCAAACTCTTTCAGTGTGCTTTTTGAATCTCCGAATATTTTTTTGATTACTTTTTAACTTTCTCATGTATATTTTGAAATGTAAAGCTAATCAATAATATTTTAGCAATAAAACTGTATTGTGTCCAGTTTTCACACCAGTATATGTATACTGCAATGTGCTGCAACGTAATATAACGTTGTGTTGGTAACGTGCGATGAGTATAACATGCGCTCACGGTGAAACGTTTTTGAGCTTTATGACTCTGAAACCTACGGTGCTATACAAATACTAATACATAGATGCGTGCGCATGTGTAATATTAAAAAAAAATTACATTATAATCCATATATATTATTTGTGAGCCTCAGCTTCTGTTATCCGTTGACATACTAAAACGGATCTGTTTTGTCTTCTAGTCTGTATTATTTTCGAAAAGATCAAAATAGAGCATATGTAAACAAACATTGACTTGATGAAAACTAAAGCTTACGTATCTGAATTGAATAAAAGAGATTTAGTTATTTTTTTTTAAATTAAGATATATACATTATATACGTATATTATCATTATGTTAATAAATTGTAAATCACATATATACTAACCCAAGGATAATTCTACAAATTAGAGCACTTGAGACATTTATAAATTCCGGATAAATACGCGAAAATATCAAAAATATAAGATAGAAATTTATGTTATGCCGAAAAAAAAACTTCATTACCAAAGCAAGTGTTGCAAATTGATAAAACGCAAACACACTACATCCGATTGTTATTCAAATTATCCATTTACGCAGGCATTGGTATTTCTTTGGCAAACCGATTACTTCCATTGTGTTATCCAGTAAGGAAAGTTCATGCAAGCACATTTTCAATTTCTTTAAAAAATAATATTAATTGATTATGTGACATAAAAGGAAGTTATATTTATTTGAAAAAAATTGTTATTGCAATGTGTATAGAAAATGTGATGGATACAAAAGTTATAAAAAAGATTAGTATTCGAAACGTAAGATTTAAAAATGTTACATTGAAAGCTAATTTGCGGGAGCAATATAAACACAAATATTAATTTTAGTAAACAGTTTTTGATTACAGTAATTAATGGTATAAACATAAAAATTAAATTATTCCAAAACTTTTCATAAAGAACTCCCCATTAATCTTATCTTATGAAAAACGGATTTCGGTCAAGCTTTAAATTTTAATATTTATTATAATTTGTAGCTCACTTCAAGCTAATTAAAATTCTTCATGGGCACAAACCTTTAAATGTCTTACTTTTTGATCTAGGACTTACAGAAAGTTTTTATATTTTGAATAGGTACAAAAAATCGAAATAAATCTTTTTTATTACACTTGTATGAATGGTATGTTTATGACTTTAGTTTTGCGCTCATTCTCGGAATTACGTAGAATGAACTATGTGGACATACTGAGCGTTTCATTCCTTTTGAAATGCGTACATATATGAGCTTTTTTGCTTCTCAGAGAACAGAATGCTAGATTTTTATAAGTCTTGTCTTTTTGAAAATCCTAACACGCTTTTTGGAATTAAAAAATAAAATAAAACTATTTTCAAGATGTTTTATATTGTAACAATATTTTATAAAATATTACAAAATATGATATTTTTCCGTGATATTATGTCCGACAGATTTTTCCGTGAAATATATGAATACAGTATATATCTAGGATGTATTACACAGTATTCATAACTAATGTTAATAAAAGACTTATTTTGACTATCTTTCCGTATGAAATGTGATGATCTTCCGAAGCTCTTGGAGCAAAATCTGAGGCATTTAAAAATTTGTGCCTATGAGAACTTTTAATCGCGGCTTGACATGAGCTAAAAGAATTTAAAATTTGAAGCAATTTGACCGAAATCCATTTTTCTTATGATTTGCATGGAGTTCTTTGTATTTGCTCATAATTTTGAGATCAAGACGCCTTTAATACTCTTAATGGAAAAAAAGTTAGAAAAAACTTAAGAAATTTTAGAGTGTTAGAGACTATGAGTAGAGACTATGAGTGAGACATATAAAAGATTTACCTTGAAATAAAAGAAATTAACAAGATAATAATAATTAACGATATAATTGCGGTGAGTAATATTAAGAAAGATGTAACGGTTTCTTTAAGTGATGGCTTATTGGAAAGGTAAAAGGAGTAGATGGGATAATAGAGAGAGTACGTAGGATAGCTCCGAGAGTACGTAGGATATGGCCAAGACGTACAAACAAAAGAGATATGACCTAGAATGTTCAAAAAGATATTCGAAACAACTCACATCGAAAAACGAGACAAAGGTCAATAATGGTGCCATTGCAGCCTGTAGCGTCTTCGTCATACTTTCCAGGTCGTCGGCAAGTAGTTTAAATTAATTCTTGCTGCACGAGACACAAATGTGTATTAAGGGGGGATACCACCTTTAGCTTAAAAATAATACTTAAATTTGACAATTTTTTGCAGTAAACTAATAAAGTCAATCAAAAATTGTTTTAAAGGGCTTTAATATATAAAATTTTGAGAGTGCAAAGAAATTTTTTTATTTTCATCTCACAAAATGGCGGCGTTATAGTAGAATCATTGAGTTTCCTTTTTCAGTGAGTGTATAAACGGTGTGCACAAAATTTTGTACATCATTGGATCTGGAATAAAAATCAAAAGAATTGAA
Organism: Trachymyrmex septentrionalis; assembly: GCF_001594115.1. NCBI lineage: Eukaryota > Metazoa > Arthropoda > Insecta > Hymenoptera > Formicidae > Trachymyrmex > Trachymyrmex septentrionalis. The sequence goes on from NW_017305513.1 coordinate 51,585, forward strand.
GAAAAAGGAGGCTCAATGGTTCTACTATAACGTCGCCATCTTGTGAGATAAAAATAAAAAAAAATTTTTTTGTACTCTCAAAACTGTAATTAATATAAAAAATACAATAATAATTGTATATAACACAATTATTTTCGACTATGGACGTCAGGATTTATTCTGCAAGATTCAAAGAAATCATAAACTTTAGATTTCTGCAACATCCGTATGAGAGTATTAGATCCATTAGATAGAGCAGTCCATTTTGTCCATTTGTTTCGATGATTTTGAAGTGCTTGGCGGGAATCTATATTCATATAAAATGTGACTTTAAAAAAGACTAAAAAATAAAAAAAGTGATAGAATTATTAATATTTAATGTTACAATTATATTACCAGATTAATAAACAAAACATGTTATTTTTTAATGAATTTGAATGATTAGTAAAAGTTTTATCAATGTTTAAATTTAATATTTAAATTTTATATTTGTTTATTAATGTATTGCATACATAAAATTATAATTATAGTTGTTAATTGTATTTATAGTCATTGTATTTATAGCTGGGAAAGAAACTATTATATTATGCTATATCAGATAAATCGAATAACGTTTAGCTCTAATTCAAGCGTAAATGCATAAATGTAAAAAAAACTTGTAAAATGTTAAAAGTGTAAAGAAGTAAAAAAGAAGCGTATAAAATATTCAATTTGATGCGCTTTTGTATTATAATATGTATTAACATGCAATGCACTTGATAAGCAATTGGTGTAAAGGAAACACATAATTTAAAAAAAAATACGTGGGCAAAATGGATAATTTTTTTAAATATGCAGTTATGTATTGTATTTTCTTTACACCAATCGATTAACCTTATTATTCTGTACCTAAAAATAGAAGACTGTACTTTGATAATATTGATTATTTTTGCAAGTGAAGATCGCCAAGGTCACCTCCATTTTTTTTTATAGAATTATATAACTTTTTTGTGAATAATGCTACTTTCACTTTTTTTTAATGGAATTATATAATTTTTTACATAATATGATTCTTCTAATTATTCTGCACATAAAAACACTAAAAGATATCGAAAAATTAATTGTTTACTGGATGTTTTGTATTTTATTCTGACAAATTTGACCTAGAATAAAAGACCTAGAATATATTATTTATTTTTTATAATTGTATCTTAATATTTTTATGTATAAAATAATAAGATAAATCATTGATGTAAAGGAAATACATTGCTATTTAAGTAAAATATATAAATTGCATAATTTATTTTCTAAATCATCCATATATTTATATATTTTTTTACATTAGTAGATAGCTAATGCTCATGTTAACACTTATGAAGTTAATGAGTCTCAAATACTCGACCTTAATCAGAAAAATTATTGTCAAAGCATAAGAGCAGGAAAAATATTATTTTTGATAGACATTTTATAAATTTAATTTTTCAACTCTAATGATTACTCTGTAGGTTACTCTCTAATTCTTTGGAGCAGAATCTCACTCTAAAGCATGAAAAATGAACCAATCTTTTAAAAATGTGGCTCAATTTTCAATCCTTAAATATAATAGTAAGATTTTATTCCTGAGAGTAATATTCATTCTAAAAGTTTTAGAGAATATATTTGAAAAAGCAATGTTTAATTCATAAGATTTATTTTAAATTATTGTATGATAAATGTAAAACGAATAATTATTCTTTAAAGAACTCTTGTTTCTTCTGTGTTTTTAGATAAAGCTGTAGAGTTTTCTTCAGGTTTCACTCTAATTATAATTATGTTCTTGTCCATATTATCGCTCATATCCGTTTGCTTTGCAATGATTTTCCTATATTTATATGTGAAAAGATATGAAAATCATCTCCACTATTTTAAATAGAATAGATTTACATAAATTTTTCATAATATGATTCCTCTAATTATGCTGTACAAAAGTATTTAAAGTATCAAAAAATCAGTAGTTTACGAGATATTTTATATCTTATTTTGGTAAATTTACATAAAATATAAAACATCTAGAATAAACTATTCACTTTTTTTATAACTTTTTTATAACCTTAATATTTTTACACACAAGGTAATAAAATAAATCAAATAAATAAAGAAAACACATGGTTGCTTTTCAAAACAAAATGTGTAAATTGCATAACTGTTTTCATACAAAAATCATTGTGTGTTTTCTTTGCATCGATTGATAATTAATGCTTACAATTCATGTTAACAAGTCTTAAATACCTGACTCTAATCGGAAAAATGACCATCAAAATGGGGGAGAAAAAAATGTAACGATTTATTTTCAATACAATCCTAATGATTACCCTGCAGATTATATATACAAGGGCTATCCAGAAAGTAAATTCCGTTTTTAAATTTCGCCGCCGCAGCGGTACGATGGTGCGCATGGATGACGAATTTGTTGATGCATTGGTAAAGGGTTGATGCAATTTTCAATTATTGGTTTAGTGCATACGCATAGTATGTGTTTTAATATTTAAACAACCAGGAAAAAACACAAAATCCGGTGCCTTCATAATAAATGCATCATCAACAACGGCGATAACTATACGAAAAAAATAGTGTAAGGTCTGTACTTTAAAAAGCAATAAAAATTTTCTGTAAATATACATATTTACTTCTTTTCTTTTAGGCTTTAGGTTTCCCATCGGAACTTACTTTCTGGATAATCCTCGTATGTATTGAAAAAGGCAATGCTTACTTCATATACTCATTTATATGTATTAATAAATGCAAAACAAATAATTATGTGCTAAGAGAACATTCTGTTTCTTCTGTGTTTCCGTTCAAATTATTAGATGAAGCTGTTAAATTTTCTTGAGATTTTATTTTTTTTTTGTAGTCGTATCCTTGTTTGTATCGTTGCTCATATCATTCGCAAACTTTGCACCGATTTCCCTACATTTATGGAATGATTAAAGAAATGCGACAGAGAAATGTAAATTAGTTTTAATCATAATCAACTACTCTGTTGTATAAGGCAAAAACTATCATTTTTGAACGAAAAACTATTTATAAAGTTTAGACGGCTAAATTTTTAAAACACTTTAAAAAATTTCTTTTAAAATGAAAACACTCGGAATATTAATTTTTTATATATGTGTCTTTGTATTTATTATTTAAAACAAAATGTATTATGTCTTAGGAATATAATAGAAAATATATTATTTATTAAATATACAAAATTTTAGAAGAAAATTTTTTAGTTATAATATATCCAAAGATTTAATTTACGCCAGCTATTAATTTGAAACAATCCAAAATTTAATTTCATGTTTATAGATGTAAACTATATATATAATGATTGTAGTTTGAAACAAATCAGAAATGAGACAAAAATTAATTATAAATAAATAGAATATTAAAAGCGTGAGTTGTATGATTTGTAATTTCTAAATTATTTATGCTAGTAAACTAACTAGTTTCATGTATAAAATTTAGTTAAAATAAAAGTTAAAATCTTATAAATATAGAAATTTTATATTTTTACTTAACAGTGCTCTTGTATAACGGAATAATTTCAACAATAAATTAAAATTTTGTTTTACATTGACAATTGTGTCTAATAAGATGTTACTGTCATTACAATTTTAGATATCAAGTATTCTTCCTGAGCAGTTATATGTGTATA
>NW_017305513.1:55543-67381 GCF_001594115.1 Trachymyrmex septentrionalis
AGAAATTTCAGAATATTTTAGAATTCACTTATGAAAAATTCTGTAAGAAAATGTAAACTTCCCGAATATTTCTGAGCGTTTTTGAAAAATGTTCTAATTTGTTTAAAAATTATGAGAAAAATGTTTACCAAAGAAGGCTTGAAAGTTACAATATGGCCAGCATTACTTACAAAAAAATTTAATAAAATTTTAATTGTTATTAGATGTTAAACAAGATTTCGTTACCCACATCTTGTACTGACACCCGCTAATGATTAAAATTTTATCAGGCTTTTCTTAATAAATTAGAGTACAAAATGTCACTGCCTGGAAGCTTTTGCACGCTACTGTATGTACCTTTTTATATCATATTTGCAAATTCAATTTGACGCTTAAGATGATAAGTGCATTGTTAAATACATATATTTTCCTTAGCTATTAATTGTTCTGTTACTATCAATTTTACATTCTGTAGTATTTTATCCAATTTTTGAATATACTGTGTGAAAACTTACCTATGAACGCGTTTTAAGTGTAAATTTAAACACCTGGTTGTTGATACTATGTTATATGTTTTATTACAAATGTTGCATATAGCAGTCATATTGTTTCCTGGTGTGAAGTAATTCCATATTCAATTGATTTTACGATCTTCCTTCTCCTTTTCTGTTAATTTGTTTGGATGGAATAACCTCAAGTGGCAAGGTAATTCAGGCACGTACTTGTAACTAAATACTTCAGAACAATGATTGCATTTCGCTTTAATTTGTGTAATTTGGTTAATTTTGTGTAATTTTTACGTATCCAATGTCGAACTAGAATCCGTTCGTCATCTTCTTCTTCTTCCTCTATTATTATAAAACATTTTGTATTACAAAATATTAATTATTAACTTATAAAAGATACATATAGATATAATAAAATGATTGCGAATGCTGTTCACAGAAAACGAAAGTATGGTTATTATTCGGAATAAATATAAATAATTGATATATTATTTAAAACTATGTTATTAGCAAATTATTCATACATTACTTATTAATCGATTACTTATATTAAATTTATATAGTACACAATGCTTGTATACAAGAATTAGGAAACGAAAGTCAACTACTGCATGTAAAAAAATTAAATCATTTTATAATTACTAATTTAAATTAAAAAAGAAACACTTTATATGGTTGTTATACTAACGTAAAATAATAAATTGTAATAAATTTATCTTTTTCTTTTCAGAATAAAACTATCAACGTTTAATTATATTTTAAATATAAAATTATATAATAAATTATACATATTTATATATATTTTTATATAATTTTATATATGAAATATTGTTTTACGTGAAAAATTTTTTACCTGATAAATAATTTAGTTTACTGCACTCCTTGTGTTTTTTCTCATATAAGCATTTGTTTGGGCCATGTTTTGTGTTACATACACTGCAATTGGATTTTTGTATCGCCTTCTTGCCTTTAATTCTATTGGACTTCTGTGTTACCTTCTTTCTTAGACCATATTTCTTTAGTTTGCCTTGTAGATTGAGACTCAGCAGCTTTGGAGTAATTAATTTTTGCAAATTAAGATCTTCCATTTTTAGAAATTTATCCTGTAATGCTTTGTCTCATATTCCAAACACAATTTTGTCTCGAATCATTGTTAGTCATTATACCAAATTCACACATTTGAGCTTTTTTCTATCTGTTAAAAAGCTCTCAAATGTTTCATCTTCTTGTTGTATTCTGCTAAAAAACATAATTGTTTCATGTACAACATTTTTCTTAGGATTGCAATGCTCTTCAAAACATTGCAATACTTTTACCAAGTCCTTCTTTGCTTCTTGGAGATTAAATTTCTTGTATAATTCAATACCATCTTTGCCGACAATATTTAATAATATAGCAATTTTAACTTTATCCGATTTTATAATATTGTTTGCCACTTTTAAAAATATATCGAAATTTTGCCTAATCTTGTGCCAATTCCCATTAAGATTTCCATTTGCACCTAATCCTGTTGGTAATTTGCAAAGTACTTTTATTTTATATTCGGTATTGTTTGTATTTTGCATGACTAACCTGTCTCAATGATTAATGAACTTTTATCTTTTCTTTCTTTTATTATTATAACTTATTACAATATGATTTTTAATATATACTTAACAACACTTCAATATTGTATTATATTATGTACACTTATCGGAATACAATTGTGTGTACACATTGATATAGTAATAGTATGTAATATTCTTGAGAGAGTCATTTGTCTGCTAGTCTTGGTTAATCTTCGAGTGCGTTGGTTACTGTTGGTTCCTATTTCACGCACGAGCGTGATGAATCATTTTATCCTTGTTGTTCACCGACATTAAAGAAGGATAAAATGATATATCATGCGTGTTATGTATGAAACAGAATATGCCTTTCATAAAAATGTGTCCATAAGTGTGTTCTTCCATGCGCTTTCAATACATATTAGCTGAATTTCTTCTGATACCCATAACCGCATTCCCTTATCCAAATTCGCTACAAAAATCTATAATACTAATGGAAAGTTAGAAAGTTACTTTTTAAAAGTACACAAGTTACAGTTACAGAATAGAAAAAGTAACAAGTTACCGTTACTAGTTACTGATTTTTAAAAGTAACTTGTTACAGTTACCGTTGCTTGGAAAAGTAACTTTTTGTTACTTTTCGGTTACTTTTCAAAAATCGACCATCATAGCGGAAAGGCCTTAGAGGCTTTCTAGTCTCAAGCGCTATGCATTGTCAGAGAGAAACCTTTTGACAGCAATATGCGAAAAATTACAGTTATATTACGTAATATTAAAATTTGGATAATTACAGAAAATATTCAAAATATCCTTTCTATTTACGTAATTTTCCATATAAAATAAGATATATTTACACAATAAAAACAAATTTATATAATTTTTGTGGAATTATATAATTTCCGTAACATTGCATGATTTTTTTGATATTTATAGAACTAATTATGTAATTTTTATATCTATATTATATGTGTAAATTTATGAAATTGTTTTTACTCACAGTGTGAATGGCTTGTGTCGTATCATGTTCAATCGTGTGCAAAGTAACGATAAAGATAACTATAAAATACGTTACTGTTAAATAGGTAACTAAAATAAGTAACTGTAAAATACAATACGTTACAAAGAAAAAAGTAACGTTACTAGTAAGTAGCAGTTACCAGTAAAGTTACTAACAAAGTAACTTGTAAAATGGTCAAATATGTGTTGCGTGCGCGCCGCATATTTGGCCATCATAGTCTTCACTGAATGATTGATCGTCCACTTCAACAAGTATGTCCCAATCGAGATAAATAAGAATAATTGTTGATTTAAGTTCACCGTAAATTAGAAAATAATATATACCTCCAATCGATTGAATGACACTATTGATTCACTCTGATAACGTTCGTCTTAATGGGAAATAATTTGACTAATAATGTGACCTATGAAATGTCGACATACTTTAACATACTTCAACTTGTCGTCGCGTTGTACTTTCCGCAAGGGCTAATACTGCTGGGTGAATCAATAGTGTCATTCAATCGATTGGAGGTATACATTATTTTCTAATTTATGGTGATACTTGTTGAAGTGTGCTTAATTTTTACAAGATTTTTTGCTGATGGACGAAGTGAACACGAGACGCTTCTCGGAGAACACGCCGCAGTTGTAGTTTGAATCTCAGAAATCAAAGGAAGAAATTAATGTAGAGAATCAAATAGACAGGTTACATCTCGAGAAATGGGAATATCATTCTGTCTTTTTGATCAATTTGCAAATGTTTCAGGTAGCAAATGTGTGCGCCTTGACGAAAGATTTTCGACAATTTCCGCAGGGAGACATGACAATGGTCGGCGATAGAGATGTATCTTTGTGCGGTGATCAAAGAGCACGAATTAATCATGCAAGGGCAGTTTATAGACAAGCGGATGTCTATTTGCTCGACGATCTCTTGAGCGCGGTTGATTACTCGTGTTGCTAGGCATCTCTATGGGTGCATCATCGAATATCTCCACGGCAAGACGAGGATACTTGTCACACATCAATTGCAATTCCTTAAAAGAGCGGATCACATTGTCCTATTGGATCGAGTGAGTAATATAGAATATTCTTTAATTATATCTTAAATTAAAGTTAAACTAATATTAAAATTAAATTTTTAATTTTAAAAGTTTGACTATTTAATTTGTTATAAAAGTAAATAACTGAGATATAATAATGACAAAAGCAAATTTAATTTATTGCTGAATGAATATTAAAAATTTTTTTTTATCGTTATGAAGACATAATTTTACTCATAACAGATAAAAATTGGATAATTTCATAATAAAAGTTAATGAATAATAAGATTTTTTTAATAAAAAATGGCAAAAATTTTTAAGAGACAGAAAGAGAGATATTCCAAACTTAAGATGTTTATAAATTTGCATCCCTAAATTTGAAACTCTATTTCTAGCACGGATGCTTTAAATCAGGATACAATAAGGAGCAGTTTTAAAGAATGCACTGTTATTACGGCTGCATATCGTTTGAATACGATTATAGATAGCAATCGGATCATTGTGATGGAGAACGTTCTATCATGGTAGGTTTTTCCGTTTTAACAATTAAAGTGAATGGGTTAAGAAAAATATTGATTTTGTAAAACAAAATTAACAGATATAATTTTTTATGTAACTATCTAAAAAGTTTGTTCATAATAATTTTCATTACTAGCATGATCAGTTCAATTCTGAAAGATATTTAAGATACAATTTATTCTAAAATTTTATTCTTTAAGATTGAATATTGGGTTATTCTTATTCAAGAACAACTTAATTTTTACTCTTTAGAGAGAAAATTTACTTCAAATTATTTTGAAAATTTGAAATTGATTTTTTATTATTAACAATATACTTTTTCCTGAAAATTCAATGTTACGTATACAAAAAATAATCGACGAGCTTTTTTGGAAAATTTTGTAATATCCTGAAGAAAAGTCTTTATATGCATTTGATAATTAGAATTATCATATTAATAGAAATTTGGTTGCCCATATGAGCTGTTACATGACAAACCAAATAGTTATTTTTCAAACGGTGGAGAAGACGGGCAATCAGATGGCCCAAAGTATTTTAGAACAGGCAAAGAAGGCTTGCGAGAAGAATAACGATCATTGAGAATTGAACTTGTCGACACAAAATACTGAGTGTGAGAACGACACCACGCTTACAGAACAGACTACTTTATAGATTTTCTACTTCTAAAAATTTTATACTAAAAATATATATACTATATAGTATATTGTACACAAAGTTATTTATATACAGCGACTTATGAAACTGATCAACCCATGCTATTGGAAATTTTATTTTGAGAATTTGTGAATTAAAATATCTATAGCAAATTAACATTATATTTATTTCATTATGTAATATTAAAAAGTCATTTTCGTCTATGCTTTCTTTGAATCAGTTAGTTACATTATGTATTACATTTATTCTGTTCTATGAGTCATTGTATGTAACTTTATAATATATACGTATATTTATACATGTTTTCTTATGTCAATTAGTACAGGATCAAGTTTAAAAAGTCACAAGTTTAAAAAGAAAGAGTAAAACAAAGAAGAGAACTATACTACGAAGATAACATAAATCGAGAATAAGAGATAACTGTATGTTTAGTATTATTTGCTAACTTCTAATAATTTCAGTTTTATTTACTGCCCCATAATTATAAGACAAATGTGTCATATCTATTGCAAAGATCGATCAGAATTAAATATGTTATTTTTTTTATTATTCTTGTATGACAAAATAAAATATGATAAGTACTTATCTCTTATGAAATCTCGACTCTTATATAAAAACATTTTTTAGTATGTATTTATGTATTTAAAGTTTATTTTTATCTTTGGTTTAATTATTTTTCAAATTTATTCTCTACATATAATAGAACTTTAATTTACTATATCTTCCAAATCAATATGCGTCCCGCACTTTTTATGAGTAATTATTCAGAACACTCTCCCCTACAATATATCAAAAGGACTTTGCTAAAATGCATATTTACCAAAATTGCTTTACGGCTTTTATAAGAAGTAGTAAATATTATTAGAATTTCAATTGAGAGCATGATATCGATTTCATAAAAATATCTCAATTGAAATTAAATCCAAAATGGATAAAACATTTAGTAAACTGATCCGCAATTAATACATAGAATCTAATTGTGGATAATTGTCATTACTTAATTTAATTAAAATTAAAACATACAAGACAGTACCTAAATGAAATAAGATAATCCATAATGTAATCTATATGATCAATAATTACTAAACATTTCATAAAATGTTTAATATCGTTCTCAATAAAAATATAAATTTTTTTTTCAAGATTGATTCACAACTGATAGCCTTAATACGTACTTATAAAATAAAAATTACATGAAAAGAAAGGCAATCTAATCTAGATTATCTATGTGTCCATTCTATTGTTCAATACTTGTTGGTTTAATGGCATTTACATACGTTATCCCTCAGTGTACAAATCTTCTACAGTGTAGTTCTCACAAAGTTTCTAAAGTAACTGCGAAAACTGAAAATTTTATAAAAAATATTAAAACGTGTTTGTGTCTCATGCAGCAAGAACTAATACAGTTAAAATACTAGCCGACAACTTAAAAACTATGACAGAGACGTTAGAAAGAGCGCTAGCATCATTATTGATCATTGGATCGTTTTGCAATTTGTGCATGATCGAATATCCCCCCGGACAACATAGAGTGTATCTCTCTCGCTTATATGCTTTGGCCAAATGGGGCTCTTTTACGTACTTTTATTATTATACATATATCATAAGTGGTATACAGAAGGGCGAAGTATCCATCACCGAAATCATCAATTTGATTCTCGTCAACACATTAATTCTCATTAGCCTTTGTCGTTTCAAGGTAAAAATTTTTAAATGTACTTCCGGTCTCTATATGATAATATTTAATCTTATATTACTTATCTTTTTATTTAATAATATTTTTAATTGAAATCATTAAAGGAGTCTTAAATTTACAATTATAAGCAAATACACAATTATAAAACGTGTTTATAAAAGGCTTTCAATACCGTTAACCATGACCTATTTTTACTCAAGCTATGCATTCTCTCTCATTCGGCTCTCTCGCTAATCTGCTCGTTCTTTACAAATCGCACGCAGCAGAAAAGTCTTAAAATGTAATTCTTTTTCTCTTTCCTCTTCTTCTCATATTATTTTTTTCTGGAGTACCTCAGGGTTTCATTCACGGAATTCTACTTATTAATGTTTTTATTTTTGATTTGTCTAATGTATGCAGACGACGTAATTCTTTTGAAATTTGTTTCACCCACTCGATGCTTTTGCAGCCTGTTCTACTTTGAATAAAGATCTAAAATTTATTGCCAAATAATGTACTAATAATTCAATGTATTTAAATCTCTCTAAATCATTCTTGCTAATTGTCGGTTTCTCAACATTATTATCCCATATTCAATCCTTCGATATTTCTCTCAATTCCGTTCCAATTCCTCGCTCCTCCTCTATTAAGATTCTGGTGTCCATGTTGATTCTTCATGGACATTCCAGTTACACGTGCCCGTCAAGTATCGAGCTGCGTACGCCCGTTTACTTTGTCCCCTTAGTCACATTCTTTCCTTGCTTTCCAAAACTCCTCTCTACTCAATTACTCGTTATTTCATTATTTTACGATTACGCCGATGTTGTCTTTCCTGCTCTTAATCAATAATCAGGGTTGGATAAGTTAACTTTCTTTTTTAACTAAATTAAGTTAAAGTTAACAAACTTGAAAATTTAACTTAGATAACTTGTTAAGATACAAGATAATTTAACAAAATTAATTGAATTAAAAGTTAAATTAATAAAAAAATTGAATAGTTAAAAGTTAAATTTTTTTTTTAAATTCATGATTTCAGGATTTCAATCTTACAAATAACGGAAATGACAAATATATAATATATTTTATTTTAAAAATACTCTATATTTTATTTACATGTATTGTTCATATTTATTGTTTAGTATATAAAATTTGATTATAAATACCGGCCTATGGTCATGATTAAAGCTTTAGACACAATACGAGGGAGTAGCGACAATAATAAGGAATAGATTTTAACCTATCAGAAACTAAATAAATCGAAATACACGGTTTCTAACAGATTGAAATCTCGGGAGTCGATTGAATAATTTAAAATGAGGTGAAAATTACAAAAGTGAGAAAATTCACTAGAATATTTATAATTTCATTGATCAACACATAGTAAATTTTCTCACTTTTGCCATTTTCATCTTATTTTCAGTTATCGCTATTGCCGCATATTATGTCTGAGATTTGACTTCAAAGAATTAAATAAAAAATTAATAGTTACGAATATATATATATATATAAAATGTAACTAAAGTTAAAATGTAAAATATAGTTAAAAAGTTAAGACTCTAGAATGTATTGTAAGTAAGTTAACTTAAAATTAATCAGCTTGTTAACTTTTTACTTAATTTTTATTTTTTAAACTTAGCATTACCCAACCATATCAATAACTTCTAAATTGTGTACAGTGTATCCAAAATTCTTGCCTCCGCTTCTTCTACTGCGTCCGTAAATACGACCATATGTCTATATATTTACCAGAGATCTTGCTGGCTCAGGATATGGCAACGTTTTATTCTATACCTGTACTGTTTTCGTTTTTTCTTTTTTTTTTGCTTCAATATTTTTTATATCGTCGATGCGTTCTTTAGTTGAACTCTGAACTTTATTTTACATTTAACCCTCTTGTCCCAGATACAAAAATTATTTATCTTTCCATTATGTTCCGTACTTCTTTCTTCTACTTCTCACTCAAATATTTTATCTCTTTTCTTATAGCAATAAAAACCTCTCCACCTTTGACCTGCTTCCGTTCTGCTGTCTCGCGTGCGCGTGCGTGCTCGTGCGGATGTGTATGATTTTGAATTATTGTTTCACTACTCATTGCATCGTCTTAGTCCTGGTTTTTAGGTGGTAGGCTACAAGTAACTGCAGTTTTGCTTCTAACCATTTGCAAGATACTATAGTATAATATGTTGTATCATATTTTATATTTATGTCTATTACTCTGTTAACATGTAATCTTTTTTATAAGTTACGCAATGAACTAAATTAAATTTAAAAAAAATTTTTTAAAGATCAATTTTAGTGATCATTATTATAATGTAATTCTTTATCTGTTACATTTTCTGTACACATTGCAACAACAATTTTTACTCAAATATAAAATTACTCAAATATCAAATATAATATAATAATTTTGTTCTGTCGCATAATCGATCAATATGATTTTTTTAAAGGAATTGAAAATATGCTTACGTAAACTTGCTATAGTAGACGACTCGTTGGAAGCCCTCGGAGTGCCAAAGGATTACCAGAGACTACGTAACTGGATAATTCGTATAATTGTCGGATGGATTGCATTTAGTTTTTATCAATTAGCATATATGAATTTTCTTATTATTTTTGTTTTGCAACACGACTTAATTGGATTTTGGACTATAACGTTAAATACATTTCTGTTGAATTACCCGGGAAACGTCATTATTTTAAGTGCTCTGATTTCTGCAGCTATTCTTGGGTTAGTATTACACATGTGTATACATTTATTTTGTAAGCTATTTTTATTGACATTATGCGTAAAAATGTTTCCAGTGTGAAACACTTAAAAACCTGTCATAACTTAAAAAAAAGAGAGCCTCATCAGTGACTATGACCTTGACGATATATGTATGTTGTCTGTATTGTCTGTACACAACATGAATATACGATACTTATTTTGAATATTAAAAATATACTAATAGTTACTTAAAATAAATAATCAATTACTACTTTTTATTATTAAATATTTGTAAAAGATAGGCATCTTTAAAAAACGTTGGGAAAGAAGTAATGTTGAGTAATGGAATCGAATAAACATACTATCAATTTTTCTCTTCAATGAACTTGATCTTGACATATCTTATCATACAAAAGTTACAGCAAAAGCAACGGCAAAATTGTAACATAAAAAGAATAGTGAATTGAAGGGATACCGGATATCGGATATTCGTCGTCAAATCCTTTTTGGATATCCAATTATCCGATCGAATTTTCCGACTATCCTTTTGGATATCTAGAAAAAAGTTTCCAGAGAAAAAAAATGGCATGGTCCTTTAACCAAAGATGATTTAACAAAAAGTTTTTTAAGGAAGCCTTTACGTTAATCTGAGAATCAATTTTGAAGACATTCTTTAAGAATTTTGTTAATAAATAAAAATCTAAGTATACTTAAAAACTAATACAGGTCTAGAAAGTGCGTACAATATACGTGTAAAAAAATATTTTTTGTAATGTCAACTATTTACAGAATACTAATAAGATGGCGCTGAAATTAGGCCTGCACCGCTAACACGATCAAACGGTGATCAAGGAATCGTATCATTGGTCAAAAAATAAACTTTTTCTTAATAAGTGGATTTGTAATTCTTGTTCGGACTAAGATAATTAATGTCATATGCATATTTTCAAAATGGCAACAGTTTGAAAAAATAATTTGAATTTTTCTAATTTTTTCCCTTTTATTTGACCTCCAAAAAAAAAAAGAAATTAATGTAGACTATTAATTCTAGTTTCGGTGATAATGACATGTTCTCTGAGTACAATCGTAAAAGTAGAAGTCAATCGGATTAATGATTTTTTTCGAATCGTGATCACCATATTCAAAAACACAGTTTGTGTAAAACTGTGTATAAAGTTTGAAATATTTTAGTACAAATATCTCTCCGTTTTCTGTTAGAAACGAAAGTGATGCTCAGAAAGGAATGAAACTGTGTTCTATTGAAGAGAAATGTTCTAGAATGGTTGAATATAAATAATGGCAAGCGTCATTTATAGCAATTAATTAGTGCATCTTATTAGAATCGATCATGAGGCCCCACACATAATATCATTTTATGTTGTACATATTCCAATTTTCGTTTCTTCCAAAAAACATTTTTGTGAGTTATTCTTAAGACTACGAGTATAAGCTTTCAACAACAGCAAAAATAATTGATATTTTTTAACCCTAAAATATAAAAATTCCTTTAACAAGATTCATTTGTTTAATGTTTTTAGCAATTTCGTTTAACATTTCTTACTGATTGAAAAATTATTATTTTCTGTAAGGCGCGTAATTTTTTGGTGGCTTTCTTTTTCGTTATCTGTAAACGAATTGTAGTTTAAAATGACTGAAACTAAATTATAAATTTTGGACAAAACTCATTTTGAAACTCTACTTCTCATATATGTATTAAATATTATATTGAAACATAACAAGTAAATAATAAAATTCTAGTCCGACTTCTAACTATTTATTATATATACATTTATTATATATACATACATATATACTATCATATATACTCGTACATTTTGTATAATCATATTAACGTAATTAGCGTTAATATGCTTATACAAAATGTATATATTAATGTTAATAATAAATGTGATTAATTTTTTTTTAATTCAGATGCATAAGCTCCAGATTTCATCAAATTAATGAACGTTTACGAGTATTATATTCTGATCTGTTCGAAAGTAGTACAAATTACAGAAGACAAAACAGATCCATCTTTGTGCATCAGCGGATAACAGGAGCTAAGGAACACAATCAATATATATGGATTATAATGTAATAATTATTTAATAGAATTACTGTCTGTTACACACATGCACGCGCATGTATATATACATATATGTATATATATTATATATAAGGTGTAGTAAAAAGAAATCTATTATTTTTGCATTAA
>NW_017305513.1:67481-71196 GCF_001594115.1 Trachymyrmex septentrionalis
ATATGATTTCTTACGTAATATGATTTCTCTAATAATCATTCTGCATGTACAAGGTTTAAGTCAGAAATTTAAAATAATCAATATTATAGGTATATTTTTTGACACATATATGTGTAATTGGCATGACACATTAAATATCTCGTAAACTATTAATTTTCTAATAATCGTAATATCCTAATATTTTTATGAATAGAATAATGAGATAAATCAGACGTAAAGAAAACATACATGTATACTTATGTGTTTAACAAAATTATTCATTGTACCTACGTATTTTTTTGTAAAACTTTTGTAAATAGCGACCTTTTGCCACTTTCGATAATCTTATATTGTTAAGGTTATAACCCTAAGTGACCTCCTACAAATTTTTTAATTGTTCGCCCTTCTTTAAAATGCTATTATCAAATAAAGTTGATAATATATGTGTGTGTGTGTGTGTGTGTGTTTAACTTTTTATTTCTTTATCAAGTGGAATGAAATAGATAAATTCTCTGCTTATAATTACAAATTCTCTGCTTTAAAATACATATTCCTTGCTTTTCAATACAAATTCTCTACCTTAAAGACAAATTTTCTGTTTTCAAAACAAAAATAATATACGAAAAAAGCTTAGTTAGAATATGATAAAATAAACAAACATAAAATAGATAATTTCAATAAATTATTCAACAAATATTGCAGAGTATAAATAAACACGATCACGCGTTCATAATATGTTTTGCACTCGAACAGAAGGAGGATGGGTCCCTTAAAAAAGAAGCGAATTCTAAAGTCATCTATACAAAAACACATATAATTTTTGTATAAAACAATAATTTTTTTCTCTCTTACTTCTTCGAAAATTCTTTTCCAGGATTAAAAAATACGTATTAATACGTATTTGAGAAGTAGAGTCTTAATGCTGATAACGACGAAAAAGTTTCGAAACCGAGATTTTTTAATCATTTTTTCGTCTAATATAATGCTGCAGCTGTTACGTCGTAACAACATTTGCTTAAAATCTGTGCAATTCGTATTTATGAAATAGTAGTCCATAGATCAAATAGTAGTTTGCATGAAGAAGCAATGTGGATTTCTTAAAATTGTACTTTACAATAAAACATCAGGTGACGGTGTCAAGAATTTTGAACGCGTTTTTTACAGATTTTTCTTGAGCGAAAGAAAAAAGGACGTGTCCGGCTGTTTCAGCCGTTGACCCATAATTTCGAAGAAATCAATTTTTTAAATAATTATTGTAATAATTTGGGAAACGTACTATATAGGAAAATATATCAACATCTTTATAAATTTTATTTTATTTCATCGAATGTTAAAGATAAAATTACATCTGGGTGGATTATTCTGAACGCAGCAAGTAGATCGCGCGTCATTTGAAATATTGCTCACTTCAGTAAACATTCACTCGCACGCACAGTGATTCTCTGAACTGAAAAAATATTTTAATAAAGTTTACCAGCATGGAAAACGATAGATACATTTATTATATGAAATCGTATATGCTAATAGAGTGAAACTGCGATTTTTGATACTGAGCAAGATAAAACGTCTTTGTCGCTTTCAAAACAACGTATATCTGATGGACTGAAAATTTTGTAGTTAAATTTTATACAAAATACAGCTTACTGAAAAAGGAAAGTTCAATGTTTTCTGAAAGAGCAGAGATTATTGGAAAGATAATTGCGGAATTTCTGGCAGAAATGATTCGTGATAATTTAAAAGAAGAATTATTTTTGGTAGAAGAATTGTTTTTAGTGGAATAATGAATCACACAAAAAGGATTAACACGACTGATTCTAAAATTTCATCACCAACTTATTACACTGACTATTGGAAATAAATAAATTGTTATCTAAAATAGTAATTGATTAACACAAACTATAGAAATCAAAGCTATTAAACGATCCAATTAGAACTTAATGCTTATATGATTTTTGTGTGAATTTATAAACTACGTATGTAATTCCCAGAAACGCGCGTCAAAATGATTTTTCGGTTTTGAAACACTAACTCTACTAAATTATCGCAGTAATATCACGTGTCAAATCGACTAGTAATTTAACAAATTTTTGATGTTCATTCGCATCTTTGAAACGATCTTAATAATATTGAATGACATATTAAAATCTGAGAATAATTCATATTGCAAAAAATTATCTTGGCCCGGACATGATCCCGGATCTCGCACGGAATACAAGAGATCCAGATTCGACTGCCGGCTGAGGTAATATTTTTTGCAATAAGAATTAATTTTTAAAGGCTTTTTCTACAGTTTATATTATCACATATCCTATAATATATTATATGAAATAATTGATTATTTTAATTAACTTATTTGAAATGTATTATATTAATTATTAATTAACTTTGATGTAATGAATACATTACATTAATGATTCGTTAAAGAAGTTAATTTTAAAATTAATTTTATTTTTTAATAATTAATAAAATGTATTTTTTATTAATTATGAACAATTTCATTAACGTACATTTTTGCGAACAAACTATTTGAACATACAGATTAAAATTATTTCATTGATTATGTTTTTATTCTAGTAAATCACAATAAATGATATTTATAAATGATATTTATACAGTATAATAAATTGGTGATGAAATATTTGAATTAGTTGTGTTAATACCTTTCTCTGTGTGTGATGCATTCTTTCACCAAAAATAATTCTTTATTTTCTTTTAAATGAAAATCATGATTCATTTCTGCCACATATTCCGCAATATCTTTCCAATAATCTCTGCTCTTTCAAAGCATGGAACTTTCCACTTTTTCAGCAAATTGTATTTTGTATAAAATTTAATCTAAAAATTTGAAATCTATCAGTTATATATTGTTCTGACAGCGACAAAGATGTTTTATCTTACTTAACATCGATAATCGCATTTTCCATTCTGTTAGCATATGGGTGATTCTTTTACAAATCGAACACCTGTCTGATCGACACCTCTTCGATTTGACTGAAACTTTTTTTACGGATTCTATCGTACTCGTTACGAGTACCTGATGTTCTTTTTGTTAGAGTGTTAGACGTCCAATTAGAACGTTATTGTTATACAAAAATTTACGTGTACCTGCATGTGCGTGAGAGATGATGTAGTAGTATGCAGTGATGTATCGATACACGTAAATCTGTGTGCCAGTGCTATTTACAATATGACTATTCTTATTTACGATCTTCTTAAAACTATACGGTGGAAAAAATATTTAAATTTGAATAAGGGTTATAGTCGATTAAATGTAGAGGCAGAGAATTAAGGATGGTTTATACATATTTTCAAAATGAAACCAAATTGTAAGAAAATTACAGATCATTCTATATCACGTTTGAATATAATACGACAAAAATGACGGATACTATCTGGATCATAAGTTATTTTAATAAACAGTGATATCTTTTTAATCCGTGTTCTAATAAAATATATATAAAAATGCATTATATCGAATGAAAGAAAAAACTGAATTTTTTTATATAAGTTCATTATGTATTTAAAATTATTTATGTAGAGTTACATTCTGATGCATAAACTGGTTGTCCAGTACATAAACAAAATATTTATTTGTACTATATCGTTCTAACTAATCAGTGAATCGTAATAAAACTTACATAAATTATTTTATATAAATATTTAAAGTGCTTATAAAAGGAAAATGTAAATTTCTTTATCATTTAAAAAATTTTAATCTTTAATAATAAAAATAATA
>NW_017305513.1:71296-73794 GCF_001594115.1 Trachymyrmex septentrionalis
ATAATGTAACAAAAATATGTTCAAAAAGTATTTTAAAAAATATGTCCTCCTCGAAATCGTTTCACTTTTATTTGAAATACACTTTTTTGTATTGTTCCTAAATAATTTGATGCAGCATTTGAAACGAGATACCTTATATATGTATGTACATATGTACAAGAATAATTAATATTAATTATGTGAAATAATCACACATTGTGAACTGCAAGTTATAGTACTCGCTTATTTCGAATTCTACGTTAAAAATATATTTTGCTTAGTACATCTCGTATATGTCTCTTGTATATATCTCACGGTTTAATTAATTATAACTATTACAATTTATTTACAGGCACGTCCATTTAGAACTATGTTATATATCACGCAAACTAAACAAAGTATACAAAGCACAAATATTAATACAAATGATATGGTACTTTGATAAAGCTATATCGTTCTCTCAATCAATGTATCAATTGCTTGGAGAGCATCAGATTATATGGACATTTCCTTCTATTATCTGGCATTTAGATATGTATTTTAATTTCGTTTTGTATAGTATTTTATTTCTCACATTAAACTACGTATGTCAAACTGTTTACTATAAGGTATAGTTACAGTCCATTAAAAGCATTAATAATTATTTATAATTAAAATAATAATTCAAGCAACAATGAAATTACACATGTCAAAATTTTGTTTAAAATGACGAAATCTTATTCATTTAATGCAAAGTTTATAGTTTTACTTACAAATTTTTGTTTTACATTAAAGTAATTTCAGATAAATGAAACACTACTAATTCTTTATAAATTGTCCAATTTTAATCTCGATGAGAACTTACGTGAACAGGTAAATAATTACAACAAAGTTTTAACTGTCTTATTTATAATTTTACTAGCGCTCAAATTTCGGACACCTACATAAATTTTATCAAATAATTATATACAAAATTGGAAAATTATGTAACAATTATGTTATTCTTTTATATATTTTAAAGTATTGTACAATACTTGTACACACATTCTAACGCCAAAGGATAAGCTAGACAAAGTTTTAACATTTATTTTTTAAGTATATATAATGAAGAGCATATAGCCACAACAATAGATGTAAACGCAAGTCATAAATTTAAAATTCACATATAAATAAAGTAGACGTTTTGGTCAAGATTCGACCATTATCAGTACAAACAAGATGACAATAAACAAAAAATAGATTTTAATTAAGCAAAAATCGCTAGCCTGAAGGTGTTACAATAATATCAAAATAAAATTACATAAAAAAATTACTAATAAGAAATTACATACAATTAAAAACGCATTACTCGCAAGTTTCTAGATGGTGAAATAATTTTTTTCAATCGCCTGTAGTATGAATTTACAGCGTGAATAGAAATCAAGAGAGTTAAATATAACAATATTACAATTTTTTGATGTAATTCTCTGATAAGATTTCAGTTTTCTTAAAAATCGAGCAACTTCGTGTAAAAATACGGAATTTCCAAGTATTGTGGCTGTATGTTTTTCATTATTTATATTTTGTAATTATTCAGACACCTTCAAACATTTTTAATTAATTTATTTTTTATTTTATATAACAAAGACAAGTTTTTGAAAGTTATTTTATGCTATTAATACGTATTTCACTATTATATTATACTATCATACAATTAATTCTACTACTGTATACACTCACACGTAAACTTGGCCATTAAGTTTTCTTCCAAATTTTTAATATTTTCAAATAGCAATAACTTAGTGGAAAATAATAGTATCGAGATTTTTAAAAAAGCATTATAAAGCTTCAAATTTCTACTTCCCAAACCAGTATTTCAAAAAACGGTACTACTGATATTTTATAAAGTTACACAAACATAAATAAAGATGTATAAATTCTCAAAATTTTTTATGAAATTTGCGACGTTCCACGAGGACAATTAAAAATTGCTCACAAATGTGGTTTACAGCTTTCGAAAAAGTGAATTTTTACCTTTAATTTGTTTTTTTATTGATATATTTCTATATGATTTTTTTTATCGTGTTATTCAACATTGAAGCAAAAATGGTCGTCTTTGTTCGCCCACTGCCCGATTACCGAGGGGAGCTCGCATAGGATAGCACCCCAGATCGACACCGATTTTGGCTATCCCCCTCCTCTTGCCCCGGCAAGTGCCTAAGACGGCGCCGAGCCCGGGGGTCCCCGCGGGTGTCCCCGCACCACGACAAGGTCGCGCCCTGCGAGGGGAGATTGTTAAAATATTGTAATTAAATAACTTGGACTTCCGGTCGAGGTGAGTTACAGAGAAGACATATTTTGCGCACTTCGTGAGGAAATTAAAGATTTCGTAGCTGTTAAGGAATTGCCCTGCGGGGAGTTTTTGTTATAGGGACGAGAGTCGTTAAATCGAGAGCTAGGCAAAAAAGTAGCTCGCTTCATCAGGAAACGGGCTAATGGTGGTTAAAGTAGACGGAACAAGGGGAACATAACCTACAACTGGCATAGGTCTCCAACCGAGA
>NW_017305513.1:74032-74781 GCF_001594115.1 Trachymyrmex septentrionalis
ACGTCACGAAGCGCGAGCGCGTCTCGGGAGTGGGGAATGAGCGAGAGTTTGGAGAAAGAGAGAGAAGGAACCGCCTAGCAACGGAAGAGTCTAGAAGTAGCCGAGCGGAAAGGTGGGTACAGTCAGGGGAGGAGTGGGGAACAAGATCGAAGGAAGGCAACGGCGGTGAACGTCAGAGGCGAAAGTGGAGAGGAGGGAAGAAGGGAGCGGGGAAGAGAGGAAGGCCCACGAAAGCGGAGCTACTAGGAAGGGAAAGGAGGGATAGTAGTGTAGTGAGCATTCCAAGCTCGTGGTTCTCGAGAAGGGGCAGAGCGCGTGAGTCGGAAGAAAGTGAAGACGAACAGCAAGCCGCGAAACGAAAGAAGGAAGGAAAGGCAGGAAAATCGCCAGAACAGCAGGGAGATTCAGAGGAGAAGAAAATGGCGAATTTAGAGGAGATAGAAAAAATGATGGAGAGACAACTGCAGCGGCATAAGGATGATATGATGAAGATGATAAGAAGAGAATTAAAAGAAGAGATGAAGCAAATAAAAACAGAATTTGAGAAATTTAAGGAGGAGGAAAGGGAAAAGATGGAGAAGTTGAAAGAAGAAAATGCAGATTTGAAGAAAAGAGTGGAAGAAATAGAAAAAAGAAGAGATGATCAAGAAAGAAGAGATAGAAGACTAAATGTAGTTATGCGGGGTGTAGAGGTAGAGGGGGGAAATATGAAAGATGCTGCTGTAGGGGTTTTGAAAAAATTAGGGGGG
>NW_017305513.1:82117-83863 GCF_001594115.1 Trachymyrmex septentrionalis
CGAGATTTTACAATTAGAAGTAGAACTATATTATAAGTATTATATTATTTATTACATTATTATAAGGATTTGTTTAATATTTTTCAGTTTGGTTGGGAAATTGATTTCAGAGAATTAAATAGTGATGATAACAGTTAGTTATTTTAATCTCAGCGCGCTCTAGTAGTGCAATTATTGTGTCAATCGACACAAATCTGGTAAATATACTGTATTGTTTTATGTGATTGTGTTGTTTCCTGTAATGAATTGGAACAAAATGGTATGTATCATGACTGACGAAAAAACGTTTTCTCTTTCCGTCATCAATATAATTTTGAGAAAAATGCGTAGAAATTTGAAAGTTATAACAATAACAATAATTTGAATTTTTTTGTGTTATCTACATATTGCTTTGTAAGTACTTTATAGATTATGGATGCATGATGCACCCAAATCATCCATCATTTATTCTTGCGTACATTCGATAAACAATATCGAAGAAATAATACATTATGCATGAAACGAAATGTCTTAATAATTAACAAAAAGACATGTTTGATCAATATGATATTCTACGAGTAGTTAACAAGAAAAATGTAACCAATTAACGACTAATTCTGATATACAATATTTAACAAGATTCAATTATAAATGCCATTCAAAGTACAATAAAAATGATATTATTTCGTAGTAGCATAATCAAAAAATTAAAAATGCGAAATTGTACAGAAGTGTTGAAAATACATATATGATAACACAAATTTGATTAAACCAATCATTGTAATATTGATAAACGGAACGAAATATTAACAAAAAATAAACTGTATCTACTTTTAATTGTTAACTTGCAATTCTAAAATTTATTAAAATTTATATGATAAAATTTGACAAATTTACTTTGTGATATGCTGGCTAGCATCCAATACAAAGGGAATAATTTCTATGATGGAAAGCGAATTTAATGTATACTGATTCCACGTAAAATTTAAAAGATCTATCCGCAAAGAAAAGCTATACTATCAGCCAAATTTCAACAGTGTTTACAGGAGGGTGTAAATTCCAAAATTTTCTAGACCGATTATTATAATAGTGATTATTTAGCAGCATGTTAATTACAATTATCGTTTTTATCGTGTCTTTAATAATATTAAAATTCGCGTGTAAAAGATATATTATAACACATTACTAAAAATTATCTTTTATGAAAAATAAATGGATAGAATAATTTTCTTGTGGAATAGGGGTTACAAAGGGATACTTATATTTAATAATAATAAAATACATGCGTAATTGTAATTTTTTATATGTATTGGTACAAAAGTGTCTTGGATATCGCTCGAGATGGTCCCAACCCTGAGAATAGTCATATTTCAAGAATTATTTTTATACTTAACAATTTTTATATGTTTAAATTTAACAATTTCTTTTTATATTTTAGTTTCTTTCAGAAATTTTAATCATTAATTCCGCTATATTTGATTTACGTTGAATTCATATATTTTTAATTAAATTCATGTATTTGCAATAACATTGTTAAAAGAATATAAAACATTTTGACAAAATTATTTAAGTCGACAAAAATCAAAATTTTATAAATACGATCTTATATATGCATGTATTTTACTATAGAAAAAAAAAATATATATATTTTTTTTTTGTGAAAGAGAGTGATCATAAAAGGTAAGCAAATTATTTGCACAAAATTTGAATTTATTTATTTAACAATTTCGATTTGAACAAATAATCATTACATCTATATTTGAGGAG
>NW_017305513.1:88455-89911 GCF_001594115.1 Trachymyrmex septentrionalis
ATATGTATGTATGTATGTATGTATGTATGTATGTATATATAAACGTTCGTACAAACGTACGTATATAGGCTTGCGATAAAAAATATAAATAGAAAGGCGTGATAAAACATGTCGCGACACGTTTGAAATTCTTGGAAAAAGTAGGGAGGGCCTGTCTCCCCTCTTCGATCCCAGAAGTGTTATCACATACTCCATAATTTACGCGGATGCAATCAGTCTTGTGATACCCGCTTGTACGAACGGATAAAAAAAAATGTACTTCGCCAAAGAGAGCAGAGCATCGTACGACGTGAAGAATGAATATAGCACGTAAGTTTCAACATTCTACACACAAAAGAAAGGTTTTTTAACATTATGTATATACGAGTATGTATGTATGTATGCAGTCCGCAGCATCGTGCGATGCGTTTACTGAGCAGACGTTACGATCTGACGAATACGGGCTATAAATTTTTGGAAATTGGTATCAACGTTGATCCACCGAGTTACGTGGAGATCGTTCTGGGAGATCATCGCGGACACGAACTGTCGTTGTCTCTCGAAACCTGAAAGAGTCTCTACGAGCAGCGATGGAATATTTACAAAATGCTTCGAAACGAATACATGGACAATTTTATAAGTGTTGGACCGCTAATCGTCAGAGTTTGTACGCTGAACAATGCTACGCTCGTACGTCTCGAATCTTCGCCGGTACGCATTACAATGACGGAAACGACGCTACGTCGTATGTTTAACTTTGACGGGTGTATCGATGTAACGTTCGAACGATTAGCCCGACTCGTCGGTACGGTTGATGCAAAATATACTCGATTCTCCAATACGTATGAGAACGTCATACACAACAGCGACTTCTTCAATAGGCGTCAGCTCATCGATTGCGAGCTATTAACTTTACTTTTTAATGGAAAAAAAACATGATGTAATAACATATGAATAAAAAAATTTTCGTCCACATCATTTTATATATGTACTTTATTTTAATCTCCATTCATCCATCCATCTTATACCTCGGCGCGCTAATAAAAAACTGTATTGAAAAAACTGCGTCATCAAAAAAGAGGATTTATTTCTTCTATCCTTCCTTCTCTCATATCACGCGCTCTATCGCCTACAAAGCATACTATTATATGTTATTATGTCAGTCGCGTTATTAATCTGGCACATGCCAAATAATTGTGTCATGTAAAGCGTTGTGCACACTCTATCTTTCTCTAACGTGTGAACCCTTGTTATCTACGCATTTTTTGGAAGGGCATGGGGCCCACAGCAGCGGTAGTGGCGGCGGTGGCGATTACGGCGGCGGTGGCGGCGGCGACGGCGGCGGCGGCGGCGAGTGATAAAAAAATAAGGAATGCATTGTTTATGTAATCAACCGACCTGAGTCAACAATGATGACGCCGAGACTTCCCGCGCCTTCCCCCTCTGCCGCGCCTTACTCCGCCCGCGCCAACGAGTA
>NW_017305513.1:90015-93946 GCF_001594115.1 Trachymyrmex septentrionalis
CGGCGGCGGCGGCGGCGAGTGATAAAAAAATAAGGAATGCATTTTTTATGTAATCAACCGACCTGAGTCAACAATGATGACGCCGAGACTTCCCGCGCCTTCCCCCTCTGCCGCGCCTTCCTCCGCCCGCGCCAACGAGTACCCCCCGTGTCCCGCGCTCCCCTCAGAGGACCTTGGTTAGAACCCGCCCTATACCCCTACTATCGCGCTCGCGTCAAAGTTCGCAGCGTCTTCGACCCATTGAAATTTGGCGTATGGCAATGGTTGACACATCGCTCATCCGTATATATTGTTAACGTCGTAGTACATCAAGTACGACGACAGTTCCGAGGGTCGTACGAATGCATGTACTTGTTATTAGCCTGCGCATATCTGCCTGAACATTGACTGAGACCACCGCGTATACCGCGCTCGATGATCGTGTCAATATCAGTGAGCAACTCAAACTTTACACGCGTATGTTTGAACATATGTTAGCGTCCCACGTGAAACCAGGGAAGGTGTAACAATGTGCGGGATCGAGACCGTAACTCGCGACGCAACTTTCGCGGAAATTTTCGAAAATGTCGGCTAATAACAAGACATCGATTTTCAAGTACAGATCACTGTACTCGCCGAACGTTTGGATGGAGAATCGCTGCCATACGTTCGCCGCGTGAGTGTAATCGCTCTCGGATACGGTATCGCCCGTTAACGAACTGTAAAAAGATTCGCGCGGCGGTAAGCGCGTGTCCTGCAATTTTTCAGCACAGTCAACGTACTCGTACGGAAAGACACCTTTACGAGTCAGTAATTCAAATTCATCATCCGATAGTGTTGAAAATTTTGAACGTATAATTTTTAATTTGTCTTTATCGAGATACGACGCTAATTTATCGAGACTTGTACTGAGAAATTTGAAAGAATCAATAAAACGTAATTTTACACAATTTCTTTGAGAATTATTTTCAGTTTTATCTTTAGTGCTATCGACATGTTTTGTGAAGGAGATGTATTTTTCTTTGGTTATCGGTAATACATCTACGCGTCCTTCATATGCTGTAGCGATTTCCTTAATTATAAAATGCGCGTCGTAGCCCGATAAATTGTGGAAAACGATCGGAATGTATAATGAATTTTTATAATTTAAGTTACAGCTTGAATGCGCAGGACCGCGGTATCTACCGGTTAAGTGGCAATGATCGCGTACCCGCGTGTCGTCCGACGCGAACGGTTTCTCGCAAATGTGACAACGCGTCGCGCTACGGTACGCCTCCCATTGTTCTTTCGACAACGTTTCCATGGGCACGTTGGCGGATACGATATTTTTCACGCGATGCGCCAAATCGTTGAGTTGTCGCGCGAACCACGCTATACAATCTTTGTCGCGACGGAACTGATACGACGATAACGCGTCATCGTACGAGCAACGCACGTAGTAGCTTATGCTGAATACCTCATGCCATTGATACGCGTACGATGACGCATCTTCCCTCTCGGGTTCCGTTTTCCGTAAAACGCACTCCAGGTCGGCGTAGACAACGAATGGGACGCGCTCCTTGTTGCAGTGGTTCCCAAATTCGAGCCACTTTTCGTCCTCGCTCGGCAGCCGAATAGCGCAATCGTTGATCTTCTGGCAGTCCATTGTGTGCGACTGCAATTTCTCATTCGTGCTGAAGTAATGCAAGCATCTGAAAAAACAAAAAATTATAACAGTTATCTATATTTTATTAATAAGATGGGAAATTATAATAATTTTTTAAGGTGTACATACCGATCGCAGAAATATTTCTTGTGCTCTTTTTTGCTTAGTTGCGAGCTCACGAGACGCGACAGGTTCTTGATCCACGCAAAGTGGCCGACACCGTCGTGCTTGTCCTTCTTGTCACTGGTGAGCCGCAGAGGAAAAACTTGTTTATTCTCGATGCCGTATACATTGATCGACACCGCGTTCAACCGTTCGAATTTCGGAATGTCTTTGAACGTTATCGGAAATTCGATACCCGCGAGATTCAGCACCGCCGTATAATGCAGATACGACGACTCTCGCTCCACATGCTTTTCAGCCGGGTACAGAGCGGCGACCACCGACCACGCGAAGCACGCATTGTCCATCGTATTAACATTGATCACCGCTCGTTTCGTCGCAATTTCCCGCGGCACTTCGAAGTAACATCCCGCGCGCATGGGATTTAATTTGTTCACATTCACTATCAAATTGAGGATTCGCGACAATGCCCACCCGCTGTCGCGTTCCTGGAACTCTTCGAGTGATGTTAACGTGGGTTCGATGATATGCTGCTCGTACCACTCGCGCAAATCGGTATATCGGTATATCTCGCTGTTCTTTGAAATTATGCTCTTATTAGCACGTTTATCCTTCGTCGCAAACTCGCCATTGAACGCAGTGTTTACTTTTGCACTACTGTGTCTTTCTACGGCATCTCGCACACGTTCGCACACGAGCACTATTTCTCTCGCGTCTTCCAAAAACCGCCGCGGCTCGATGTAATCGACGTTGACCACAGCACCCGTCGATATACGGCTTTCAAACGCGGCATCGATCTCTCGCCAGACGAGAGATCTTTCGTCGCGACTCGCGTACCACTACCAACGTGCACGAAACGTCGCTCTAATTGTGTCTTTGCACCCGCGAGTCGCGCGATCCTCGCCACCATGGATTGTCTGTGTCCAACGGTAAGGCGCGCGCTTGGCACGACAAAGCTCTTCGAGCCGCTCGATGCACTCGTCGCATCGTTGCAGCCACGCGAAACATTCCGCCAGAGTAGCGACCTGACGGCACTGCTCCAACAGTTCGCGTTCCACTCGCTCGTGATTTTCCATGTTTTTTTCTTTAGGTCACACTCTTCCACAGAACACTTGCACGTGACTCGTTCACACACACTGCAGCGTCACGACATATCCAGAAAATCATAATGTTTTACTACTTCCCGCGTCTTCCCCCTCTACTGCGCCTTCCTCCGCTCGCGCTCCCCTTGCGCCTACGAGTAACCCCCGCGCCACGCGCTCCTCTCAGAGGACCCAAGTTTGAACCGGCCTATTATTCCTATTCATAGCTACTGCCTTATCAGTTCGTTAATTGTGCGAGTAATATTTAAAAGTATCAAGTTCATGCAGGTTATTTTTTGTGTTAAAAAATACAACATTTTTCCATTCTTCATATCAAGTCATATGATTTCGAGCAAACTTCAATCTCGCAGTTTTATGGTCTTGAGTATGAGGAGGCATCAAGGACTTTAAACCTTTATCTTGTTGTAGTATTTGTAACCAGTTGTAGCACACGTTGTGTACAATAATTAGCTATTTCAAAATTCTTGCTACTTCGCCGGCAGTTTTATTCCCAGTTCGTATTTCTTTAAAATTCATGAATGATCACACCTATTGCAAGTTTTGTACTTCTGCCTGTATAATGATTTTTATCACAGTTGTTTCACGCAATCTCAAAAAATTATCTATAGAATTATTGGATCAATTAATTTATTGACGACCTCTCGAACAGAAATGTTTGCATCACGGAATGCTTATATGTATTTTTACTTGTTCTTCTGAACTGAAAAACTTTTCTCGTGGCATTCTGGTAGAAGAAATTTATTTTAAATTATTTAGAAATTATAATATTATTCTCTTAATATACTTTCCTTAAAAATGATATTTCTGGTTTAATGATAAAAAACAACTATATATTAACATTGTTCTTGTATAATAGAAGAGATTGGGAATAAAGTGGGCACCGAGTCTAAGCTGGCATTTGAATTTTGAGTGGCAAAAATATATCTTATAAATTCCCAATTTATATATTGTAGATGGTATCTCGTGTGTGTTTTTTACTAACAAAATTCGGTTAGTTTAGGTGCCGCATTTTTATGTTTAGATAGTCAAATGTGTTTTTGATAGTGAAAAGTAATTTTTTGAATGTTCGGACAATATGTAT
>NW_017305513.1:94046-96028 GCF_001594115.1 Trachymyrmex septentrionalis
TGTTATTTTTCAAATTCAGAATTGTTCGGATAAGTGAATCTATGTGTTTTGAACAGTTCTGATGATATTTTTTTTGTTTTCAGAATTGTTTAAATTTTATATTTATGTCAAAGGTTACAATATACGTTCGGGGCTAAAAGAGCACCAAGTCATCGGGGCTACTAAGTGAAACCACCTAACCTCGATTTTTTATTCATATTATTTATTCAATATTTTTACTATAATATATAAGCAAATTCAAGATTATAATGAAATCAAACATACTTCATAGGATTGTTTTATAATGTAAAATTTAAAAAATATATAATTACAAAAATTTTTTCTTTAATTAGTTATTAAGTTGACGTTGGAAAGACATAAAATTAATATCACACGCATTTGCTGTTTTTTTTACAGACAGGTGGTCATCTTTAACTTCCTTTGCTCTGTCGCACGTTTCTACATTTATAGATTCTTTGTTGTCTTTTTTTTTGTAAGGTTGCACCATTCCAGAGACTTTTATATCTAGACTGCTGACTCAATATGATAGAAAAAGATAAACCTGATTCCGAATTGTTCATGCTTCTCAATCAATTCACTTATGTATATGCGTCCTGTCTACGAATATCATAAATTTATGTGAAAAAAAAACACTAATGTTATTATCCGTGTGATTTATACGAGTATATGTGAAAGCGAGTGACTACAAATATGATGCTGCCCAGCACAATCTTTAAATATGGAGTACGAAGTCGGCAATCTATTTACAGAAATTTGTGCATCATTCTGTAGAAGAAAAAGAATTGTTTTCAACGGGATAAGTTGTTACACTGTAACAACCTGCCCCGAGAAGTGTAACAACTTGCCCCAACCATCAATTTGGAAAAATACAGACCGAAAACCAATACATCCACAAACCAATATATCTATTCAAATAAAATGTGTTATTATAGTTGAATGTATTATAAAAGAAATATACAAAAGGATAATCTCAATAAGAGGACATACCTCTAACTTATATATATATATATATACATTAACACAATCGATTTATACAATAAAATATTTACTTTTAATAGTGAAAATCAAGAAAACATACGTAGCGTCTTCTAGAGTTCAAGTATTGTATGAAAGTTAAACTAAGTGAAGTCGTAGAGTATCATAAGAATTACATATAAAAATTCATAAAAATACGTTGCCACTAAAAAAATTAACTGTAATAACTTGCCTCGGTCTCCCCTAAATAAATTCCCTTACTTCTCACAAAAGAGTATTTTACTTTTGTGAGTCTCCTTGTCTCTTTGAAAATCCTAACACGCTTCTTGGAATTAGAAAATAAAATAAAATTTTTTTGCAAGATGTTTTATATTATAATAGTATTTTTTAACGAAATATTACAAAATATAATACTTTTTTCGTGATATTATCGATATTATCGATACATACATTATACATGCACGTGCGTATGTGTAATATTTAAAGAAAGATTACATTATAATTCATATATATTGCTTGCGATCTTCAGCATCTGTTATTCGCTGACACTCTAAATTGGATCCGTTCTGTCTTCTATAGTCTGCATTATTTTCGAAAAGTTCAGAATAGAACATATGTATGTAAACGATGATTGACTTGATGAAATTTAAAGCTTATGCATCTGAATTGAATAAAAAAGATTTAGTTATGTTTTTCATTAAAATTGTGATATATGTATATGTTACGTCCAAACTCCGGAAAAGTGGATTTAGAGAGAGAGAGAAGGGAGTAGAAAAGGATGGAGCGTGGAAGGACGGTCAGACTCTAGTCTCACAGATATTTGCCTGGAAACAAACACCGGCGAGTCGAACGCACCCTTTTTTTTTGTCCGCTTCGGAATATGGGTCAACGTCTCGTGAAGACGCTATGACGCCTGTTTCCTACGGGCGGTGCGATCGTCGGTCCGAATTTCGAGTCAAGGAAAAATCCCTTTAACTCGGGAATGGACCACGTGCGAGCTTTGAAAG
>NW_017305513.1:100509-105057 GCF_001594115.1 Trachymyrmex septentrionalis
TAAAAATCGCCAGAGAAACTTTTTGCGTCGTAAACAAATGGCTGCCAAACACACACTAACTGACGTATCCCGCTCAAATTTCACACGAATGTCAGAGAAGGTTGTACCAATCTAGAAAAAAAAAATTTTTATCGATTCAATTTACGCGCGCGGTTTAAATGGACCAGTCCGGGTCAAATTTGATCAGATGGTATATCCGATTGTTATTTGAATTATCCATTTATGCAGACGTTGATATTTCTTTGGCAAACCGACTGCTTCTATTGTGTCGTCTACTAAGGAAAGTTCATGCAAGCACATTTTCAATTCCTTTAAAAAATCATATTGATTAATCATGCATCAAAAAAGGAAATTATATTTGAATAAAAATTGTTATTGCAATGTGTATAGAAAATGGTAGATAAAAAAGTTACAAGAAAGATAAAGTCGAAGACTATTTTAAGAATGTAACGTTGAAAGGATTTGGGAGAATAATATAAAGACAAATATTAATTTTACTAAACAGTTTTTGATCAGAGTAAATAATGATATAAACATTGACCCAAAAACTTTTTATAAAAAACTCCACACAAATATGAAAAATATGTTTCGAATAAATTGCTTTAAATTTTAATATTTAATTTATAGCTGACGTCAAGCTGATTAGAATTCTTCACAAATCTTCAAATGCTTTACCTTTTGCTCTAGAATCTACAGAAAGTTTCTGTGAACTTTCATTTTATGTGAATAAGTACACAATATTGAAATCTTTTTTACTTGTATATATATTAATTGCAGGATTAGGTAAGTTTATATTTTTTTTAAACTAAATTAAATTAAAGTTGATGGCTTATAAAATTAATAAAATTATTGTAAGTTAAAAGTTAAAGGAATAAAAAATTAACTTAATAAAAGTTAAGTCCGTATTACAAATCAAACTAATCAAGACTCCTTATAAATCAAAGAACTGGAAAGGATATAGGCAGTAAAAGTTAAGCGCAGAAGACATCGCGCCAAGAATACTCGTATATGTATGAAGTGTGAAATTTCTTTATTCATTAAAACGCGCTTACATGTTTCGGCTCACTTTTGAACCTTTCTTAGAGACAACACAAACTAACATACATAAACTGTGAATAAAAATTATCCTGTCATGGTGAACTCCTCTACCTCGAGAATTTAAATTCCAGAATTAAACTCAAAAGGAAGAAAAAGAAAACAGAAAAATAAACGAAAAAAAAGGAAATAATGAAAATATCGAAATAGAGAATATGAAAAACTCATTTATCAAAAACCTTAAGATTATAATTAATTATCCCGAAAATAAGGACCTCACATTGATCACAAATCACAAACTATGTCGCAAATATTACTATGAATTATTAAAAAACCGGTTCTCGACATTTTTTGGCTAGTATTATTGACTCAATCAGTCGTCAGTGTTGTTCGTCGCAGTAGTAAGTCTTTCTGGCGTAATTTTTGATTACTTTCCAACTTTTATTTTTATAGAATCGATTAACGTTCCAATGCAAAATTTTTCATTTGTAAGCTTCAATAAGTAGCTAAAATTAAAAGTGACTCACTGTGTCTGACTGGCGAAAAAATGTCGAAAACTGGTTTTTGAATAATTTATAGTAATATTTGCGATATAGTTTGTGATTTGTGACAAGGAGTCTTTATTTTTGAGATAATTAATTATAATCTTAAGGTTTGTGATAAATGTTTTTCATATTCTCTATTTCGATATTTCTATTATTTTCTTTTTTTTTCTTTATTTTTCTTTTTTCTTTTTCTTTCGCTCTTTTTGGGTTTAATTCTGGCATTTAAATTCTCGAGGTAGGGGAGCTCACCATGACAGAATAATTTTTATTCATAGTTTATGTATGTTAATTTGTGTTGTCTCTGAAGAGAGCTCAAAAGTGAGCCGAAACATGTAAGCGCGTTTTAGTGAATATAGAAGTTTCATACTTCATAGATATATTATTTGCGCCATGTGTCCCCGAGGGACCTTAAACAAATTTTAGCCATCGCTCGTTGTTCATTAAAAAGTTGTTACCAAAACAAGTTTATCAAAAGAATGTGGTTTTAAAGCAAAGAATTAGTTTGTAAAGCAGATATTTCTAGAAAAAAACCCAAATATATCATACATATCAGTTAACTAACTGATCACTAACTTTTGCAGAGAGATAATTCATGTAATTTAATAACTAACCAGGAAAGGGACTTCACTGTTCCCCTCTGATTTTAATAAGCTTTTAGTATGTTATTCTCCAGACAAAAATAAGCGACATATATTTTTTTATACGTTCATACGCACTTTTAAGAGGTGAAACACTCTTTAGAAAAAAATCGGTTTTTCTCTTTCAAAGCGAATATCGTCGAAAGAAACTGTAAGAGATAGATAAAAATTTTCTGAATGAAAATTGAGTAAATTTAAAAATGCTTTAGAACTATAATAAAAAATTTTTTTTATAATTAAATAATTTTTATTATAAATAATTTTAAAAAAAATTTTTCTGTTATGTATTTCTTCTCCTAAAAATGTGTATAGCCAAAATGCGTATAAAAAAATACTTTTCGCTTATTTTTGTCTGGAGAATAACATACTAAAAGCTCATTAAAATTGGAGGGGGCAGGGGAACAGTTGGGTCCCTTTCCGGTTGATAAAATTACATAAATGGAAAACAATGTTAATTGTTTGTAAAGCAGAAAAGGACCCCGCACTAATCTTATGTAAAGTGGATCCCAGAATTGGCTGAAATTTTACTCTAATATAGTTCATGAGATCTTGATCATAAATCTTTATGGATACAAGGTCCAAAAATGGACAGTTTTCAAGATATTGGATGTCAAATATTGGAAATATTGCTAAATTCCAACATTTGATTTCTAATATCTCGAGAATAGTGTATTTTTGAACCTCCTGTTTATGAGGACTTTTAATCAAAATTACATCACAAACTACATTACAGTAAAATTTCAACCAATTTGACTGGGATCCATTTTACATAAGATTAATGCGGGGTCCTTTGTGTTCTTGAAACAGAGTATTTTTGTAGTATTTTTGAAACAGAAAACTTGTATACTTATTTAAAAATTCTTTACCTTAATAAATATTTAATTACAACAATCTGATTTTTCAGTTCATGAATCAATGGTTAATAAATAACCAAAATCAAATTGACGAAGAAGGAATTATTATCGAAATCGATGAAGCTAAATTTGGACGAGAATATAATCACGAACGACTCGTTAAAGGATAATGGTTTTTCGGAGGAATAACACGCAACACAAAGAAAATGTTTATATGAACTGAATCCCGTGACGCATAAACATTACTACCGCTTATCCGGAAATACATCGCTCCTGGATCAATAATTCATACCGATTATTGGAAAGTATTCGGCCAAATCGACCCAATGTATCAACATAAACAGTGAATCATTCACAAAAAGTTCACATTTTGTTGATCTAGACATAAGCGTCATATTCAAAATATCAAACGTCTATGGAAAAATATGCGCTGAATTATATCTCGATATAATCCCATTTCGTCCATTATCTTGCAGAATTCACGTTCAAAAAAGCATTTGATATACACATGAATTATTAAGCTTTTTTTAACGTAATGTCTAAAGATTCCACATATAAACGTACAAATTCTCTGCTCTAAAGACACAATTATATAAGAAATATTTTGCGCTATATTTTATAGTACATTTTAATATTGCGATTTATTATGTTGAGTGGTGCTTAGCATTAATTGCTTTGAATGCTGTGTATCACAGTATACAATATACCTGGGCGATCTTGAGTCTGAAACCGATTATACTAAGCCCTAAATAACGGCCGCTTTTAGAAGTGTCAAAAGATGATCCTCTGTTTAAGAATAAGGTGCCTCAAAAGCAGGGAATTCGTTTCGGAGCGCAGCTGTGTCCAAAAGTTAGATTTTATTGATAACATTTTTTTGTTAATAACTTTTTAAGGAACAACGAGCGACGGCTAGATTTGTCTAAGGTCACTTGGAGTCATGACTTTAACAACATATGTCAAGATCAAAGTAATTGGAGGATAATCCCTTAAAGTAAATAATAAAATTAATAAAATTAATTTTGAAAAAAATTATTTTTCAGATTAGAATGTCTTAATTTTTCTTAAAATGAGATTACTTTAAATAATACTTACAAATATAGATTATTAATCTAAAAAGTAAATTTAATTTTATATTCATATGTAAGGTATTTATATTATATATTAAAAAAGTCACATCATTAGACGTTTTTGAACGACGGATATATGCATTATTTCTCTTTTTTAAACTTTTATCTAACTTATTTTAACTTCTGAAACGACTGCTCATGCATGTTTACGATTACATCGACTAAATATTTGTTACAAATGTTACGTCCGGCAGACTCACGCGACTCTTTTCTTTCATAAAGATCTCGAATTCCTCGAAACTCTAAAATTTTATATTCTTTCCTTTTTTATTTTTCATCTTAAAAACTAAGAATCCGTTATCTCCTCATGAATGTCGCTCCGAGATAAAAATCAATATGTATGGAAAGC
>NW_017305513.1:115149-115399 GCF_001594115.1 Trachymyrmex septentrionalis
AAAAAAAACAAAAAGTGATTTATTACTTATTTCTAACCAACCTTTCCGATTTCATCGAAAAGCTTTCCCCCTCGCAGAGACATCGCGGTAGCGACAGCATCGGTAAGCTTATCGATGTCGCGTACTCGTTTAACGTTAGAAATATACGCCGATCGCAAATCTCTTTGACGCGCTCGAAGATAAGCTCATGCGAGTCGCAATGAAATATGAGGAGCATTTTGACGCGCGGGATACCGGTGGCAGAGGCGGA
>NW_017305514.1:0-1235 GCF_001594115.1 Trachymyrmex septentrionalis
TTTATGTTTTTTTATATTATATATAATATTTTTAAAATTTTTTATCACCTTTTTAGTATTGCATTTTCTTATTGACAACTATTTTTTATCAACATAAGAAAATATTAAAAAATTCTGAAAAAATTCTTAAAACTCTATGAGAAGAAATAAACAATTTTTGTCTTGTTGTTTTTCTGTAAAGTTGATAGAGCTTGAGTAAAAAATTATTAAAAACCAATATTCGACGATTTTTAGTAATTAATATCTTGTTAAACTTAATTATTGCAATAATTGTAAAATGGTAGAAGACTTTTCGACTCAGTTTAGTTCGCTCTATCAGCTCACGAAATATTTCGTGATCTAATATACTAACCTAAGAATAGTTCCCCAAATCAGAATACTTAAGATATTTACATATTTCGGATATTGCATCAATAAACTATAAAAAATATCATTGAAATTTATTTCATAATCACAAGACACCAGAAACAGTAGGTAAGCTATGTAATAAAATGTGCACACAATCCATCCAATTATTATTCGAATTATAAAGTTACGCAGTCGTTGGTATTCTTTTGGTACATCGAGTGCTTCCAATGTATCATCTATTACGGAAAGTTCATGCAAGCACATTTTCAATTCCTTAAAAAAATCATATCGATTGATTATGCGACATAAAAAAGATTATTACGATTTTATAGTTAAATACAAATTGTTATTATAATCTGTATAGGTAACATAATGAATAAAGAATTATTGAAACTTGATTAATATTTGAAACATAAGATTTAAAAAAGCTATGTTAAAAGCTATGTTAAAATTTAGGAAAGTAATACAAATATTAATGTTGTCAAATATTTCATCAACAGTAAATAATAATATAAACATTGATTTAATCTTGTTCAAAATTTTTTATAAATTTGTATTTGTGTAATTGTGAGATCAAAACTTCTTTATACCATCAATAAAAAAATGAGTAAACAAAAATTAAAGAATACAAATAAAAAATAATAAAAGTTCAGATCAAGCTAATCAGAGTCATAGTAAAGAGATAGAAGTAGATAATCTTTAGATGTTAATAGTTATCTTCATTTTATTTCGAACGTTTCGGCTCAATTTGGAGTCTTCATCAGCGATTACAAATTCAAAATTCATCTATTGGGAGCAAGTCATTGGCAGAAATGTAGCATTACACTGCATCAAATTTACAATTTGACATTATAAAGCAAGAAAAATATCAAATAATAAAATCAAAT
>NW_017305514.1:3556-6484 GCF_001594115.1 Trachymyrmex septentrionalis
TTTATTATACAAAATTTCAAGCAAATTTAGAATATAATACTTTTAAAATCTTTTATAAATACACTGTTACAAATGTTCTTAAATTTCATTAACTTTTACATAATTTGAACTTAATTTTATGACATTACATTAAATTTAATGTATTTTTCATAAAATTTTATTAAAAGTGTATTAAATTTAATATACACGTTCATTACATTTAAATAACTACTGTAACTTAATTTTTAGTTAAATCATTCATTAGTTTTAATTTCGTTCATAATCACGAGCTTCATTTACATGTAAAGAAAGCTTGTGGTTACATTTCTAATAGTGTATACTTCCTAATTCTCAAGAAACCTAACATATTTATAATATTTATTAAAAACACTCTTTTAATGAACATTATAATTATTAAAGGTTTGAATGTTCAAGTCATAATAATAAATTTGGCTTAAGGATTGCATAAAGGAGTTGCTGGAGTCGCCTGTTGCATATAAAACTAGCGTTTTTTTTCTGTTTAATTTTGTTCTTTTGTAGTAGTTTTATAGAGTAAAAATTTTCTTTTCACAATTAAAATATACACTATTATACAGGATGTTTCAGAAATAGTTGTCAAACTTTACTCTCCGTAAAAGTGATGTTTAAATCTCCCATATAGTAATCGAGCACATATACTAGCCCATGTGCATTTGTTTACTTTTACGAAGGTCGATCGGTCCCGCTAAGTTACTTTTATAGAAGTTTGACTGTATCTGTATGAGCTATGTGTTTGATATCCATACATTTAAATATGCACAATATACCAGCTACATATTATACACGTATTTTGACTTGAATATTTCATATCCATTGCGGTAATTACGTATTTAATACATTATATTTGATATAAAATAAAACGCAATGTAAATGCAATATAGATACGTATTTAATATATAATATATTTGCAATAAAAAGGTGCTGTGCGAATAGGCATTAGTGACGCCGTGTATATATTGAAGAAAAAAATAGGGAGTATTTGCAATTAACGTGAATCCAAATACGGTGAATGCTAAAGTTTCCTTTCTTATCCTTTTCTTAATTAGTTATTAAAAAGAAGATAACCTGACCGTAGCGTTCACCGTACCTAGTCTTATGTTCAAGACCGTTTTAAGTACAGTATTAAGAAATCACGAACCAATTAGAGGACCGTAATAGCGGTCTAAAGATAATACTTAAGACAGCCTTAAAATAAGAAAGGACCATGAATATTGCTCTTAATTATCTTTTCCAAAGATCCTCAACTTTTGTCTCGGGCAATAGAAAGTGAAGAAACTGGATAGGAAGCAAAAAGGCGAGAAGTAAAAAATAGTAAAAACAAGAAACAGAAAACAAAGAACACACATTGTAGATTAAGCTTGAAAATCTCTGATATCTATATCAACACTACGAAGGTGTGGAATTAAAATCCATGTTAAATCCATATCATATTTATTAACACCAACACAGTGAGAATTAAATAGATATCGTGTGTGTTAAATCCATATCTATACTTTTCAAAGTGTACGATTGGTCTTGCTCTTAGTTCCTGGATCTAAATGTACTGATCATATTAAAGAATCTTATAACAGATGCAGAGCTGCCTTTTCTGCTGAACGCAGCTCTTAAGATGAACTTATTCTTGTACTTTTTTCTTGAAACAGAGCACACGTTCAATGCCGCGTTCAGATGTTTATAGATTACACAGCTGTGCTATCTAGGACATGTCCGTATAATCCGCATAAATCCGAATGACCAACGCCATCGCGCGCGAGTCAATAATGCGGGAGGAAATGTATTGCGGGATCGTAGAATTGCAGGCTTCTCAGCCGGAAGCGTGTTTACAGTTCGCATGACCGCCGCGAAACCGTCGAGGTTTTAGACTCTCGAACGCGGATTTGAACCCGCGCAGAGAGACGGGGGCGGGGGAGGGGGAGACCTGAATACAACGACTTCTGATACAGCTCCACGAGCCGGCCGCGCACAAAGGCGGGGGTGGTGTTGGGCGAGAGAAGGACAGTGGGGGAAGAGAGATGGATAAAAGATAGAGGGAGAAAAAAAACCGAAAGAGTGGTAGGGAAACGGCGTAGCGTGGGCCTTTAGTCGGTGATCGTTTTCCGGTTTTCCGTTCTCGCGAGAGGCACAGTTCTCTGCCTCTTTGTCCTTCTCTCCCTCCCCCTTCTTCTTTCTCTCTTTCTCTCTCTCTCTCTCTCTCTCTCTCTCTCTCTCTCTCTTTCCCTCCCTCT
Source organism: Trachymyrmex septentrionalis (assembly GCF_001594115.1). Classification (NCBI taxonomy): domain Eukaryota; kingdom Metazoa; phylum Arthropoda; class Insecta; order Hymenoptera; family Formicidae; genus Trachymyrmex; species Trachymyrmex septentrionalis. The sequence continues at coordinate 5,800 of NW_017305514.1, forward strand.
TTCTCACCCTGTTGGTATCGCCTCTCTCGAGCACTCTCAAGCCTCCGCTCCTGTTTCGCGCGCGAGAGGGAAAGTATTTTATATCACGCTTGGCTTGGCAAGAGAAAGGGGACATGGTTTGCTCCTAATTTCTGCTTTAACTTCGTAAACCTATATAACTCGCGTATATGTGCATGCATATGTGCTGTCATACATATACATATAATACGTTGTAATTCGAGACGCCATCATGCTCGAATTGTTCGCCGATGCAATCATATTGGAAAAAGAAAACATATTCTTTACAAAGAAATGTTCCTCAAATTTCAGAATCTATTCATATATACGTATATAGATATATATTGAACATTAATTTTTGTTTAGTGTATAATACACATCTAAATATCTAATTTTACATCGTATAATGTAAATAGTATATTACCTCTTATTAGTAATATCAGTAGTTTAGATGATGTTTTTTTTCCTTTATATATAGAATAATGTACATCTAAATGTATCTAATCCTATATCTTTTAATATAACTTGTGTATTATTTCTTTTTAAATATTATTAACACACTGCAACGTTATTAATTTGAATGTTATGTTTTTTTCTACTTATATAATACAGAAAGCTATAATTATTAGGGAGGGAATTTTGTATAAACGCCAGTTCTATTCTAAATATGGTAATTAGGAATCATCAC
>NW_017305514.1:6584-10561 GCF_001594115.1 Trachymyrmex septentrionalis
CAAGATTAATGTCACAAAATAAAACTTGTAAGCTTCATATTACATAAAGAAACTTTATTAGAAAATAAAGGTTGAATTAGATTAAATTATTCCTCGCAGTACATTCTCAAAATGTTTGTTTGAGATACAAGTTTCGCGGCTTGTTACGAAACACTTCGCATATCATCGGAAAAAGTTCTATCGTTCGCGTTGCGAAACCGGATCGGCCTGTTCGAAATGGCTTATACTAAACAGGACTTTTACAGTACTGAAATAGATAATATAACAATTTAATATAAAATTGTGTTATATTTTCCTAAATATTTAATTAATTAATTAATTAACAAAATTACATGTGCAAATCTGTTTGTATGTTTAATTATCCAATTGAAATGATGACGTCATGCTTTTCCATGTAGACACAGTCATATCCATGTAAACACCCAGCATATTGTAGACACATTTAAGACTTCATATCTAAATGTTCCAAAAATACTATTACTATCGTCATATAATTGATTATTATTTATTATTATAGTATTATTATTCATCAAACATTAATATTCCAAACTATGTAATATCACTTCTGGCTGCACTGAAAAGCATCAAATAATTAATATTCATGACGTACGAATATTTAGACAGAAAGCACGTGCTTCGAATATGTGATATGCGTACAAATTCGTATCATTTACGGCCGCATATGTGTGTCTATTTGAACAAGATATACTCTCAAAATATCGACTATATTTTGCAATTATTTTTTATACAGAACAAAAATAAAGTTCTTCATGCGTCACGTAAATTTAATTTAAAGTAATAGTAATACGATTAAGATTCCGTGATTTTCTTTCTCTCTCTCTCTCTTTCTCTCTTTGAAATTATTACAGAGCAAGATAAATTCTTATCTACAATGTTGATATAATCTGGAGCGAGGCTTTGACAGAGTCCGAGGACGAGGACAAGGCAAACTCGCACCTCGCTCCGTTTAATCCAGAAATAAAAGATAAAGACAAAGTTCCGGAGAATGTTGAATGGGAGAGGAGATACGAGGAGAGAAAGAGATGCAACGGCGGTGGCTGCTCGTGGCTGCTCAGTCCAAGTCTTGGTCGAAAGTGAAATCGACTATGCACCGCCTTGTATCATAGCCGTTATTACATGTTATCCAAGCCGGAGGACGAGGGGAGTGTAAAGACTCAGGGGCTGCCGTTACAGGAGTTGCGCGCTCGAAACGTAACGCGATATAACACACCGGATGGCGAACCGGCTTTCGGAGTCGCGATTATCGCGACATTGATGGAAACGATGCGGCGATCGTTGAAGATCCATCGAGCGCGACGTCGCGCGATCACCGCCTCTTCGATCGAATTTCCTCCTTTTTTTCTTCATTTCTACAGCTTCCTTCGACACAGAAGATACCTGATTCAGGAGCCCGTATAAACCTTCGCGCCGCGGCGCTGCGCGGAGCAGTCCACGTTAATTACGAAAGTGAAAGTACGGCGCGGTTAGCGATGTCGGATACGAGGTAAAAAGAAATCCTCGGGCTTCTTCTTCGTCTTCTTTCCACCGCACTTTACGTAACTCTGGTCCGAACTTGGATCTCGTTACCGTTTCGCTTTGCATCTCGATCGCTCGTATTTGCGAATCGCTTTTACGCCACAAATAAAAAAGACTTTCTTACAATATTAATATAGATTACAGGAAATAGCGAAAGTAAAATGATTATGCAGATTCTGTATCGCTTCTATATCGCACAGCATTTGGCTATTTAACGTTTCACTAAAGTGATTTTAAAATGTAATGCAAAATATAATATCTTTTTTTTTTTTAATAAAGGAATATCTATTACTGTAAGGATTATCTTGATAAAGAAATAAAATAAATCGTGTCCTCTAAAACTTTTAGCCATTTACAATTTTTGAATTTCTTTAAAGGTATCTTTTTTTGGAAACATTTATCATAATCATTCTAGCTTACTAGAATTATGTACGAAAGAATAATTTTCTTGAAACATCTGAAAAAAACTAAACACAGATTTGCGAATTTTGTTAGCCCATTAGAATATTTATATAGAAAACTCAAGCAGGACGCTGCAAAAAATTTTGATTTCCTAGCAATCAAGTTGTGCATCCTATATAATTATTTTGACAAATCAACAAAATTTATTTTCAGATCTGCGTACTTAACTAAATTTTTAGATATTTCAACAAAAATCATTCTTTTCGTATACTAAAAATCATTTGTCTCTCATAATGAAACGTGACATCTTCCCACGTTTCGCTTCGCGTCAGTTGCCGATAAATTTCGGTAACGAAACCCGGAAGCCATTTTTATAACGTGCCGCCTCGTAATAAAATTTCCAACACGATCTCGCAAGATCGATCAATCGACCGAGCTAGGAATTTCGTAAAGGGATTTCACCGTGTCCAGTTTTGTTTTTACATGCTCACGCTATTGCCTGTAAATCGAGCGAATTAAACAAAATAATGAATACTACATTTTTTAAAGAGAATTCTTCGTCTTAAAATCAAGAGTCGTTGACCTTAGAGTCTTTCAAATTCGTCCCGCATTATATTATACGCAGTACAGCTACGTCAAACATTGCGTGTAAGTAATTTTATATATAGGCGTATTAGTAATTGTTGTGTAATCATCCGGTTGGACAGTGCGTTGCTAATAAAGCCTGCAGCCTCTACCTTCCACAATGCATAACGGGGACCGTGACTGCTCGCTCTGTCGACTGTGCGAGCGTCGTCAACAAAATGTAACTTGGAATCTACAACGAAGTAACCTAAACAGTACGCATGTAAAAAAGATACGACGTCTTTTTAAAGACGTCTTTATCAAATAACGTTTTAAGAAACGTCTTCAAGGCAAAACGTCAAAACTTTTTTTTTGCCTATTTAAAGTATATAAAATATGTAAAAGTGTCAACAAACAGTGAAAATGTTTTAAAAATTATATAGACATAATATTAAATTACTTAATAATAATTATTAATTGACATACAACGTGCGCGTAATTTATCAAGTGAGTTCGGGAATAATAGTAGAATCTTGATATCGCCGATAGTTGATAACATTACAAGGAAGAAATATATCGACACAGACTTAGCAACAATAAAATAATTTAGTATAATTAATGAAAACAATTATGGAGATTATTTTTAATAAAAACAATTTGTAAATAATGAGATATGTAATCCGAAATTGTTATTTTTCCTGTTATTTTTAGAAAAAATAAGAAAAATACTTTCAAATATAAGAACTTTAAGAATCCTTTCTCTATTTTTTAATTATTCCGATTTCCCTTAATTATTTTTATTTATAATTTATATAATTCTTAAAAATTAAACGAAGACGAAGGAGACATCTCTTGAAGCGAGCACGAACTACGTAACTTGCAGGATTAGTAAAGAAACATGTTTTAAACGTGTTTGAACACGTAGATATAATGACGAGATGAAGCTGATAACTTCGATGAAATGTTTTGTAAGTATTTAGAAATTAATGTACATGCAATATAATATTTCTCATAAATTAAATGTGCGTAAAATTATTTTCGTATCATCAATATAATTTATTAATATAGAGTTGTAAAACTAGATGCTTAGTTTTTATTGTATTTTAAATATATTTTGATCTATATTTATTATAGATACACATAAATTAAATATATAGAGAAAAGGCCACTATTATAAGATCTTTTTGGGTAAATGCTAGAAGTCTATAGGCAGAATTAAAAAAATAATAAGTCATTTTGAAGGGAATTTAATAAGCTTTAAGATAACGTTACACAAAATTTAATTCAAATTCCATTTATTTTGAAAATCAAAGAAATGTAAAAAGCAAATCGCAAAGTCAAAAAATTGTGCTCCTAATATGAGATGCCCTGAGAAATCGATAGTAAAACGAAAACTATATCAGTATTGCAATTAAAAAACTTTATTTAATGTTTCTAAAATACAAGCAAATAAAGTCAGCGTGCGCGAAAAATGA
>NW_017305514.1:10661-15011 GCF_001594115.1 Trachymyrmex septentrionalis
CGATAGATTATTCCAGAATTCATTTTCAGATAATTGGAATCAAGCATCGCAGGCACTCGACGTTTATTCCGGTTGTCTTTTTTTATTATTATACAATAACATTTATACTTCAGCAACGATTTTCGCTATAATATAGGAGCATGGGTTATTTCATATTAAGAATATCTTGGGTATCTCATATTACGATTTTCACGCATTATGGTTTGACGATCATCAAATTTAACTTCTGTAATTAAACAATTCAACATACTTCCGTATTTTTCTATTAGTACGACCTTTACTCTATCACTACATGACGAATTTATTGCCAAATATTTATTTATTAAATAATAAATAAGGTTTAAATGATTATCTCATAAAACTTGAAAACATTCAAATTCTAAAATCTTGTTTTACAGTGACTATAATGACTTGTTTACAATGACTTGTTTGGGCATGATCTAATAATGAATTTTCTACTAAATAGTTTTCAATCCAAGAGCAATAAATTCATAGTGGTAAACCAATTCTATTGGTAAACCAATAGAAAGCGTTTATTAGAAACGCCGCTATCTCATATTAGATGCCTATCTCATAAAAGAGGGCTTTTCTCTAAACACACACACACACACACACACACACACACACACACACACACACACACACACACACACACACACACATATGTTATATATAATTGTACATATTTTGATTGATTTCATTTTTGGAACATTAAAAGTTCCCTGATAAAATTAAGCTTGACTTTGCAACTCATTAATAAAAGAAGTATTTCTTTTTTATTAATCTCTAGTCCATTCGATTGACCTTAATCATTGTATGTTATAGACATCATAATAAGAAATTCAACCATTTTATCTGCTCTGAATTTATTTCACAACAGTGACAAATAGACGCCTGTTTGATATTTATTTTAAAATGGTAACCAATAATAGTATAGTGATGCAGATAATAGTATATTACATTATTCAGATGATAATGGCTAAGAAGTATAGATATAATCGCGATGATAGTCGTTATGATATCCCGAAGATCGTATACTTTATTCAACCAATATACGATATAAAATGGATAGTAAAAGAAATACGTAAAATAGCTCCATATAGTTAAGGTATACAAACAAGAGAGATACGGTTGTCGGAGAAAATATTCGAACAAGCCCAAACTGCAGAACGAGCCAATGATTAATAATGGTGCCAGCGCTGTCTGTAGCGTCTTCGTCATAGTTTCCGCAATCCGACTAGTAATTTGACTTCTTGTCGCACGAAACACAAACGCGTTTAATACTCTTTCTAAATATTTCAAAAATAGTTTGTTTCTACAGATCTTTCAGGAACCTTGTGAGAGTTATATTGTATGTTACATACATACATATATTAAAGGATGAAGTATATACATATCAACTAACAAGTGTTGACGGAATAAAAAATATATGCAGATAATCTAGATTAGATTACTTTATTCTGGCGGAATTTTCATGCATATGTAAGTATTATTGCACAGCACAAACAAATATAAACGTAATCTCTTTGCAATATTATATCTCTATTCTAGATGTTCGAAGATATATAATAGCATAGTGAAAGAAAACGTGTCTTCTTTCACTATACATAATAGATGCTTCCACCATGTATAATAGTATCGTGAAAGAAGACACGTGTCGTCTTCCATATACATAATAGATGCTTTTTATTTGCGTCACTTTTGAACGATATACTGACGATATGAAACTGATAACTTCGATGAAGTGTTTTGTAATTAATGTATTTAGAAGTATTAGAAGTATTTAGAAATTAATGTACACGCAATATAACGTATCTCATAAATGTGTGTAACATTATTTCTGTAACAATAATATAATTCGTTAATATAGAATTGTAAAACTAGGTGCTTAGTTTTTATTATATTTTTAATATAATTTTATATATATTTAATTATAGATACATATATGTTGTGTGTGTGTGTGTGTGTGCGCGCGCGCGCGCGCGTGTGTGTGTCATATACAGGGTCCAAATAATATATAATAGCGGGCACAACGTTCCTTATAAAAAAACAAAAAAAATATATAGAATAAAATTTTTCGATTTTTTACTTAGTTTTCGAGGAAATCGAGTTTGAAAATCCAATGCGTACGTATGCTGTTGCTTTAAGTGTCCGAGAACGAGGACAACAGTTTCAACAATACAGTAATTGATAAAATTTTGTTCACTAAAAATTGTTTTTGTGTTTTTCCTTAATCTTAGCTTTTAAATTTTGGTAAACATTGTTTATAAACGCTAGACGCGTTATACATTGTTCGACGAACCGTAGCTTTGCATAAATTAATCAAAATGTACATACTTTTATTTGTTTACTTTCACTGGTAAGTAATAACCAATATATTTGGATATAGGGGATAGTACTGTCTAAAAAATTTCATAGCATTTGTAGTAATATTTGTATGTTGAATATTTTATTCAGTTTGTAATATAAGGTATAGTATTGTAGATGGATCTGTAAATGGTCCAATAGCTCTATGTGATCAAGGTATACAGGCAAGAGAGATACAGTCTTGATTGTTCAAAAGAATAACAATCAAACAAGTGCAGAATTTCGTCATAGTTTATTTATGGTCTGATACCATAAATGCTGTCTGTCACTTCGTCATAGTTTCCGAGCAATTGGCTAATAATTTGAATTAATTCTTGTCACACGATACACAAATGCGTTTAAGGGCTCCTTAATCGAAAACACCGACCAGTTCATATATGGAGTTACGAAGAAAAGTGTCACAAATATGTTCACTTTTCTGTACGTAGCGCTTCCGAATATGACTGTATAAATATGCGTATGAACGAATCAGCGTTTCGATTGTAGCGCTACAAAGTCGCTTGTCTGTAGGAGCCCTAATACTAATCATAAGAATTTCAAAAATAGTTTGTTTCTATTGGTTCTCTAGGAACCTTGTAAGAATTATATTTAAATTAAGTTTGTACGTATATTGGAGAATAAAGTATAATATGTACATAATCAATTAACAAGTATTGAGCGATAAAATAAAACATATATGCAGATAATCTAGATTATAGTTTACTTTATTTTCGCGGAATTTCTATTTGTACAGGACAACTTATTATTACAGGACATGAACAAGTATAAACGTAACGTTACTATCTTTGCAATATTATATCTTTAGTCTAGATGTTCAAAGATACGTAATAGTATGGTGAACGAAGATAAGATGTAACAATCATGAATTTTGTAAACGTGAAATACCGTAGTGTTGCGCAAAAGGCTTTCATAAATAATTAGTCCGCGCGCGATTATAGTGTATTATTCGCGAGTGTTTTACACGAGTATCTTGTGCGAGAGAATGCCAACTCAATTCTCAAAGGAGGAACAGGTCAGGGTGAGATATCGAGTACCGGCGGAGCAACTTTTGCGGTAAATATTACTTTTTGCTAATGTAAAATCAATATCTTTTTTCTGTTTAGTCTTAATTTGTTTTATTTTACTTATAGTTATAATTAAAAAATGCTAATTAGAAAAAGGATTATTTTAAAATTATTTTGAAATTTTATAAAAATGTTTTTTTAAGATCTTTTTTATAAAACGAGTAATTATTTTTAAATAATTCCATGGGTGCTTTCTATATACCATAAGATTATGCGTTTTGCGATTCATTTTCTCCAGATCCATTCTTCGCTCTGTTATTCGTTGATAATTTTTTAATAATAATTTTTTTTTTAATTCATGTTTACGTCACTTTTCAAATAAAGAATCAACCCAAAATCTCTTTTTTATATTTTCTTTTTAAATGTGTACATTCATTAATGCATACAGATGCTATTAGTCTATTTTGTCGTAGTTTCGCTTCATTTTTGTTGTGCACAATCGCATCAACTTGACAGGTCCAATCGTAATACTGTTTTTGATATGACATTTTGGACTTTACAATGCCTTACACAACACAATTATAATTTCCGTCAAAAATTTATCGCTGCTAGTCCATTTATATGAACGACATTCAAGATTAACATATAAAATCACGTGACTCATTTGTCGCTGAATATTAAAGTTCCTCTGGTAAAGATATATTTTCACGTGCTGCTAAAATAAGTAATTGGAGCGACAGATTTGTCGCTCGTTATCCAGCAGCTGAAATTTTGTAGTTTGAACAGTTTCAATACAAGCATCAAACGCTATTGATAATGCTGACTTAAGCGTGGTCTACAATAAGTTGCCAATACACCGTCGCCAATTGCAATGTGTGCTTCACGACAGTCAATCAGAAACATCACTAATTACTATTAATTTCTGCTTCTAATTAGCTATTGTAAAACATTGGCGACGAAATGTTTGCAACTTATTGTA
>NW_017305514.1:15111-15812 GCF_001594115.1 Trachymyrmex septentrionalis
CGCAATGCTTCACGACAGCCAATCAGAAACATCACTAATTACTATTAATTTCTGCTTCTGATTAGCTATTGTAAAACATTGGCGACGAAATGTTTGCAACTTATTGTATATAAACTACGCTTTACTGTATCAACCGTGTTGACATAATCTAATTTATTCTTTTTTTTTTATTGCTGATCCAGATAGAGAATTCGATGCAATCAGAATACTCTAATAACTGTTTAATTCAGCGTATTAATATCGCAAATGATACATGAAAAATATGAACAACATGTCGAATCTATTGCTCAAATATCAAATTTGACGCTTCTTGTCCTTTTTCATGTATCAAATTATTGCTCTCAAAAATTTTCGCGACAAAATCATTACGTGATCTTTTTTGTCGCTGAAATGGCCAGTTTGAGTAGCTCATGAAAATGCACCTTAAAAGTTAAGACGTAAGACTGGAAAAACGCCATTGCTGTGTGGCCGGAAACAGTACAATTCCACCATGGGTCCAGTTTCCACGAGGATTTAATGTGGTTCATAGTGTAAGAACCATCCAACTACAGTAGAGTATTCCTCTGTTACAGTAGAAACGACAAGGGCTCGACTGCAGTTGGTTGGTTCTTACATTCTGATCCGGATTAAACCCTCGGTGGAAACTAGACCATTGTTGGTCATCGAATGTTGAATAAAGATAAAAGATACTTGGAGTGAGA
>NW_017305514.1:15912-22932 GCF_001594115.1 Trachymyrmex septentrionalis
CGAGTATTCCTCTGTTACAGTAGAGCGACAAGGGAATGCTCGACTGTAGTTGGTTGGTTCTTACATTCTGATCCAGATTAAACCCTCGGTGGAAACTAGACTAGTGTTGGTCATCGAATGTTGAATAAAGATAAAAGATACTTGGAGTGAGAGTCAAGTTTTGGAACGCACTTTAGAGTGCATTTTTGCTATAATATATGTAACGTAACCTAGCTTAGAGTTATCTGGGCGTAATTTCTGAACGCGTAGTCCAGAAAAATTCTTCTGAACGCAAACTATATTCGTTACTTTCTTAGACTTGTTTACGATTTGCAGAAAGATTTCTACGCATTTCGCTCTTTGCCCGCTTGGTCGAAAATTCGATTATTTCGTCGACGATCGCTATTAAATTAGAAGAAAAGAAGTTCCACGCACTTCTATAAAATTGCTAAAATCATAAGAAAAATAAGAGGACTTATTTATGCATTTGTCCGTACGATTGTTAAGTGATTCATTGTGAAAGATTCTCAATCTAAAATGGCAAAATCTGAAATGAATAATGAGGTGAGATATATCAAAATGAAGCACAAATTATCTGTTGACATTCGTTTTTACTAAGGTACGATATTTATACTATTGATCTTTATATTTTCAGTTCATCCTTCTACGACATGCAGTTCGTCAGGCACGAGTTTGCATAGTCAATAAGCTCATCAAGGAAGCTAAACTCTTACGGGATAGACATGGAAACGAAGCACAAAAGGAAAAGTGTACAAGGAAAGCTGACAAGCTGATTGACGAGGTTTATGCACTAAAGACAATTAAAGACGACGATATTTCAAAATTTGGTCTCTTAGATGAGAGAAGTCTGACTAAAATATTACAAGATCAATCATCAAGTAGTAGTGTTCGCATAATGGCAAGAGTGACGAATTATAAAACTCTAAATAAAAGACTAACACAGTTTAAGGAGAGATTCCCAGACTATAAGCATTTAACAGAGAAGAAGAAGACTACAAAATTAAAAAACAAGAATACTGTGAAAACTAGGAAAGTTAAAGAAAATAATTCTCAGAATAAGAGTTCAAAGAAACAAAAAGTTGTCGCTGACAAAAACGTTGAACAACCCCAACATGACTCCGAAGATGAGGAAGCATGTAAGAAGGAATTATCTGAAGTAAGGAGTAATTCGCGCAAGCGCAAAAAGACATTGGCTGAAGATTGTACATCCTTGAAAAAACAAAAATCACTAAAACTTGGAAAAGATAGTACATCAGAAACTACATCAGTCACAGATAAACAACCAAATGTAATTAAACCATCAAGCATTACAAAAGAAGCAAAGGTGAAGAGGTTCACTGAGCTGTTGGAGGAACAAGAAACTAATCAAGACGCACAGATGTCTACCGAAAGCCAAGATTCCGCAGGTACTGCGACTGAACAAGCAAAGGTGGTTGACGACTTCTTCATGACGGCGGATGGTCAAAACTATCAAGGGAGCAGTGCTTCGACGTCGTACACAAAATCTCATAGACATAATACACGAGCCAAACTTCTCCAATTGAATGATCGAGTTAAAAAGCAAAATGTAAATCACAAAAACGATACAAACTTAAATAAAAAACCTCCGGGTAAACAATCTTTTTCTATGAAATCCAAGAAAATGACACCCAACAAGATTAATAACAGGACAAATAATAGTAACACAAATAGAAATACGATTGTTAATAAAAAAGATGACAATGTCGATTTACATCCTTCTTGGATGGCTAAGAAAAAAGAGCAGGAAATCATGAGTAAAGGATTTCAAGGCAAAAAGATTGTATTTACGGATGATTAGTCGAAATAGTTTACTGTATGGAACAAGGAATTTACTTAATCAAAAACCTTTTGTAAAGTGCTTTTCAAACTTGCGATACATTCGTCATATTGTTTTAACAAAAATGTATACATATGTACATTTATCTTCAAGTGTAATACATTTATTTAATGTAAATAGCGTCATATGTTATGTCTTCTTTCCTAAATAATTTGTATATTTTTATTTAATAAAATGCAATTACAATCATACATTTTATTCGTACATAACATGGTCTTCTGTATACAAAATATATCGTAAATATGTGTTGTAATAACATATTTAAAAATAATGTCGAAAAAATAAAACTATTTAAAATGATCAGGTAAAGAAGACATTCAATTTAATATTTAATCTAATTCATTAACAACATTAAATATTGATCAGTCAATGAATATTTAATCTTTTTTCATAACATAATGCAGAAAGGAACAAATGTTCTTGTTCATACATTTTGCATTGATTTCATAGACTTAATGGACGTAAGATTACTGAGTTTCTACGACAAAGATGAAACTCGAAGTATACGCGATTTGAAAAGGATTCGTATTAACAAGAATTTTCGCATCACTTGTTTTTCGAAAGAGTGCGTTGTTTTTCAGCATGCGTAACTAATTGGGAGTCCACAGGAAGGCCTTTTCTTCGACGAACCGCATCCATGTAGCATTTAGCTCGATTATCGCTGTCCGCCTTTTCACCAAAATGGAGGTATTCTTCCTCCGTGGATGGCACCCAGTAAGGATCCTGTTCGATTACCTGTAACGCAGGAATATTATGTTACGTTTAAGGGTTCGTTTGAGCAATTAAAATATTAATATAAATTTTTTTTAGAAAAGAAAATTTTTCAAAATTGTCATGGATTCTTTAATTATATGTCTTTATATATTTTATTAAAAATATTAAAGATATATAATAAAAAAAAAAACATTCAACACGTTGCTTAGAGTTTTAATCATTATTTTAGAATTTCTAAGAATATCTCAAATTTATGAACACTTTAATTCACAAGAAAACGCGCTTACCTCCCAATGACTAAAAACTAGTTGCGGACTAGCTAATCCGGACGTTTGCGTCCGTAGTTCTCTTGCGAGATGGAAGCTCTCTAGAACCGGTAGAGTGGCCAATACTCTGAATTGTCCACCGAAGCCGTAAGCACTTTCCGTAGATATGATCCGGCCTTGTCTTTTACCGAACACAGCATACAATCTCCCTGCAAGAACAGTCATCATCAATTGTTGATGTCTCAGCATGAATATCGGTAATATCGCGATGCAGAGACAACCGTCTCTGCATTGCTCTAGCATTTCTTCGCGACATTCCTCTTACGGTATCCTTGTACTTTTAATAATAATAAATATCTCCGAGCTTATTCCAGTGCGCGACAGCACTCTACAATATGTTTTCGTACAATTTCATCTTAAGAATACAAAGACAACCGCGAATACTTGGATACGAGAATCAGACCTTCAAATGATTAATTTTTGAAGAAGCTTACGTAATGGTATTGTTCTAGATAGTTAACATCTTATCGTAATACATAAAAAAATCTTGTAAACATCAAAAAAGATACGAGATATGAAACACTTGCAAGGATAAATTTCGAGAAATCAGCTAAAAAATACAGCTTACCTTTCATAAAGATAAAGAATAATCATAAAAACGCTCTGATTTATTCGAAAAGATAAAATGTACTATCTGATGAAAAAAAAGATAAAATGTATTTCTAGTATTTCTAGTAAATCTAGATATCTAGAGGAAGAAAAACAAGAGCGAAAAAGAGGCTGAGGAAAAAGGAGAAAGAAGGAAGATACGAGATTCGGAATCGCGCGAGAAACGAGGTAAACGCATTTAGGTACGATCGGAAGATCGTTGGGGAAGGGAAATCGTTGGCGAAAAACTGGCTCGCTGGTAAAAGCGCGAGGGAAGAGAGAAAAGGATCGTGGAACACAGAATGTGCAGAAAACATAGCGGATAATGGCAAAACAGAACGCGCGCGCGCGAAAGCAAACGGGCCGGCCTCCGGAGAAAGAGTAAAACACTCGTTAATACGCTCCCGGGGAGAGCGGAGAGGAATGCACGCTTCGTACGGAGCGCCCGTGGAAGAGAGGATGCGATACAAGGACAAACGGCAAACGGCGACGAGTCCCGAGAAAAAAACGGCGACGATGAAAACGTTCGGTGAGGAGAGATAGAGAGGAGCCCCGGATAGAGAGTAGTAGTGGGGATGACGTAAGAGCCAAGGGACAGAGTGGAAGAAGGCGGGAGGGGGGGGGGCGAGAGGGAGGAGGAGGCAGGAGCAGTCAAGAATGAGAAGAGAATGAGGAGGGGGGGGGAGATGCCAGGGTGAGGCGCGGGAGGGAGGGACGGGAAGGGCGAAGGAAAAGGGGTGGGGGCATCCATTCATGCTTTACTTCTGGCTTTTAAGAGTCCAGTCGAGCGGACGGCATACCTTCGCATAGGTCGATCTCGTCGGTAGACGTTCTGTTTCTTCTCGAGTTTCTTAGCGATCGCGCCTTCCTGTTTCTCGAGAGGATCTCTCTCCAGATCTCGCAGGATCCGAAAAAGAGGAAGTATCGCACGGAGACGTATCGAACGAACGGATCAGCGACGGACAGACAAGAGATTTCGATCGGCGAGAGTGCGCGAGTGCGATCAAACGCTCTATCAAACTGAAGGCTCCCCTGAAGGCTCCCCTCTCTTTCTCTCTCCAAGATCGGTCGATCAGGCTCGGGGAACCGTTTCTTTCGCGTCTCTGGAATCGCGAGAGGAGGAGGATAAGAGGAGATCGCGGTAAACAAAGACACGTGACACATCCTGCCTTCGTAAGCTGAAAGAAAAAAGAATTGCCAGATCTAACGAGACTTTCCGTACGAGGTCCGAATTGTGCGAGTTTCCAGCGAGTAGATTCTGGCCCGTAGAATCTGCGAATTCGGGGAAAAGGTACGTGTCAGTCGATTCCCCTCGGGACGAGCGATCGAGATTCATCGCGAAGCGATCGGAAAAAAAAAAAAACTCCTGCTCCCTCTCCTCTCCGATGATCGATCAATGAGAAGAGTCGCGTTGGTGAGATTCACGAAGATGGACTTCAAGTAGCAGTAGCGGACGACCGGCGAGCCTTCGAGTTTTCTTGATCCGTGTTGTATCTCTGCTATGAGTATTCCCTGAGTATTCCTCCTCCCGCTCGTTCTGAACGCCTTGTCGCGCAAATAAGAAGGTGAACGTATCGGAACCCCCTACCATTCTTTTTATTGCATCCCCCCACCTGGGAGTAAAACACCTAACGCAGCAAACGTTCCCTCCGGAGAGAAAGAGAAAGAGAGAGAGAGAGAGAGAGAGAAAGAGACACACACAAACAGGCGATCGCCATTTTTCTCGACCGGGATTCTTTATCGGGAAGAACTTTGCTGTGCTTGCTGCGACACTGCGACACGATGACCGGTAAAACAATACAGCACCTGCTGTACACCCTGTTGGTGATCGTCGGAGTCGTCCGCCGGAGCAAATGCGACGTTTTCGATCTGCCGGTGAGAATCGAGCACGACGAATACCTCAAGGAGTATTTGTTCATCGACGAAAGCAAGTATCACGCTGACCTGCAGGAATTCGACGACACAACGGTCGAGATAGATCTGATCAATCGTAACCGGAAGCACATTCTGTCGCACGAGGAACCCAGGGTGCTATACCAAGTCGGGGTAAGCCACTCCCCCACGTCAACTTCGTCAATTTTTTTTGTTGTCATTTTTCAATCCTTAAATTATATAACCCATGTATATTACAACTATACAGGGTGTCCCTTAAGTAAGGTCGGAGCCGCATTGGGGGCGTACAATGGGTCAAAGGAAGCAAAAAAGTTTTATCCATCATTTTGCAATTTTCGCAATAGTTAACAAGATATTAATTAAAAATGACCGAATATTTGGTCTTTTATCATTTTTTTTCTCAAATATACTATCAACTTTACAGAAAAACCTGTAAGAGACAAAAATTGTTTATTTTCTTCTCATAAAGTTCTGAGAATTTTTTTCAGAATTTTTTAATACTGTATTTTCTCATGATAATAAAAATAAGAAAATGCAGTACTAAAAAGTTGATAAAAAATTCTGAAAAAAATTCTCAGAACTTTATGAGAAGAAAATAAACAATTTTTGTCTCTTACAGGTTTTTCTGTAAAGTTGATAGTATATTTGAGAAAAAAATGATAAAAGACCAATATTCGGCCATTTTTAGTAATTAATATCTTGTTAACTATTGCAAAAATTGCAAAATGATATAAGACTTTTTCGTTTTTGTTGACCCATTCTACGCTCTCAATGCGGACCTCCGACCTTACTTAAGAGACACTCTATATGTGGTTTCCTATTTTCTAATTCATTATATATATATTACGTAACTATTACGTAGCCATTGGTATAAATATGTTGAACGACTAGCTGACTGATACGCGTAACTGACTTACTGTCCATTTCTGCCAATTAACTTTAATCTTAGTTGAAATTTTTAGAACTAAAAAAAAATGAAGAGTTAGCTGAACCGCGCGGAGATTAAAATTAAACTATGTTACATTAGTAGAGAAATTGATATTAATGTCGTGCGTTTAAGCACGTTCAGTAAACGAAAGTCAATACTTTATATAAGCCATACGAATTGCAGCGTCAATGTCGCATCCCTTTACTTTTCTGCTCTTTTATTTTCAATGGAGCACATTATTTCTCAAATCTTTTTCTCATATCGACTTTCCTCCTTTAAGACTACGTTACTCGCTCTATTAAGTTCCCCGAACGAATTAGCGCTTAAATTGCTCCAGAAAGCGGCTAAATGTTTAGCGACCTAATCCCGACGAATCCATCTCGTCGAGCCACGCAATTGAATCGCCGAGAATATGAATGGGTGGAGAGAGATCTCGTGTTATTTCTCTCTCGTGATCTCCGTTCGTCGGATCCTTCGTGATCTTTAGACCGCTAAATTCTCTCTTCGATGGATTTTCCTCAACAGATGTTACGTTTCGATTTTCAACAAGTTTCAGATCGTGCGTTACGAAGCCTCGGTGCCGGTACCTGCATATATCTCTCCGACGATATACATACATACATACATATATACGTATATATATATACATACGTTCATACATACATGCATACATACACATTCATATATACACATTCATACATATACGTTCATAC
>NW_017305514.1:23032-27531 GCF_001594115.1 Trachymyrmex septentrionalis
TAGCATTCCGTGGATTTGAAGCTAAATCGTCCGCTTACAGGCGCAGGAAGTAGAAGGAGAGGGAAACGTAGCCGTTAGCAAAGAGCGGCGCCCACTCGATGCTCGAACCTGTTGCTGCTGTCGTTGCTGTAAACACCTACGTGTCGACGGTATATACGCACGCGCGTGTGCGTGCGTGCGTGCGTGCGTGCATACGTGTCCACGAAAAGGTACAGTGCGTAGGTATACACGTGCGGACAGGCGCGACACCCAAGTACAACGTATCGTAGATACGTACGTTCGCACGTGGGCCGAGAGTACGTGCGCAAGAACAACACGGTGGGGATGACGACGATGTCGTCGAGGAGAGAGAACTGCTCCTTGCATATCGGACGAGAATCACGCGGCACCACAAAATCGCTCTTGAAAAACAAACTTCCCTTTTTATTGTATTCTCATATCTCTCTCTCTCTCTCTCTCTCTCTCTCTCTCTCTCTCTCTCGCTCTCTCTCTCTCTTTCAGTTGTTAACAGGTAGCCGTAGATTAGTACAACAATCATGTTGCCTACTACCTGCGCCCCTCTAACAATAAACGTAGAAATGAAAAGAGCAGGAAAATACAATCGAAGGCACATCCGGTGTAGCCGAAAATGCCATTTTCAACACAATCGAGGAATAGGGTTTTTCTTAAGAAGATTTAACGCCAAGAAGAAATAATCCGTTTCCTCATAATATTTCTTTGAATATTTCATTTTTTTCTCTCTCTCTCTCACGAAAAACGTGTTTAAAGAGAAATAATTTAATACGAGAAGTGGGATTTGTTGATCTTATATTACTGATCTTAAACAAATCAAAATTCAATCGAAGAGGGCGTAATCCTTTTCCGTGGTAGATCGCTCCATTCATGATCAGACACGTGTGCCTATTACGATTATCTCTTCGGACAATTACAGTAGATACGCATCGAGCAACGATTAATTATCCCGGCGAGATATATATACGGGGCAGCCAGTGCCATTATGCTTTCGATCGCACGGCAAGATTTCCAGGCTCAGAGACATCCGGTACGGCTATATGGAACGATGAGCGAGAGATCTTTCTTTTTACTAACGCCATCCATCCATCCATCCATCCGACCAGATTCCCTGCGTCGTTGTGCGTCTCTCGCCTCTCTTTTCTTCTTTTCTCTCTTTCACTTTTTTTTTTGTTCCACATCTCGTTCCTCGTCTCGCGCGGCCCTTCTCCTCCATCGTCACTGATGCCTAGCGGCTCCTCCTCCCTCCTCCTCCTCCTTCTCCTCCTCCTCCTTCTTCTCCTTCTTTGCCTTCGTGTAGTATGTCCATCCCGAGTGCCAGGTGTCATTTTCATTGCGGCCGTGCGAGAAGCGAGAGACGCGTGAGAACTTCCGGATGGTTTACGGCGCCCTTCCGGTCCTTCTATTATCCCATTTTAGTTTACCGCCGTTCTCTCCGTGTGTGTACGCGTGTGTACGTGCGTGAATCCCGCTGCTCGCTCCCGCTATATCAGCTTCAAAAACCTTCCGTCGCCTTTCGTTCCGCTTCGTCTTTTCTTTCGCTCGTAGAGAGCCGACGGAAGTGGGATAAAGAGATGCGTAGGGAAGGCCGCGCGGGAAGGATATATTTATAATGCGGACAAACGCGATTAACAATCGGAAGCGATTGAAATCGGGACATAATGCCGTGAGATGGATGAGCGCGGCTTAAAAACATCCTTGACGGATGTGAGTCTTCTGTAATTGTAAATTATTTATATATATATATACACCACCTGCGCATATGGCCAAATAGATTTTTTGTTTAATTGGACGAATGTGGTATTAAATCGTAAATTTATATATTATGTGTATATAATAATATAGAAATTTATGAAAAACATCAATTATGTAGGATAAGCTGGTACACAATTCTAAACGAAATAAAATTTGAATCCGATTTTCCAACACACAGAGAGAATTTTCTTTGAAAATTTACCCTGAAAATATGGTAGTTGTGATACAATACAATATTTTAAAGATTTTTACCATGCACTTCGGTAAAATTAATCAAACTTATTTTATACTTTTTATTGTAGGTTTATTAATGAATGAGAGAGATTTATATTAAAATTCTTCGAAATACAATGTTGTCCCATGGCTGTCATATTTTCAGGGTAAACTGTAAGAAAAAATTCTCTCCGCGTATAATAACCCTCTCATTGTGTGGAGAATATTGAAAGACACTGAACAGGGGAAAATCAAACTCGAAAATTCGATTTAAATCTCATTTCGTTCAGATTTATATGACTCTATATAGAAAGTGAGTTTTGTCTTAAAAATTTGTTTTTAAAAATTACCTTAGAAAATACCGCCTTTTTATAATTTGTTAGCTAAAGAATTTTTCTGTAAATTTTTAAGTCATCTCTTCAATTTGTTGCGGAAACTCCAAGCAATATCGTAAGCAAATAAAAAATTATTCGGAAGCTGGTAGGCAAGATTTTTATACATATAAATGCGAACGGATGTCTAAAGGAACGCGGGACGAAAAAGAGGATTTTTCCTTATAAAAAGCTATTCGTTCGATCCATTGTGCCGTGACGAATGATCGTAGTAAGTAGTGTAATAGTAATGGTAGTAGTAGTAATAGTAGAAACTACATCTGAGGGAGCGACAAAAAGACAAACGAGATGAACGGATGGTCATAGCAAAAAGTCGAATGCTCACAGTCGGCGGTAAAACGGCGGAAGACCATTTCCTCGAACGTTTCTTCGCTGAATGGCTACGTTGCTTCAACTACTTCGACTCACGCACTATCGAGGTGCACCTCGATAAATGCGTATCGCGTTAACAGAAATCACGAGCGCGATCGCTCGAAGACAGCTTTTTTTAAATCGTTTTTTGCACTCCGTAAATCCGTAACGTAATACAAGATCGGAGGAGAAGGGAAGCAGATTAATTTCTGCTTCACAGCAAACTACGACGAAATTTGATATTACAAATTCATTCGTGGCGAGCCAAGTTTTCGTTAGTTTATAAAAACTGTTACTTGAAAAAAAAAAAGAAAAAAAAAAGACAGAATATGAGATATGAGAAGAGCGAGATTGTGAAATAATGGAAAAGAGTTTAGTGCAAAAATCTAAACGATATTCTCAGCAGATATTTCGAGATTACGGCCGCCTTACGGTATAGTTGGCATCGCCGATGACGATAGGCCGGACAGGACGTACGCGATTGCCTCAATGAATGGACTGGCAACATCTAAATAGTCCAGTTATAGCAGACTTTGTATCGCCGGCAGAAAGAGCGGATATACTTCAGTTACGAATCTTGCGCGCAATCGTCCCGTTTATTTCATTAAGCACCATAGTCCCACAACGCAACACGACGCGCTCAGACGTTTATTATTACGCAACGGTACAATCGCCGCGCGATCATAATCGTCCTACTAATAATTCCGTTATCATACCCGAGAAATAAACAGGCCTGCAGATGTTTATTTATTAATAACGTCGAGAGACGTATTTTCTGTGCAAATATATCGGTCAGCTGCGATGCAATTCAATTTGATCTCGGTGTATTTGCGCTCGTGTCGCACCATCGCGAAATAAACAAAGTGATAAAATCGCCATTCCGGAACGGATCTCGGGAGAGAGAGAGAGAGAGAGAGAGAGAGAGAGAGAGAGAGAGAGAGAGAGATCAATTGAATTTCTGCGAAAAGGCGAACGAGTGTCAATCGCTTTATTAATGACGCGGGTGCTTGTTTGCGCAGAATAGCGAGAAGGAGTTACCGGAGTGTGCGGACCGGAGCGAGGTATGTAGCAAGGTGGATTTATATGGTGCACCGTGGGTCGAGAGACAATGTCGTTGCCCGAACGGCCGTGCCTGCCCCAGCAGTCTTCATGGAGACGACGGACACACGATCGCCGATAAAACGCGCCGCTACAAGCTCTGCGAGCCCGTGAAACGGCTTCCCATCTGTCATTACTTCAAGTTAGTTAGATCACGACACGCATTCTCCGCGATTTCCCGCTCGAACTCGACGATTCCACGATTGCGTTCTTGGATCTTACAATTAGCTTCGTTCGTTACGTTAAACTCTATTATTGTATTATTGTAACAATCGGATGAAATTGTTCTAATCTCGAAATTCTTCCAAGTCGAGTCTTACTCTAAACAGATTGAAAATTGAGCCAGTCTTTTTCAAGATATTCACACACACGCACACGTAGTCAGTTCTTATATTTAAAACCGTCTTAAGTCATCACTGTTAGAAAATGTAACCACTTTATGTGTAATTAAGCTCGTGAACGAAATTAAAAGTAATGAATGATTTAACTGAAAATTAAGTTACAGTAGTTACTTAAATGTAATGAATGTGTACGTTAAATTTCATAAATTTTCATGAAAAATACATTAAATGTAACGTCGTGAAATTAAATTCAAATTGTGTAACTTAAAAGTTAATAAAATCTAAGGGCATTTCTAACAGTGTAGTCTTCAAATGTCACGAATAAATCAGACCGTAT
>NW_017305514.1:27631-36510 GCF_001594115.1 Trachymyrmex septentrionalis
AAATCTTATTTCTAACAGTGTAGTCTTCAAATGTCACGAATAAATCAGACCGTATCAGTAAAAAGACATTACTTAAGATAGTCTTAAAATAAGAACGGACTACGAATACCGCCTTGCGAGCGAGATTTCACTTCTTAAGATGCAACTCACTGTAAAAGTTTTAGAGAGTACAATTTTTCACTGAAACAAATGTTTCTTCTCAAAACGCGTGAAACCGCGCAAAAAGAAAATCGCTGTTGAATCCGAGTCACTCACTCGCGGAATGAAAATGGTACTAAGTCGTACTAAATTGTAAAGTTCGCGTTCCTAACTTTTCACCTAACTTAACCACAGGGACATTACGTGGACATTGGCACCCGGAGGTGGCCCGGCGAATGCGACGGTGCAACGCGTCTATTGTCGATGTCGACCAAACAGCGTGCCATACCTAGTGCGTAGACAACCTCACAAATCGCCGGATGGAAATCATGGCTTCGTCTACGCCTTCGCCTGTTCTCCGCAAAGCGTAAGTCAACGATGCAGAAATAAAACATGGGACTTTATCTCGACGTGTCATTTTCAAAGTTTCACTAAAATCGATATCCTTATATTTTACCGTGAACTTGGGCTGCACGGAGAAAAATGTTAAGTAATATGTACTAGGATTCCAGTAAACTTTGTGGAATTGGTAAATTGGTAAGATTCATATAAGGACAGGCGCCCATTTATATATATATATATATATATATAATTTACTTTATCTTTTTTGGCAAATAAATAATCAATCCTATAGCCATACTGAAAAGTTTTTACATTTTGTAAAGTAAATTTTATGTTAGTGCAATTTGTGACTATTTCTTACTCTACAAATTGCTATACAATAAAATTTACTCCATAGAATTTACTTTATCAACGGGTATTTTTTGCTTAAATATTGAGAAAATTCATTGCGCAGTAAAAAAAAATACAAGTGTACGAAATCTTGAGAATTGTCGTGCTTCTATTCTTGAAAATAGTATCTCATTTACTTTACGTAAGTAATCATTCGAATGGATTGATATATAATCGTAATATACTTTCTATTTCTCTCCAGCGAGTAAAAAAATTGTCGCAAGTCCCGTGAAAATAGCAAGAATATTTTTATTATAGTACTTGTAAGATTATTCATTTTTCTCCGTGACGGATAGAAGCGTTGAAGGCGCTTAGATCAAACGCAGCCCAAGCCCCAAAACACAATAGATGTAGCAAGCCGTAAACCTTCGAGAATTAATCACAGTCGAATGTGAGAAGAATACTCGACTGCGATTGGTCAACTTCTTAAGGCTTAAAGGCCTCATTGTTACGCCTATTGTGTTTCGGGTACTAAGATTTCCTCCTTTCGTGGCGCAATGCTGAGACAAAAAAGTAGCACGGTTTGGATTAATTCGCTGTTTATCTTGCAGAAAATACGCTGCCAGCACAAGGAGCCCTGCCGCCTGTTCACCGTTCGCAAAAGACGCAACTCGCAGCTCGAGGAGGTGAACGCCTCGCCACTCTGCCAGTGTCCTCGTGGACACCGATGCCCGCGGAGGCACACGGATCCCGGTTCCACGCCGGCGCGATCCTACGCCGGTGTCCTGGAGATCAAGACTTACAGCGGCTACTGCGTGCCGTATCACGGCTACGAAAAAATGACCTACGGCATTTGAGAGAGGCCGCGCTGCGAAACGTTAGGAACGGCCTCTCCCGCTGCAGCGACGGGTCCAGGATGTCTGCCAAATGAAAATCCAAGGACTACACTTTACTTTAATGGACTACTCCTTACCTTTATCATATACACGTCCCCGTAGAAAGAAAGACGATTGGTTCCCCGGCGTTACCACGGCCGAGTTAGGTCTCTATCCTTTCGAGCGCGCAACGACTGGCCGTTCGTTACCTGCCGATTGTCGAAACGTTCCCGTAAAATCGCAGAGGCGGCTTCCAATCCCCGATCGATTCCCGACGAGCACGTTCGGATGATCTCTCTCTCTCGAGGAGAGCCCATCCGAACGTTCTTCCTTTAGCAATTCTTCCCCCCTCTTTTTCTTCCTTTATTCTTTTCGTCCCGAAGAAAGCGTGGTACACTCTCGGTCCGCTCCGTAGACAGGAAGTGTCGCGTAGGAATCGCGAACAACGGGAAATTAACATACGCGCCGATCGATCGGCTGTACCAGCCATGTGATGCCGTGCCATGTACAATCCCCAGCGGCGTTGGCGAATGTTAAGTGTAAAAAGTAATGTACAGAAGAATATATAGAGATAAGAGAATCATGCCCGCCTACAAGTTTTGTACAGTACGTTTCGAAACGATCGCCTCGCATCCCCCGCAATGTAACACGGGTCTCTCCAGTTATCATGCCCCTCGGTCATATCAGTCTCGTGAGTCTTTTTCTCTCTTAGTGCTACCGTTTTTTTCTTTTTATACCGTTTCGTAGAATATTGCAGACGTCGCAGCTATGTCATCACAGTCGTTTTAAATTTGTATATATATATATTCATCTCTGGTCTTCCGAAAGTGTCTCATTCGGGGAGTATATTGTATATGGTAGCATCGCAAGACTATTTGGAAGAGACTCTCTTGATGTTATTTGTTACTTTTACTTTAATTTAATAAAAAGTATATATATATATATATATGTGTGTGTGTGTGTGTGTGTGTGTGTGTGTGTGTGTGTGTGTATAACAATGTTATTTTTTATCCTTTGTAGTGTAATTTTCTTTGGGAAGAAAAATTTCTAATCGATGCAGAGATGTGAATGTCAATTCGAAATCAGTTCAAGAAATGTACGCATTTTTGCGATGCGAGAATGTGATAAAGAAGCGATTTATCGATCTCCGAGATTGTTGAGGATGCAGGTAAGAGTCAAGGATACGCGAAACAACTACCGATCTATCGCAAGTCGATAAAGAAGATATCACTGTAGTAATATCAGCAAGTTAAACAATACGTAGATTTTAGCGAGATATTTCTAGTTGTAGTGATAATAATTTAATTAAAAACTAATTCTTACATAATTTAATTGAAAACCAATGTTCACATAATTTTATCTATCAAAATTCACTAATTTACTACTTTAATCAACTTGATCATTACGTAAAAATACAATAAACGGTGCACAACGTTGTCTGGAAATGTCAAATTCTTTGCCGCCATATGTCACAAATTAAACGGAAATAAAACTAAAACAAAATCGGAATTTTTTAAATATCATTTTAAATATCATTTTAGCCGTCTTTCTTTCTCATCGTACAGACGTACAGTGCTCTGCAAGTGGAACAAGAAATTTTTCTCGATACGCAAACAAAATTCACAATATCGCTGTAAACGCATTACCGGCTCTCAATATTATTTTCTATCCGTACCATCTTTTCCCTCCTCGGGAAAAGTGACTTTCTGATATTTCACGTCAGAAGGACGTGTATCAAATTCAAAATCGAATCTTATGTGACTCCTCCTCGCGAGGAAGAGGGGGCGGGGAGGGGGGCACAAAAGGAACCGCTGCTCTTCCGCCGAGTTATTCCTCGGATAACTCGAACGTAGACAGAACGCGAGAAGGACGTCGGAAGCTGTGAGTTATCTGTGAGAACGTCACGGTCCATCACCCGCGGCTCGCGGATGCTCCACTCTTGCATGTTACCATCTGCACGGCACCGTTACCGCCGCGTTGTCTTAACCAGAGTTCTCTTCAGTTCGCAATCGCGCCGAAGGTGTTATTTGAACAGCCGATCAAAAAATTAATTTAAATCAAATTAATCTCTGAACGCCCCTCTTTGGTATGGCGTACCTGACTTTTTTCCCCAATGCTTTCTCTATCGCTTGTAACTCGTTTATTAATAGGTATACAATAATATATAGTAACGTTATGCTTTTTGGGTCCGCGATTTTCTAATTAACTTTTAGTTTGGATTTAATCTCAGTAAAAGTTGAGCTACAAAACCATCGGTTTAGTGATTAATCATCACAATATTAATGTATTAATATTGTGATTAATTTTACAATATTTTGATGAAAGTTATAAGCAACTGAATTAAGTCAGGCATGCCAATATGTTGTTTCCATGATAATTCGTTAAGGGTTAAGTTTTTAATTTCGAAAGGCTGTTTGCTTAAACAAATAAATAATATATATCAGTAAAAAAGTGAATGTTGCAGACAAAAAACGATCATTGAATAAATTGCGGATATTATTATATTATAGGTACTTATATATTACGACATAAACTATTAAGATAAATATTAAAAACGAATTAAAATACATTAAAATAAAATTGCCAGAAAAGAAAGGCTATGCGAGTCAACGCTAATTATTAGGTGTTGATAATTAATCTATTTTTAATATTTATCAAATCGATATAAATATTAAAGCATACATACGTTTCAACCTTGATCAAGTCATCCTCGGTGTGAAACAAGTAATTAGATTGATTGAAAATAGAAATGAAAATAAAAACAAAAAAGATCGTAATATAAATAAATGACATAAAAATAATTAATAATTTAATAAAATATAATAAAACGTTAATAATGTCGTTAGTAATAAAAATATTCATGAATTCATTTTCTATTCCGAGAAGAATTAAGAATACAATAATAAACGAGATCGCGTGATTAAAACGATTATAAAAAGTTGGTAAAAATAAACATTAAAATAAAGATTAAAATAAATAAATATTAATTAAACTAGTGAATGGAAATGAAGAGTTTTTGCCGGATAATTAATCAAGTTTCCACATTTCTATGAATTATTTCTATGAATTATTCGATAGATGCTCAATTATTCATCATTTATTCGTTCGCAACAATAATTGCTGTAAAAGCTGCGCATCCAATGCATGGAGAGCTTAGAAAGCGAATTCTCTCATGAATATGAAGGGTTCTTCTTCGGTGAAAATGTATTCGAGCACCGCATGTTTTCATAACGCTTTCGTCTTATGGACGCTGGATATTTCTGTTAGTCACGAACATCCTCGCAAAAATCATCGTGCAAATTCTCGGGCCATGCCCGGGGAACACAGCCAATGATTCGACATTTCTCGCGGAACCGTACATCTTTTCCGACACACTTCTCCAATACTTTTTTACTACGCGTTATTTGTTCCTTTCTTCCCGAAGACGCGAACTGCATTCGCCTCGTTTCAAGCACAAAAACCTACTGGCATAAAGAGCGGGTCAGTTTTTCCGATTCTTAATGGTCAGCTGGAGGTTGCGTTCCCGATGAAGTCGTCGATATCGACGCTGAATCTCCGACGTTCTCTCCACGCTGCTTCGCGGCGAAGAAAAACACGCGAACTATGGCCGAGCGGTTGTTGCGCACCGCAGACAATGATTAGCGTCCACGTCAAATCTTATGCCTAACAGATAGCCGCAGACTTTCACCGAGATGAATCGCGCGGTCGGGAAGAATACGCGTTCGATCTTTGGAGAAAGGCCGCGCTGTGCCCCAAACGTGTTACTCGACATCGTGCCCAGGATGGAAAAACCGTGTCCACGATGGAAAAATCGTGATAAAGTAAGAGCCTATAGACGGCCGCAGAGTATAATAATGGAGAGCTTTCTCCCTCTCTCTCTCTCTCTCTCTCTCTCTCGTACGATTTACAAAAATCATTATCGATGTGTTGGACTTATAAAGAGGAAACACAGTTTGACGCATCTACAGACTGCACCTCTCTGCAGATTTGAACTTTCTAAAATAATTCGCGATTTATGTTTATCTGCTAATTAAGTCGAGTGAATCCACCGTAACACTTGCTTCTGCGTTTTCTTGGAAGGTTTACTAAATAAGAAAAATAGGAAAGAAGAAGAAGAAGAAGAAGAAGAAGAAGAAGAAGATAAATCTTTGTCTATGTATTTTCTGCAATTTCATTACCGACATAATTGTTAGTTTTCATCCACAAATATATATAAATCAATTTAACAGACTATAAGTCTTATACAGAAATGAGCAGAAAATGAGCAGAAAGTTTATAGCTTTAGGCGGCGCATGGAAATTTCTCTCTATTCGAAAGGTGAAGATATACGTGGGAGTTCAGTCGAGGTCTATTAGATCTCAAAGTAATATTCTTAAGATCAAAGCGGCGAACAGCGATGGCTA
Organism: Trachymyrmex septentrionalis; assembly: GCF_001594115.1. Lineage (NCBI taxonomy): Eukaryota > Metazoa > Arthropoda > Insecta > Hymenoptera > Formicidae > Trachymyrmex > Trachymyrmex septentrionalis. The sequence continues at coordinate 33,720 of NW_017305514.1, forward strand.
CTTCAAACAGCAGTATCCTATCTTATAAATATCTCTCATGATTTCCAATTATGCAAAAGAACGAAAGAAATAGAGAGAGAGAGAGAGAGAGAGAGAGAGAGAGGGGGAGAGAGGGAGAGAGAAGGCAAAGATAGGCAGACTTCTCTCCTCATAACTTGTCACCAATATCAATTAATGGTCTGCGAAATCTTCTTCACGGTTGATTAAGAGGCACTTGGCGGTCCAGAAACGACCGGTTTCAGCCCGCTGAACTCGCCCGTGTCTTTCATCGACAGCTTTCTGGCGGGGCCCGAAAGACGAAAAGCACAAGTACAATCCCGGACGAGCGCGGAACCGAGGCGAGCGCGGCGCGAGGGGAGGCGACGGAGGGAAGAAGAGTGGAAGGTGGATTGGCGGAGATGCAGCTTAGGATTCCGAGTATACCCGAGCAGTTTCTGGTTGGTTGGTAAGTGGGACTAGCGGGGACTCATAGGCACGTAGCGTCCTACGCGAGGCCGCAGTCGGGCTCAAACCCCGAAACAATCTCATCGCGGGTTATCTTCCATCCACACCGGCCTCTCCGAGAGCAGCGGACGGCACACCGGACAGCAACGATAGCAGCAACGATAACGACACCGATAACGACACGCGAAACCAGTACGGTTCACGGCCTCGGAAGAGAGTTGAGGAACGCGGAAGAGAGGGTGCGCTTAGAGAACGTGCGAGACAGAATTTTTGCTCGGTCGCGATCTTGGGTCTGCCAGTCCAAGTCGCGTGATCGTACCTGTCAAAAAAATCACCGCCACCGGCGATTCTCGAAACGATCCTCGTGTACCGTACATTCGGTAGCGCGCGAACGTACGTAGAGGGTTTCCTTTCGGGAGAAAATCGGTTGAAGCAATCAGGGAAGCAACGAGAAATCGGAGAGAACGATTGGTGGATTAGAGCCGACTGGTCTACCGGCTTCTTGTCAGTGGCGTGCAGGGACCGCGAGAAGTAACACCTTCCTTCTTTCCTATCAGAGATCGCGGTCGAGGTCGAGGTCGAGGTCGAGATCGCGTTCAATCTGGCGCGAGGACGAAAGTCTGTAAGGTCGAGGGTCAGTCTACCTACGCGCTGCACGAGGTATGAAATCTTCATAGTTTTTTTGGCTTTGGAATATTAATAAAGATGACCGGATGTAGTAGTGTATTTGCGAAATTTGTATCGCGAGAAGATCGACTACGATTTGTTTTATTTAGTACATATTTTATTTCATTCACGCGTGTAGTTTGTACGCTTTTTTTTATTTTTGATAATTTTCTTTCATTTCCTCTAGTTTCTATTATAAATAAAAACCAAAGAAAATTTAACAGAAATTGTTTCTTTATAATAGCAGATAACAAAATTATAACTTATTAATATATGTATGTAGAAAATATGTAATGGCATCAAATGTAATAGACAAAAAAATGTGTATGTGACAAATAGTTTTGTTATCTACTAGCCATTATATTCGTACAACTATTATACCACAGATAACGGAACTGTGAAACAAGTACGTTTGCTACGCCGTAATTGTTGATGATGAAGCGATTGCTACTTTTTTTTTTATCTTGTCTCGTAGCCACAAAGCGGTAGCTGACTCGATTTACGATTGATTCAATTTCTGTATAAATGATATTTCGTGTCTACAAATTCGCAACGTCGTCAGGTGTACAAATTAACTGGATCGAGAAAAACGGGAAAGTACATCGCGCACGCGCGTTCCTCGTTATTTATGTTTCTTTTTTTTTTTTAACGGACAATGTTCGTTCGACATCGATGATTCCGCCGCCGAAGCGAAGGTAGATACCGAAGGAACAACATTCCGATCACGACCGCCGACTTTGCTCTTCGTACTTCCGTTACAATCTACGTGTCCAACTACCGGGCGCTACCGATGCGAATCGAGCCGGTGGGTGTATTCATTATTAAATGTCTTATTCTAGATAATCGTGCCTTCCTTCCTTCCTTCTTATAAGCTCTCATCCTCTTTCTTATTACGAATATTGCTCGTTCCTTCTTGGAAAAGGGGAGAGAGGAAGAAGACGATAATATATTATTATCCGTGTATCTTTGATGGATCGTTCATCAAACGGGCCGATTTTCCATTAGGGACAAGAATTTGCCTTTGTTTTCATACGTTTTACATCCCTGTTCTGCCAATAAGTAAGATCAACTTTAATCTCGGTTCAATTTACTCTTTTTCTAACTCTTCTGTGCCCATGTTTGTACCAATGTACACTGAAAACAACTTCTGGTTGAAAATGAACGAATCAGAATTTTGTGGTTAAATTTATTAGAATTCTAGTTGAGACAACCGGAATTCTGTTTGATGCAATATTTATGATAAAATCTACTAGAATTCTAATAGATTTAACCAGATAATCCTGATTTCGTCCATTTTTCCACCAAAGCTACTGTTTCATCCAACCAGACCATTTTTCTGTGGTGTAGCTTAATTTTCATCTCCGTTCAACTTCATCCTTTTCCAATTCCAAGAACTAAAAATTAAGAGCTCACTAATTGAAGTTAATCTACATTGGTGGAAACTCTTAGAATTGGAAAAAGATAAACCGATAAGTCCAGCCGACGATTGATCCCCTACATTGATGGAAACCAGGCCTTATCATTATTTCGATTCCCTTTCAAACTGAATCAATCGTAAGTAGTTACCGCATGGAATTTTCCAATATTATTGTAAAGGGCAAGAAAGGGACGCATATGACGCGTTTCTTCGATGTCTCGCGCATCACGGCAGCCACTCCGACTAGCCGCTGTGGCAAATGAT
>NW_017305514.1:36610-40045 GCF_001594115.1 Trachymyrmex septentrionalis
AGCATATGACGCGTTTCTTCGATGTCTCTCGCGCATCACGGCAGCCACTCCGACTAGCCGCTGTGGCAAATGATGTGACGAACCACGGGGGGGACTACAATGATTACAATGAGGAAAAGGGCTACGCAACGCGTTAAAGCCAAAAGATCCGTTAGACGGTTACGTCGTCAGCGGCGTTGACGCGAGTCTCTCTCGCGTCCGTTTCTCTTTGTCTCTTCTGCCTCGGCTTTTGAACCGCGCGAGATCCTTTATGTGTCGCGCGGACGCAAGACGTGAAACGCGAACGATTTTACGAGATCCATCAAGGCACACTCTTTCTCCGTCTGTCTTTTTCACCGTCGGTGCTCATATCCATTGCTAATTGCACGACGCTTTTGTGTACAGTCGACCGCGCCGTACGCGGCGCTTTCCTTTCAGTCTCGTTAGTCCGACAAATTGCCGAAACAAACGTATGCGTATCGATCCGTGAACGTTCGTTTTATTTGCGCAGGTAAATTAATGCTCGTTGCTCTCGCGAGTTGCTCATTAATGGTGAAATTATTCACTCGCTCGCCTATAACTCTAACGCGCAACGAATTGCTAACGAGACAGAGAGAAAACGTGTTTGAGATAGACGGATAGATAGATAAAGGTATTTATTGCCGTCCAGGGCGAGTCCTCTAAGAGCATTGAAACGGAGGAAAAGTATTAACAAGTGTGCAATTAACGAAAATAGTACGACAAAAACAAATCGAATTAATACACAAAAATATGAAAAAGAAATTATATAGAGACGAAAAAGATGGGGCAGCGAGGAACGGATGCGAATGAAGACAAAAAAAAGCCGCAATTATATCTATTTGAGAGAGAGAGAGAGAGAGAATATACAAAAAGATTCAGAGTGTGTTAATTATACGGTTTGATCTTCTGCGTATCTTAATGTTTCTTTTTAAAATTGCGATTCATATCGTTGTACCATCGTAAAAGCGCTCGTCCTTTTTTACTCGCTCTCTAAAACTGCGTGTACCGTTTTGCTCAACTCTATAATGCCCGTTTCTACCAATGTGGATTAACTTTAACCTCGGTTCAACTAACTCTGGTCGTCTCTTTCTAATTCTTAGAGCTAGAAAAGAGTCAGTCGAATCGAGATTAAAATCGAACTACATATAAATGTAGCATAAATCTTTCTCTCCCCCTGTCCCTCATTACAAGAATAACGTAATTGTTACATTGTTCGTATAAATGGCCAATGTCGCGAATGTTCAAATACTTTGCGGTTGAAGCGTGGAAACTCATTCTCCCGCCCACAATTGTGCGGTTTACCGTGACGAAAGAATGACAGAAAGAAGTATGATAAAATTTCCGAATAGCGGGAAACAGAGTTTCCATTGTGCGTTAAATTGAATCCACTGGAAAACAATCGGATCTCTACGGAATGAAACGAATAAACTCGAGCAAGGGTTTCACACATTTCGCACACTGGGGAAAAAAAATGTCTGATTAAAGAAGACATTGGACGAGCCAGAAGATTTGGATTATATCAATTCTACTTATCTTAATTGGGGACCTCTAGTAGATATAAGTTAGAAAATTCAGATTCGTCCATTTCCAATCAGACATTTCCAACGAATCCCCAGCCAGGCATTTTTCTCAATCGCACAGAGAAAATACCCGTGAGATTCAGTAGCAATACGACACGTTACAATTTCGAAATCGATCGTGTTTAATCAGCATTCTTCATCGCGCTATCTCGCGCGTGTGTATCCGCTCGAGACGACAGACATTCCTCTCTTCTTTTTACACGGTCCGTGCCGCGTTCTCGCTTCCGTTACACTGAGACGCGCATCCGTCGCAGGTACATATATTCAGCAACGCGAGATACATATTCTAATGAAGCGTAATGTCTAACATCTGATGCTCGAAGCGTGCGGTGTGCCCGCTCGCACCCGCGAGCGAGCGAGCGAGCGAGCGAGCGGGCGCAGTTTGATACGGCCTTGCTAATGCAACGAGATAACGGCTCGTATGGTCGGTTTGTACCGAATGACCCAATTTCACCAGTGTCGTATGGCATACGTGCGATAACTGTTGCGGCACAAGCACCGACGCGCGGACAAGATCGAGCACGTGAAAGGAAAATACGTAGGTAGCCAGGCAGATAAGCGGTCAGCTCGCCATGGACCGATGCACGGACATTCAGGAAGACGAACAAATAAACGCGCCGCCGCCTCTCCCAACTATCTACCTCCTCCTCGCCTCACCTAATTCCTATACATTACGTCTGTCGATGTAAATGTTTCGGGCGACGGGAAAAATCGCGGGCTGCCGACCTGCTTGACCGCGAAGGAAAGATCGCGAGATTACAGTAGTTTCGCGAAAGGTTCTCCTGATGTTGAAAGAAAAAAAAAAAAAAGAAATTTTCGCGAGGACGGAAAGCGACCTCGGGGGGAGAGGGGGGGGGGGAGGGAGCTCGTCGAAAGGGGGGCACGCATGAATGAGGAAAGCCCCGCTGTATAATTGGAAAATATATCTCGTTTACATACGTTTCACGTACAACGGAAATTCTACGCGATTTCGCCGATCTACGCAGCTGTAGATCGCGGGGGCATTCTGGCCGCAACCAGAGAATTTCCATCTCTTCGAGTCGAACTTGACATGTAGCAATTACGTCGGTCGTTCTTCTTATTTGCATAATTTCGCACGGTACAGACGTCATTTTTCTCTCATTGTCGCACAAACGAGAAATTATGTTTCCCGTGTTATTAACTTTTCGCATTATCGCATTCGAAAAAAAGAGTGCATTTCGCTTAGCTGTGTATCACGAATATGGAGATTACGATAAAATGCGAGTAAACGACGGAAAATTATAGAGAGGAAAGATGTAACGTTGATAAAAGACGGGCTGGATTGCGAGCTTCGTACGCGACGAAATGGCGTGTACTCGAGTTCAACGTGAACTTTAGCCGCGCTCAGAAAAATCTAATTACCGTTGCGAGAGCGAGAGCTCTATCCTGTTAAGGTCGTCCCAGAAGCAAACATTCGGAACTGTATAAAGGGAAAATGCGTTACGTTCTATAATACATTATCCCATCCGTATCATGTAATATCTCGGCAAACCGCAGAGATACGAGGTCTATAATCCTTTCCCTCATTCGCGATATTGACGCGGAAAAGCGAAAGCGGCGATTTTTCGAGGGAAAACGGGAAGGGAGGAAAAAAAAAAGGGAAAAAGGAATCGATGCAAACGCAAGAAAGTAAACGCAAAAGTGAAGACGACGCGCGTTGAGCTACTTTTCGAAAAATATCTCTTCCCCGTTTCTTGAAAGTCCACTTTAGACAGTGCCTATAATTCATATTGGAATTCAGGGCAGAATTCTGCTAATAATTTTACCTGGTGTATAATATAAAAAAAATATTTAATTAGAACGCGCATAAATATTTATATATATATATATATAT
>NW_017305514.1:40145-48389 GCF_001594115.1 Trachymyrmex septentrionalis
CATTTTATATACGTATAATCGTAAGCAGAATTCCATCTTGAAATCTGATGGATTATGAATCTAATCGTCTAAAGTAGCTTTAACGGGATAGAAAATATACAACTGCAGTTACGATAGTTACCGACATAATATGCATTTTATTCGCAGGTTATAAGCGAACCATCTAAAGGAAGCGTCGCTTATACACGGTAAGAACTCCTCTCGAAGGAAGACAAATTGCAGGCGAAAATACGGTAACGGAAGCGGCAATTTTCCGTAATATCGATACTACAAGGATGCGGGCTATCCAGTGTTACGTTTGCCTTGCGCTGCTGCTGCTGATGACAGCGTCGGCCGTCCCGGCGTCGTCGAAGGGCGACTCGGCCAAGATGAAGAAAACCACGGCGACCACGTCCGGAGGACACCTCGGCAAGAACACCTCGGCGATCACCGCGACGACGGCAGCGTCGAGGCCGATCGCCGCGAACGCCACGTTACATTCGTCTTCCTCGATCGCGACGACGACGAGGACGACGGCGACGGTGCCGCAGACAGCCGCTACATCCGCCACGACGACGCTGAAGCTACCGGCGTCGTCAACGACAATCGCGGCGACAGCGACGGCGACGGGGACGGCGACGACGGCGACAACGACGACATCGTCCGCGTCGCCGTCGCTAACATCGTCGTCCACGGCGAGTCTTCCGACCTCCCGTACTCCACAGGATGGCTCGAGTCCCACCTACATCACCGAGACGTCGCCGAGGATAATCTCGCCTACTCAGCATACCGCAGCCACGGTGTTGTCATCGAGAAAATCAGCGGCTTCTGCAACCGCCGCAGTCGCCGATGTCACGACCAGTGCGCCTTTGACGGCCAAGGAGACGCGGGAATCGCCCGGAAAGATTAGACCGCAAATCAAACTGACAACAAATTACACCACCGCCAGCGAGGTAAGCGCATTAATTCTAACCGATCGACCGACCGACCGACCGACCGACCGACAGACAGACAGACAGACCGACCGACCGACCGACCGACCGGTTGGTCTATCCCTCCCGTCTCTACCTGCACCCGCGTCTCCGCTAATCGTGTTTCTTGTATTGTTCCGTTTATTTTGCCTTAACTGCCGCCGGTCTTAACTATCACGGCACAGATTCCCGGCTTGTAATCGCTTTGCATGATGAATGGTCGCGAGCTCAACTCAGAAATATCCAAGTCCTAATTGGCTTATACGTTAAGCCGGTCGCGTCGACGTACCGCCGCGAATTCCGCAAAATCCCCGCGACGGCTGCTTTATGGCAGTCATGCAGGTTTCGCAAACGCGAAGTGATTTTCGAAACGTCGACATCCTACACGGTTTAACGTTTAAATTGAGGCAGCGCGTCATCCGGTGAATTTCGCTAGGAAATCAGAAATCGTCCGGAAGATAAGCGAGGAAGTCCTCTCCTCTCGAGAGATCAGCGAGGAGAAAACTAGTGAAGAAGCGAGAAATAATCTTCGTTCGTTCGTTTCGTTCATTCACGTGTCCTTTGCTGTCTCGTGAAATAACGTTGGATAAGTCGCAATACGTTTCATTACGTTTTATGCCCGCCGTTCGATAATTCCATAATTAACGTCCCTCCTCTAACTTGCGCGGATGCGAGAGAAATTAAACTCTCCAGTTCATCGAGTAATAATATCTGCAACTCCAATCGTGGAAAAAGTTCCACGAGTTACTCGTTAAACGTATATATTATTGGTGTATCCTAGATCCTGGGCAAATTATTCCAAGTAAATCGGAAAGCAATATAGATAGAAGCTAGGAGAAAAAAATTACTTCACATTCGCGCTTATCGAAAAAGATTAGACGTGCTACAAAATTCCTGAAGTGCCGAACGGAACTCTTTTTTTTCTTCTTCTTCTTCCTCTTCTCTATCGGCGCGATGGAAAAGAATCCCAAATCTACCACTCCTGTTCGGCCCCTCTCTACTTTAAGCGAGTGCAGAAAAGCGTGTATCCGATGATGCGCGATAGAAAGGAACCCAGATTCGAAGTTATACAGCCAGCATAGAGGATCGTATGGGGTTTGAGGGAAAAAAATCCCATATAGGTCGACCGAGAAAGTAGCGTGTGTGCACCGTAACGTACCTCCGCGTACGTAGAAAATACGTATCTAATGCGCCCGCCGACGTAGACGACGAGAGCGTGGACGGATAACGCGTATGCAAAATGGCAAAAACGAGAAAGTAATCGGCATTCGGATACGGCTGGACGTCGTTACGGGACACATCGTAATTATCCAAGTTAATCGAGTGTGTGCCACGCTCCGTTCGCGATAAAGCAAGATGAATCAGGCAATTGGGTCACACCTTAGGCAAATTTCTTTCATAGCCGAGGGGAGAAGTCATTTCTTTTCTTTTCCATGTTTTCCTTGCGCACGCAGACCTCTGTAGTCGCTTCTAATTTACATGTCTTCAGACCTCGTCTCTCCCCCTCTCTCTCTCTCTCTCTCTCTCTCTCTCTCTCTCTATCCGCATTGAGATAACGGCGGTACATATCGATGTTATATGAAACCGTTGAGTCATTTACGATCAAATAAGCGAACATAACGCGTCTTGATTACAAACGAACGATTTCGTTCCGTGGAATACGGTAAATCCGCCGCGTTCGCGCGCACGAGGTAACGGGGTGCGCGGAGTCATTAATAATAATTAAGTATCCTAACGTATCCGTAATAACCGCGCGAACGCTAACGACGGCAATGCGTAAATTGAGTATGTAATATCTCACGTGATGGAGTTATCTGTCCCGTCCGGTGGGTTGCGAGACGCGAACTTAGTGCGTACGGTCACGACGAGATTACGCCGAAAGAAAGCCTTATTATATACACTGAGAAAAAAATGGCGTTGCACCAACAGTATTATTTTAATTTAAAATAATTTTGTTAATTCACACACATATATACATACAACACTATTAATCATATCGTGCTATTGTTTTGATAAAATTTTATTTGTCTCATTAATACTGTTGTTGAATTATTATTATACAACAAGATGATTTTCAGTTAAAATAATGCTGTTAATGTAACATAATTACATTTTTTTCAGTGTACTATTAAGAACCGCCATCACGTCCCAACGTCACGTTTCATCGTACGAACAGTGTCGTGAATGATTACATTTTACGTCAAAATATATATTTTATTTTCAATCACGATGCGCTCTCGTCGTTAAATTATGTACGAACCAATAGAGAAAGGAAGGAAGACGAAAGGAATTCTCCCTCTGAATAAGAATAACATATGCGTCTAATTAGGAGTAAATTTAATCAACTGCGATTTAATTAATTCCTCCGTCAGATCGTAACACTCGCCGGCGAGTGTGATATAATAGAGACAGGAAGAAAATTCAATTAACCACGGCTTAATTATCCGTGATTAATTGAATTCACTTCCTCTACCTGTATCGTGGCCAGCGCTATGATCTGAAAAGAGGGACGAGGGATCTATAGACCGCGATCAAAGTTAACCACCAACGCCGGTGAAAATTGGTCGAACCCTGGCTTCGCCGACGGACGGAATTTAATTGATATACGTCATATGGAGAGAAAAAAAATTTTGTTAATTTAACAAACTATCAATATCTGTAGCAAATTTGATTCGTAGGTATAGTGACAACAAAAATATGTCGGTATGCCGAAAATGAATATGATTTGTTACTTTTGTTGTCCAAGATAATTCTTCCGACTGATGCTAGTCGTTATATTTGTCGTTGCTAATGTTATAAGTTATAACAACTTTTTCTACCTACAAATATAATAGGACAAATGTGATTTGTATATATTGTTTGTTACATTGAATAAGGAGAGATGATTCGTGTAATAATAACTGATCGATCCATTTTCAATGTTGTTGATACACACATTTCTCATTCTAAAATTCCATAACTTTTCCTGATTTCGAGGCCAAATTTCACGATTATCTCCAACTTCGAATATTTTGAAATTTTATATATTTTCCATCCAATTTTGGAAGCCATCAAATATTTTATTGAGAGTATAATTTAACGTAGAAATGCAAATTACTATTAACGTTGCTGACATTGCTCGAATTTAATTCATCACATTCAATTAAATCATTTAACAATTGTTAAATTGGTAGTATTCCGAAAACTAAGAATTGGAATTTTCCAGAAAATCTCGCAAAACTCCCTGGACTCTTTCCCTAATTTCTCTGACCTCCAGTTTCGCAGCAATCCTAGCTTTTTCGAGCAAATCATCACATGTAACGAATCAGTTTACGTTCTAATAATAAACTCAGTGTACTCGGTGTGCGTTGCAACGCCCCGGGGAAGTCACGCCGGTGCTTCACGGCAAACTGGTACAAATGAACATACAATAAGTGCATGTGAAAGAACGACTCCAACGGGTAATTGCGGGTTGCGGAGGTGATACGAGTCGCACCATTCATCCCGATATCGAATGAAAATCGCTGGGAATCGTTCGCGTGCGTGAAGCACGTACGCCTCAGCCGAGGCATACCGATTTCGCCCTGGATCTAGCGTATGGGAAGTCGGATATCCCTCGTCACTAGGGCGGGAAAAGTGATGCGAGACAGATTATCTTGCTTTATCGTTGAGAAGAGAGGCGGCGAGGCTTCGACAGTCATAGAACAGCGCGTTTCTCCACTGAGAGAAATGAATTTGTTATAGGAAATCAAGGCAAAGCAAATGTGATATTTGTTTAAAAAAAAACGATCGATTTGTTACGATTGCAAATTAATTCGTCAATATAAGAAATAATCAATAGTATCGCTAGCAGATAAGAGGCTCACATATACAGGGTGTTAGTTAAGTACGTTGCCATACTCGACGGAGCGATTCTTTGGTTTATTTCAAGTAAAACAGTGTGCATATAAACATGTGTCGGAAACGGCTTAGTTTCCGAAATAAAAAAACATTTAAACGTATAGTATAATAATCTATTACTTATTTGAAAGAAGTGCAGCTTGAACTAGTCAAAGGCAGAAAAACAAAAACAGGCTTCGGTTCTTCCAATGAAATCAAACAATTAGATGAATTGTTGAAAATGTCCCACGTTGATTAAAGGTACCGGTGGCTTATTTAAATTAACAAAATCCTTTCTCTCGGTGTTTCATGCCGAACGCAACGGCTACGTTTCTACGACAGTTTCTTTGGCGAAACAGCACTTCTTCCGATTTATACGTATCGTATTGTAGGGAAGGAAGCACGCTCGGTCAAACACGATTATTACAGTATGCACACACGTATGCATCAGTCACGGATGTCTAAGGGTAACGATCGTATCTTGAACGCCCGTTGTCGAGTTAAACGTTCGATACGCGTGTTCGTATTATTGGAACAAATTCCCGATTTTACCACGTGCTGTAATCGACCGTGCTCTGTTTCCATTTCATTATATAATCCTCCATTTGACTTATTACCGTGCGATCATTATTATCGTACTTTCTTCTTAGCGGACAATCATTCCGAATCGTCGGAATAATGTGCGTTAAGTGTTTTGCCTTAATCGAAAACATTTATCGAGGGCAAACACCTGGTACTCGATAGTTACCCCTTCCCTTGGCTAGCGGTATAAAATACCGACATCCTGTATACGTAATAAAACTATGTTGCAAAATAAAGTGGGCACGCCGGGGATCATTACCCGTGGAACTTTCTGCGCGGCACGCTTTTAGGAAGGCGTATTTTCAAATGATGCAAATCGTAATTAGACGGCGGATCGAAGTAGACCGCCGAACGTATTAAGATTGGAATAACCCCGCTTTCTGCCTATAAGGCAGAAATCTATTAGCCGCGGATTCGCGGTAGTGGATTCTCGATTTGCGCTTCCAATGATAACGTCCGCCGTAATTTCCCGTCCCGTGAGTATTTGGGATTTGCTGCACCTCGATCGTGCTCCTCTCGACTCTCGATCCGTCCGCCGGCATCAAGTATTGTGGCGATGTATCCTGACGTTTACGATTGGCCTCTTTCAACCGGCGGTCCGTGGCGCATTACCGCGATAGCAAGAATAGCAGAATAGCGAGCAAGATAGAAATAGAGAAGTTCGCTAACGGTCCCGAATAGGAATTTTGCCCCTCGCTATGCATGCTCCCGAGTTACGCGTAACGGAGCGTCGTTCCAGCATAGTCTTTTCCAAAGACGATGCGTGCCGCAACACAAAATTAGAAAGTATAAAATCAAAATAAAAATCCCAAGCATCATAACGGTCCCGCTTGTATTACCATATAATCTGTGGATAGCCGAAGATTTGGAGTTAACAATTGTCTCACAAGAGAACCTCCTGAATTGACAATTCTGATTTTAATGAGACTTTTCATACATATATGTATATGTAAATAAATAGACAAGTAAATTTATAAGATGTCAATTTAAGAAATAAAATCAGCCTTTATGGGTAGAGCAATTTTTAGCTTTTTTTTATAATATATCTCAGAAAAAACTATTCGAGGCCAAAAGATATCCAATACAAAAGTTTTATAATAAAAAATTATCTCTATTGATGTCAATAATGTTAAAAAGAAAATAATTTCTTCAAAATTACTTTTTTAAAAACATTATTATTATTAAAAGTGATATTTTTATTTTAAAAATGTTATATATAAATAGAGACAATTTTATTATAAAAATTATTATATTATACATTTTTGTATATCTCAAATAATTTTTCGGCGATATTACGAAAAAAGTTATTTATTATAAAAATCACTTTACGTTATAGGGGATAATTTCACCCTTAAAAGCATTTTTCCGCGCCAACTTATATTTTCTAAATTCATCCATTTTATATATGTAACCAATAAAAAGTTTCATGAAAAATTAGAATTATACATTTCGAGAGATTCTCTTGTCAGAAGAAGGTCGTTTAAAGCAAGTGTTGTTTGGCTTATGAAAGAATTTCTCGATGATCGAACTGTTCGATCTTCCTCGCATTAGCCAAGTCAGCTTACACGTAATATCGCGGTTTCGGTATTCAATATTTATTGCTTTCACGCGTTTCACCGTGAGATTAAGTAATTCCGTATCTTAGGATCGTTTGCTAGAAAGTGCGCGCTGTAATTGAAGCGAGTGAACGACGGCGAGGATGCATTCGCATTCTTGCTGAAAAAAATTCGCGTGTTACCATTTTCATTTCTCGTTAAATATAGAGGACTCTCCCTTCGTATAACCGTAACGATACGTCATACGATAACGATAGCCACCGCGTTTCGTGCGCGACTAATAATAACGCTGGATGGCATTTCTACATACAGCCGTTTGTTGATCTAACAAAAACAGCCGTGAAAAGAGCGCAACGGTAAATGGACCGTTGGCTTCTTTTCCTCGAAGGTTAATAATTGTATTGTAAGGATCTCGGAAACGCGACATCCGCGACGGTTTGTCACGAGCGTCGTGATATCCGAGGCTACAACCGCAGTCATTACCTGTTGGATAATGATCATCTTCTAATTCTTAAACGGACGCGCGATACCGCAATTACGATCGTTGCGTTACGATGCGACAATCTATCTCATGATTTACGACAGGTTTCCTTTAGATTTTACGACACCTGCGGGCAATTTCGAAAAAGGGACGTTTTGTTTTTTTTTTTCACTTGCGGTGTCAATGAAGAAAAACTTTATATTACTTCCGGCGATCGTTTGGCAACACACACGAAAAGAACGGTTTTGATAAAGTATCTAAAAAAATTGAAAAGAATTTCGTTGGGCCAAAGTAATTACGTAGAAATCTCGAGTTAATCGGCAGTGATGTAAAAAGACTTTGACGTTTTAGCAACCAGTTTGAGCGTCCCATATCATTATTTTAATCCGCATTGTTAAATCTATAGAGAGTATCAGGTTTAACCTAATTTAAGTCGTCACTGCTCCTACTCGATATATCGTTATTTTATATTAAAACAATAATTAAATTTAAAATCATATAGTGTCAAACTTAACCAGTATTTTAGTATAAAATAACGATACATTGATTAAAAACGGCGACGACTTAAATTAGGTGAAATTTAAAACTTGACAGATTTAACAGTGCAACGAAATTATTTTCAAATCTGTATCTACAGGGTGGGCCATCTATTGGTACGTTTTTAAAAATGCGATCAAATGAGCATACATTGATATTTTTTATTAATTTTTTTTTTGTTGTGAAGCTAAAAGTATCCGCGTCAAGAATGAAAAACGATTTCGTTCATGTGGCTCCCTCTACTGGCCTTACAGTATGCCATTCGGTCACCCCAATTATT
>NW_017305514.1:48420-50699 GCF_001594115.1 Trachymyrmex septentrionalis
TATTTGTATCTAATTAAATTTTTAGATATAGCTCATCGGCAAAACCGTCCTTATTGTGCAGCTTCTTTATTATCATTTGATACCCGATATAAAATATGTAATTATAAATGAAATTATAAATAAAATTGTAAGTAGAACCGATAAAGATATATATAAATCAAATAAGAGAAAGAATTCTATTTTCAGTCAAAGCGGATCTCGATGCTGAATAACGTTGATATGCAGATATGCAAATATATTTTTTAGTTCTATAAATTGCGAATCGATTTATCAGTTTGTCGGACTAGTCTTGCAAATTTGCATATGAACATTATCAAACACCAAGATCCGCTTTGACCGAAAATAGGATTCTTTCTTTTACAAACATACTGAAAAGAACTAAATCTTAATAAATATTTGTTTGGACAGTTCTAAGTAAATATTTACTAAATATGAATATATACTTACTTTTGATACAAAGACCAACCATTTGATTTACTATTATTTTCTTTAGTTTTACTGTAAGCAAATGTTTACTTAGTACTATTCAAAGAAATATATATTAAGAGTTGGTCAATTTGTTTTCAGTATACATACAATTTCCTCATATTTTATATCAATATTTTAATTTATTGTCCCCTCTCTCATTTAGTTATCTTTGAAAAAAAAAAAAAAACGTTGAATTACGAGCCCTAAATAATCATCCGGCGTGCAGATAGCTTTTTTGAATTTTAAATCACGAGGTTGCATTCCTCGCGCGAGTTCACACCAGCCATGCCAGCCGTTTCTCATATTAATCGATCCATCCAATCAATCATCTTCCGCTTAAAAATTCATATCCGAGGACGCGTTGCACTTTGCAATACGCCGATACATTAACTCGACGAATCTACGAACGGCGAAAGGAGGGCGAGCGTTCACGGTCGTGACGCAAACGGATCAGCCGGTGCTAATATCGGTAGTGGAACGTAACGATGCCGAGAAGAAAAGAAAATGCGAAGGAAAATAAACGAAAAGATGGGGGAGGAGGGAAAAGGGAACATATAGGGGAAGAGAATAGCGGGCGATGGGCCGGTATCGCCACGGACAATTTACCGTGGCCTATTCCCTAGCATTAATCGATTCACTTTGTGTGCCACTTTGCGTTGCATTTGTCCATAGACAATAAATTCGAGCCGAGTGTTGTTCTTGCGCCTACATGTAGGCGGAATAAAGGACGATAAATCAATTAGTGATTCTACTTTAGTCGCGACTTAGAACTCGAAGAATCTACGAGAAAAAGTGCTCTCGTTCTTTTTTCGCGGAGAAGCACACGTAGATATAAAAGAGATAATGGAAAAAAAAAAAAAAAAAAACAGGCATAATAGTTCATCAGTACGTACCTCAATAATCTAATTATGTTTTTTTCTTTAGGCGTCTTAAGACCTTTTATATCAGATTAAATAATTCGTCGTTTTTATATTATCTTATAATTATCGCGGTAGTTCCTTTATGCTATTTATAATTGCTTTTAATTTAATTTATTGACCATCATGATTGATTGCCATGTTTCCAACGTATTAGCCGTCAGTTTATTAATAAATTATTCAAGAAGATCGTTCTTTTTATTGAATTTATGCTCGTGATTTTAATCACTGAGTCTCCAGGCGATCACTTATCTTGCACGCTCTTAGTTTACCTGACTTTATTATTCAGACCAAGTTTCTTCTTCATCTCTGCCGCTTCTCTGAACCGCTATATTCACGAGCGACAAACAGACGAACTTTTCTGCAGAGTAAATACTTACGGTATGCGGACGTATGGGACGGAAAGATAACAGAAAGAGAGAAAAAAAAAACGGAAAAAAAATCGTAACGTCCGAAAGAATTAAGAATTAAGAATAAACAAAGAAAATCCGGCAAAGAGATTCCAAGGCGAAGAACACACGAGGGAGCGCAATCGCGTTTCGGTCAACGACCGCTTTATAAACGAGCGTTTTGTAGCTCGAGTTATGCGGTGGATTACGCGGCACGCGATGACATTATTTTCGAAGTCGGGCAGTTTTACGCCTCTCTCTTTGAGGTCGATCCATAGCCTCGGAATATTGAGCGGGTGACATCGCCGATTATGGTCGTCCGCGGCGAACATCGACCGTGGCCGGTATTCATAGTCGGTTCTTACTTCAAGATCGTCTTGATAAATAATGTCTTAAGATACCAATATCGCTCTGTGATTGGCTTATGTGACGTCTACAATGAGATTTTAAGGCGATTTAAAAACTTAAGCTGTAAGAAATTGACGATTAATTACAGCCGATCATT
>NW_017305514.1:50799-52589 GCF_001594115.1 Trachymyrmex septentrionalis
CGTGACGTCTACAATGAGATTTTAAGGCGTAAAAACTTAAGCTGTAAGAAATTGACGATTAATTACAGCCGATCATTCTCCTCATGTTAGACTTGCGAGCATCGCTTTCAATTTTATGTAATTTTTTTGTTTTTTATTGTCATCTTGATATTATTACCACCTTTGGACTAGCGATTATTGCTTAATTAAATTTTTTTTGTAACTTTTTTTATCTTCTGTCATCTTGTTGTACCGACGATGGTCAAATCTTGACCGAGACGTCTACATTTTTATATGAGAATTTTATATACATACTATATATATGACTTGCGTTAACATCTATCGCTGTATGCTTTCTATTATTAATGTTTAATAAAAATTAACATGTCATTTCTTGCCTATGATCGTCACAATTCAATGTGGCTGAGGTGACTGCTCAGGAGTCTTAAAGCTGAAATTTTACGCTTCGAAGTCTCATTGTAGACGCCGCTTCATGACATCTTAATGTATGAGCCGACTATAAATACCGGCCTATAATCGGTTTGTATCGCAACGCGGACAATCTCGCTCGGAAATGAGAGAAAGAAAAGAAAGGAAGAAACATGGGCGAAGTTCGCGAGGCTCTTGATGATTCGCAATTAACGCGTTCACCCGTGACTGACACCGTGAGCGACGCTATTGGAAGCTCGAAACGGGGCATTTCGGACACGCTTCTACGGGAAGCTGTGGAATCTTCGTCCTGTCAGCGTTCTTTCGTGAATCGCCGTCGCGGTTTTTCCCTTCATTCATGCTCGACCGAACGCTCGACCGCAAGATACGGTCGATTCCAGAGACCAAGAAATACCTGACCCTTTTCTCGTAAGGACAGCACTGACTTCACTAAAAAAACCCGTGCCAATTAGCGATCGCACTCCTTATATTCTCTTGCGAGTATATACTTTCGGAATTTGTCAAAATGTATGAGGGAGCTGCGCGAAGAAAATTTATTTACAACTGTTACGAAATTATCTTGAAATCTTAATTTTAATAATACAATAATAAATGTTAAGAAAAGTTGTACGGCAAATTCAATATGCTAAGAATTACTTGAAAAAATTGCAGATTATTTTAAATTGCATTTAAAAGTAATACAAAAGAAATTAGAGATAGTTGACCAACGTGGATCAAAAGTTATATTTCAATAAAAAGTAATATTTTTTTTAACTTGTACTCTAATAGAAATATAATGAAAATGTATTATAAAATAATGGTCAATTTTTTTATATAAGTACTTTATAAATGCAAAAATATTTACATTTGATATTTACATTTTGTTCGGTAAATAAACAAAATATTTATTTGTCATGAAATTAATTAGTGAATCAATGGAACTTTGCACAAGTCATTTTTAGCACTTAAAATATTTATGTAAAAAAAATTTTTATTTTTATTATTTTCCAAATCTCTGTTTATAACAATAAAACTAATATCAAATAAAATAAATAATCTATAAAAATGTATTGCTCGATAAAAACAGAATATTATGAACATAACTTTCACATGTACGTAGTTTGTTTAAAGCATAAATATTAATATATGCGTTTTTTCATGCTCTTACAACCTCCTTAAGGCCGGAGCACAGACTTTTGCATAGCGCATAATGCATAAAGCGTAAGGAAATCAACCAATTCAGAAACTTTTATTTCACGGAAAGGAAAGAAACGAGGGACTTCGATTGGTTCGTTTTCTCATGCATTACGCGTTATGCACGACTTCCATAGGACCGGCCCATAGAGAATCTCGGTGTCGCCGGCACTTTAATCATCTTATCG
>NW_017305514.1:52689-60643 GCF_001594115.1 Trachymyrmex septentrionalis
TGATTGGTTCGTTTTCTCATGCATTACGCGTTATGCACGACTTCGGCCCATAGAGAATCTCGGTGTCGCCGGCACTTTAATCATCTTATCGCGTTAATATTTGGTCTCTCGTCGAGTCCATCCCCGAAGGGCTGAGCGGTAAAACCTACGTGAACTCTGAGTGGGCAATTATTCATTCGTTCCTCAGAGCCTCTGAAAGTTTTGGAGAGTAAGGATGAGATGATAGCGACGTAAACGAGATAAAGCCGTAAAGAAGAGCGGGCACCACAGGCAAAAGGCAAAGAGGGCTATCGTCGACGGCGCATAGTCTCACGTTCCAGGAAGTTGGCCGGCGATGGATATCCGCACGGACCATCTTGTACTCTATCGATACAGCGTACCTTGCCTGGCGCTGTGGCCTTTCTTTCGTCTCCTCTCTCAACTCCGAGCATTCCGCATTTTTTTTTTTTTTGCATGCCTTACTCCTCTCCGTAGTTCGCCTCCTTTCTAACAATTTTCATCACGCGATTGGCACCGTGCAACTTCCCTCCCGAGATAAATACCGAAGACCCGTCCCGCGAGGCCGACTTGTCATTTTTCGAGACAAATGCATTTTGCGCTTGGAACGATTATTGACAGATGCAAAAAATTTACGAAATATCGTAATGGCCCCTTTTTGGACAGAACGCAACAGTTTTTTTCCTCGCGTAAGCGATTTAAACGAGGCCGGATATTGGAGTGGAAGTTGGAGCCACAGAGAGATGCGAATCTTTCTTCATTTACATATTAATTAACGGACAGGATTACGAAGGGAAAGTGCAAATTCGCAGAAGTGAAGAGACGCGCACAATCGTCTCGTGGCACAGAAAACATTGTTAATGAGGTACCGCGCGCAATGTGGGGCCTCGTTTACTACCACTGCGATTGCCGTAGAGCAAAGATGCATTCGCGTTCGCGATCGGTGTACAAATTTATGCGCTGCCGAAACAAGAGGAAACAACATTTTTCATAATCCAGACCAAGTTATCTCCGTGGCACGTAGAGATCGCTCCTATTTCCCAGAGAGAACGTCTCGTTCCTAGAAAATCTCTCTCGAGGCCGCGTTTATTCGTGATTGAAGGATGCAAACCGCGGGAAGGGGGAGGAAAGTTGAGCAAACACGGATTACAGCTATGTCAATCGACGAAAGAGCGCGATGTTACTTTCTAGGAAGAGACTTCGTCGTAATCATAGAGCTCCGCTCGGAATCGGATCTACGGGATTACTACTCGATACCCGGAAAGTCGTTACGCGTTACGCCCATTCCTCGTAAAATCGCGCGATGTATCATTACGCGCGTTTATTGCCAAAGCGCAAGGCCTTTTATCGACCATTTTGCAGACGGGGGTACGATTGCCGGAGGGAGCGAGCGCGGCGCTCGCAAAACCGACCAAATATCACTACTATCCGCACAATCAGCATATCTACCTGCTGCCGGAATGCGCCGTTCAGCAGGTGTGCAACGCCGTTTACGTTCGATTGAACTTCACGCAACCGCTGTGCGCCTGTCCCGGAAGGTACCGGGATCCTTGCAGCGCATCCTTGGACAGCGACGACCTGCACACGACCGAGCTGGTGACCGATCCGCGAACCAAGGTTAGTTGGAAGGCTCCCCCTCGAACGATCGAGGGAGTTGAGTTTTATCATTATATCCTATTTTGTCATTTCGAAAGAGAGAGTTTACCCCTATACAGTGCAAAATTTTTCTCATTTTCGTTAGAAACGATCCACTCGAAATCTTTGTTAAAATTTTCTATGAAATTTTTAACATGTTCAAGTACTACTAATTTAATTTAATATGATTGTGTTATTGAAATATATTTTGTGTTAAATCGATATTCAACGTTTGTTAATGTCAAAAGGGCGCGATTTAGGAGTAAGTAAATGAATAACGTGAAATAACGTTTGAAACTGTAAAATAAATAAATAGAAAATACGTGTTAATTTAACATGTCATCATAAATGTTAATTTTACTATAAAAATATGCCTTCACAGTTTACAATTGTCTGTCAGTGTGACATTTTTTTTAAATCTTTTTACACATTTGTTACTTTTTAGCACGTTCATCTTGTGTTAAATTAACACGAAAATTTGAGTGAATCGTTTGAGACACATAAAATGTGTTAAATTTAAGACAAATTTTCGAATTGCATATAACAATCGTTATCCTTCGTCCGAGTCTCATTATTAAGACAAAAAAATGGACATCGTACAAAATCTACAAAAATAACAAATATGCGATCGCGAGATATTTTTAGCAGTTTTTGCAGTAAGAAAAACGAAGAAATCATGGATACGGTCGTTTATTCGTTCGACGCGTTTGCGAATTACGGATGTATAAACGTATGAAAAACGCACGTATGTATAAACGGATTGAGGTGTTTCCGTTCGAGTTGCAAAACTAAAAGTTGCTGTTCCTCTAGCAACGATGTGTTTTATTTGAACGTTTTCAAGCATTAAGCTATTACGGAAACGGTACCGAGGCATGGCGCCATTCCTATGGCATGACCAACCGGCTGCTGATTCTCTGAGAGAAGCTCTCTCAGAACTCGCTCTTAACGCGAGTTTCCTGCCGTGAGAAAAACTCGTTCACTTTCGTTCGGTGTATTAACCGTGACTTGCACACTGACGAATCGCCGCTTGAAAAGACGATTTTAGAGAAGCGAACCGAAATATTCGTCGCAATCCACCTCGTAAGTATTCCCGTAAGTAGCTCCCGCGTAGACCGCTTTCACGTAATTTCAGTCTCGATCGTTATGTTCCTGCGGCTTTATTATTATAACATACCGTAAAACGTAGCGTACCAGCAACGTTACGGCCATGCAATAAAGAGAGGTTCTCGAACCGCACGATACTTATGGACGAGAGATAATCAATATAATCAATGATTGCTCAGACACGCTAATCGCAATCCCACTCAGGTGACATGATAATGCTTCATCTTAAACTGTTACGATAGCTCCGTTCTAACGCGACACGTATTCGTGCTAACGGGATTACGTAACGTGCGGTTTGTGTATCTGAACCGGAAGGAAGAAATCTGTAGAAAAAAAAATAAAAAAATAAAAAATACGACGCTCGCTTATTGTGGCCGCGCTTATTCCAGGCCTTGACCTTGGTGAAAACGTGCGAGCCGGTCGCCGAGATGCGAGAGTGCAGAGCGTCGCGGGACTGGTCTCTGTTGGCGTTGCAGAACGTGCGTACGGGAAAGTCTCACTATCTCGTAATATGCCGATGTCCCGACACAAACATACTCGGTGAGTGAAAAAGACTCCGAGCTTTCGATTAATCAATACAGTCCGACGGATTCTCATCGGCGCAATTTAATTTCGATCTTGGTTCAACTAGACTCTTCGTCACTTCTAGTTCGAAGAATTAAAGGAAAGATCAAGATCGAACTGAGATTAAAGTTCAACATCAGTTGGAACAGACGAATGTCTATTCGATCTGATTTTGAAGATCAACGTGTAAAATTCAGACTCAATATCAGAAGAAGGCTCTTGAATTCTCTTCATAATATATCCGTAACGTTACTCTAGCCGTTACTTTGTGTAACAAACAATTTGATAATGCAATGTTTTAACGCTAACTAATTAAAACTTAAAGTTGTGCTAAGATTGGAAAGTCATTTTGAACAGTTACCTGTCACCATTATGCATTACTTATTAAAAAAAGTAACGCGTGACATTACAGGTTACAGGTAACAATTGGACTTTTCCAACTCTGGTGTTACCATTGTCGTAAAAAAAATTTGCAACGTCATTACCAAATCGTTGTTACGGAAAGGTAACGATCGACAAAGTAACGGTGTTATAAGTAACGCGTTACTTCCCAACTCTGATCTGTGATTATCTAAAGATTAAAGGTTACCGAGAAATTTGTATAAAATTCATTCATGCATTTCTTGGTAACGGTCTTCTTTAATCTTTAGATAACCGTATATCATGAAAACGCTTTATATCCATATCAGACTAGAGATTGAGATCGAGATTGAACTTGATCAATCGGAGAGCAAAGTTCACTAAACTAGAAATTGATTTTCTTTCTTCTTTCGTCAAATTTAGTCTCAATCTCAATCTCTATTTCTGATACAGAACCATCGAATTTAATTTGATCTCGACAAAAGCAACGGTTTATATAAACTAATATCGCTTCTCGTTTTTTCACAGAGGGACCTATGAGCCACGATCAACCGACTTACGCCAGCGTCCCGGGTATTCGGGTGTACGGAATGATGTGCGTACAGGGAAACAGAAGGGGACGACCGCTACGATATTCGCGCAGTGTTTTTGGTAAGAAGGTTATTTCTAAACTCTAATATTGTTTTTTTTTTTTTCAAAAGCTTGTCTCGGATTTCTCTGATGAATTATAGCTAACATACGTTCGATGTGTTAAACAGGACACGCAGAGGATGAAGAAAAACCACGTTTCCCTTGGGACAAGGTGCGACAGTTATTGACGACGCCGTCTCTCTGGGAATAGTTTCGCGATGCGATGTCCCATCCTGTATCTCTGCCATCGACGAACTTACGCGTTAATTTATAATGCTATTATATTTATAATTCTCCCAGCCATTCGAATCCCATGCCCGAATCTCTCTTCATCTTCCTACCATTTCCCTCTTATTACTCTCACGCTTCCGTAACCCTCGAACGGGCGCACCATGATGTATATAAATTAATATAAATTACTATTAATTAATTCTTAATTTCATACCACGTAATTTTTCGTTCAAAGAATTATTTTAGCTCTATCTGCATCGATTAATTATTGATCACAAAAAGTCGAGTCGGAGGTAAAGTAACTTTTAGAAACTTTTCAAACGCAAACATCAGCGTGTCCGCACGAGGGTTAACAGACACGATAGGACGAAATCGCCTATGTCACTTGTATTCTCATCTTTATATATATTAATTACTCGTTTTAAGCATATTTATTATTCATGACTTCTATATTATATTTATAATTTTAGCCATCGATTAATTACACATGACATATACAAACTGCAGTGAGGAAGACAAACGGCTTCGCCGCTTACTCAAATGTAAAGAGCTGTCCGATTGCGCGTAATATTAAAAAAGAAAAAAGAATAGGAATATATTTGGCATCTGAACTTTCGACAAACAAGATCTTAAAAAAAAATCTATATTCTTTCCTCATTACCAAAATACGAAGTAAAATATGGTAATTACTATATATTCCAAAAGTACTTGTTCATTTTTTCAAGAATCACAATATTAATCTGACTCTGATTAAAAAATGAGAAATATCGATGTAGATATTTTAGGTCACGTATTTGCAACTACGTGACTAAACAAAAGCTCGGAGATGTAGTACGTGCTCGATCGTATTTAACGATATTCTAGATTATACGAATACGTGAGAGTAATTAATCAGTATCATTATACATTAACAATTACTCACCGAGTACGTCGGAGTTGACTAAAACGCTACAGCTGTACATCGCCGTCATCAGTCGGGGGTGTCGCAGGCTGAAAATCCGTCGACAAGCCTCTTTACACGCCGACATTAATTGACCGCCCAAGTGTCCCTGACTCTGGCCACTGGAATCGCTGCAACGTTTCGTACATCTTATATCATTCTTTTTTTACACTCGTGTATTTAGTGTCTATTAAATTCTTCAATAACACAGCTAAATACGACTTCTATATTATATATTTATATATATTTACATTTACACAGGGTGTCTCGAAATGTTTTGCCGAGTGTTCTTGTGTAGACAGAGCAGACTAAATTATAAGTCGAAAAGTCCTTTACCCTTTTGCAATTTTCACAATAGTTAACAAGATATTAATTACTAAAATTCACCAAATATTGGTCTTCAATTTTTTTTTTTTTTTTTCATAAAGTTCTGAGAATTTTTTCGAAATTTTCTCAGAATGTTTTAATACCGTATTTCCTCATGTTGATAAAAATAAGAAAATGCAGTACTAAAAAAGTTGATAAAAAATTCTGAAAAAATTCTTAGAGTGAGAAAATTCTATGAGAAGAAAATAAACAATTTTTGTTTCTCGCTGTTTTTCTATAAAGTTGATAGTATTTAAGTAAAAAATTATTGAACACCAATATTTTTAATAATTAATATCTTGTTAATTATTACGAAAATTGCAAAATGGTAGAGAGCTTTTCGACTCAATTTAGTCCGCTCTATCTATACAAGAACGCTTGGTAAAAAATTGTGGGACATTCTGTGTACTTATATATATTTATTTATATATATATATGTACTTATCTTCCAGAAAGCAAGCAGTTGCAATGCACATATTTACTTTGTTGTAAGAGTATTTCTTGGTCGCAGATGTCGATTCAAGACATTTATTTTTATGTAATAATTATTATAGTGCGAATATTTATTAATTATTAATGCATATTTACCTTTGTGGAGTCTCAAAAATTTCCCACTTCTTCAACACGAAGCAGACGCCCATCATAGGCTCCTCGCATAAGGGACCAGCCAGAGTAGCAAGTTGGAATCCATTGACTATACTATTATCGTATCTGAAAAATTTATATAGCAAATATATATTATTATTCGAAATAAGTTTCAAGGAAGTAGTCAAAGTATGTATCTTGTTCATATTTATTTTTTGCATTATATGTTATAACATCTATCATTACGATAAATTTACATTTAATAAATTATGTTTCTCGAACGTTGGTTTCAAACGAAATACATATGTACAATAAGAAGCTTTTGCATCAATATTTTTTGAAATACTTACGCTGCTCGGGAATCGACATTCGTGTTTTGCTGCTCCCAGAATTTCTTCTGCGTGTAATCACTCTCGTTCAATAAGATATTGGGCCCGCATTTTCGTGGACCAAATGACCATATTTTATCCATTACATTATCCTTCCATCCCGCTTCGAGAAAAGCTGTCTCCAATTCATTCTTGAATACTTTTGCTTCCTTCTGCTTCTTATCAGGCATGGATCTCTCGTTGAGTTGATTCTCGCCAGCAATAGCCTCGTGCTCCCCATTCTCCTTTGTGTATCTGTCGCAGTAACTATCCAACAACTTTATCAGATTTGCATTTTTCTCTAATAATTTTGTTATGTTTTCCGGAAGAGGTTTCGTGTCTATCTCAAAACAACACTGCCGATTTGACGTCCAGACTTCAAGGTTTACTTCCGCCGCCTTCTTCTCGATCGCCTCATTCACCATGTCGAGTTTCGGAGGTGGCACTACGGTTTCGCGAAATGGCACGATCGGATCAGACACGTTAATATCGATTTTGGCGTATCTCAGCTTGAGATCCTCCAAGCATCTCTCCAGATGAACTTCACCTGCGGTGCTCAGGACGATCTCACCAGTCTCTTGTATGTGAACGATGGCGCAGGCATCCGCTTGGTTCAATAGTTTCAAACCGTTGATGAGCTTTGGCAAGTCGTTGGGATGTTTCGGTTCCAGGGCTACTCTCAATATAGGAACTGCGAGAGAGGTTAATTCTGTGAACGAAGGACACGCAATTGTCGTTGAAAGAGTCGCGGTCTTCAAAACGTGCTCTTCTAGGCTACCAATTCCGAAAACATTACCCGCTGGTACCTTATTTACAGCCTCGAGCTCTCTTCCCATAAGAATGTACAATTTATTTACAGTCACCTTCGTAATATGTCTGCCGAGCTTCAGATCCTTCAGCACGTGGGAAGGATCCACCTTCTCACCCGCTTTCTCGCGTTCCAAAGCAATAGAGGGATTATGCTTTGGTCCTAAAACGAATACCTCATCTCCAATCTTTATAGTTCCCGAATATATTCTGGCGAAGGCTACTAATGTGCCGTCCAATTTATCCTCGATAACATCCTCATGGTTTATGTTATTGGAGACTATCGTATCGAACGTATCTTCTTTGGTATCTTTGGTGGCTTCGTGGTTTTCAATGGCAGTACAAGTTTTTTTCTCCAGTCGCTCTG
>NW_017305514.1:60743-65037 GCF_001594115.1 Trachymyrmex septentrionalis
GCGTATCTTCTTTGGTATCTTCGTGGTTTTCAATGGCAGTACAAGTTTTTTTCTCCAGTCGCTCTGCATGCTTCTGTCGAACAATTTCTCTTCTTTGTGCCAATTCTTCTGGTGTTAGCGACTTCGGTCTGCTCTCGGGTAGCATGTCCTTCTCCACTGGAAACATTTTCGATACGAATACGATAATCGGCGCTTCCAACGATGGATTGCACGATAAGAATGCTCTTTTCAGTTGCTGAGTTTCAAGAGGTAAAGCGGAGAAGTCGTTGTTTCCGCTTATCAATCGCTCGATTTTCTCGTGAGTTAAATTATGCGGTGCTGGAACCCTCTCGCATACCATATTGAGACAATTTTGCGCCAGGGGAAGCCATTGCGAGCAAACGGCTTGCAACTGTGCTTTTGGGTCTGTGTGCCTCAAATCGCGCGTTGTCAATTTAATATTTAATTTTTCAGCTATAGTCGGCAATTTATCTTTATCTTTTCGTATCACTATAGTCTCGTATAACACCCAGATATTATCCAAAATCAATTGAACGAAAAGTGGCTTCTTAGCCTTCTCCTGAGCCCCCTTCATGATCCTCTTCGTTTTGTTATTTATATAAAAATCCCCCCACAACGTTTTACGTAGAACCTTTTCGTTAAATCCTAATTTGTTCGAATAAATTTTAGCGAATTCCTTGATACCAAATCCCCAGCCATCAATTGCACTAGTGAAAAGAACATTTCCTTGTTCCGGAGCGAAGTATAAATTTGAATCATCTATCTCTTCCAATACGGATTGCCAATCGGCCAGATCTCTTTCGTTTACCTTGTCCCACGTAGACGCGACCGTCTCCTCGCGATCTTCACGTCGTTCCATCACGTCGCTCGCAAATAACTCTCCCATGATGGCATTTACTTGTTCCAAGACTTGTGTCAAACGTACGTAAGCGTCCAATGGCGTCAATTTCATTTCCGTGATCAATCGGTCAACTTTATTAAGTACTAAAATAGGTTTCAAATCCTCGACATAGGCTATAGATAAGGCGCTACGTGTCTGAGGACATACGCCTTCCACTACATCAACTAGAATGACAGCTCCGTCCGACAATCTGACTGCTGTTGAAACTTCAGAGGAGAAGTCCACATGCCCTGGAGAGTCAATCAAGTTTATCACATGGTCCATTTCGTCGTATACATGATATAGCGTTATGGAGCTAGATTTCATTGTGATCCCACGTATCTGTTCATCTGCTCTACTATCCAGGTATCTAAGTTTGCCAGCCAGTTTGTTAGATATGATGCCATTGCTCGCAACGAGAGAATCCGCCAGGGTGGTCTTTCCATGATCCACGTGCGCCAGGATACATATGTTCCTGATACGTGTGGCGTCAGTTTGTATCTCGCTAAGCTTCTCAACGCTGATCAAGCGCATCGTTACTCAGATAGGACAATGAAGGATGAAGAATACAGTTTGACGAAGTATGTACAAATATATACACACACACACACACACATATATATATATATATATATGTGTGTGACGTATCGTACTTACGTATCTTACGGTTTACAATATTCAGCGATTGCGACAACAAATGTAAACGAGTGACGTAGCAGTACGTGCAGCAATATATACATACAATTCGACCTAGGCTACTCTATATATTTATAAAAAACAAAACTTAAGCTAGTGTCGGACCGATTCGCATTCGCGCGCACGTGTCCAGCTGTGGTAAACACTATTTCAGTTTATTTTCCCTCCGACAAAGCGCGTAAGGTTTGTTGAACGCGAGGATGTAACGAAGGTTGAACGGCCTCGCTGTCGTCGTGCGGAACATGCCAGCGGACATCGGTTATCGGCGCGACGGAACGAGACACACGCAGACACGGGTGAACGACGGGCACGTGGACGGGATCTCTCCTCCTCGTCGATATGTGAGCTCGTAGCTCGACTGCTAACCGGAGTGGTAGTCGAGGCTGGATATGGCACTGACACTTGCCGCCTACTTCGAGAGGTTAGGTGCGCTGAAACGTGAACTTGACGCGCGCCGCTTTCTCACTCGTTTCGCCTCGTGCTCGCTCGATTGAGCTTTCCACCAAGTATCCGCCTGTGACACGGTTGAATTCGACCTGGACCCTTGATCAACGCGATTTGCCGTTCGTATCGTGCAGATCCACGAGACGTTTAACCGTAAAACATGCGGATGCAGACGGCCATATTGCTTCGGCGCGTGAGGGCAATGCGCGGTCAGTGCGATTCGATTTGCGCACGCGAGACAAAAATGGATAGATAAAGAGAGAGAGAGAGAGAGAGAGAGAGAGAGAAAGAGAGAGAGTTATAAGAATTAATCATTCGAAAAGAATTTATTTTTCTCTTGAACAAGGTCAAGGATGAATAAACCTTAGTTAGTCTAATTCTAATCAATGATGAGCTAATCGAGCTAATCGTATTATTTTTTATTGTTAATAGATAAAATTAATTTTTTCGTTGTTTAATTTGTTACAGAATTAGAAATTTTGCTGTTGAATTAATAACTGATTAATCGGAATTCGGTCGAATTTGCTCTAATGACTATTTCTATCAATGTAGATTAGTTTTAATCTCGATGTAACTTATTTTTATCTTTTTCTAGTGTTAAAAATTCATAATAGACATAATGGCACAAGTTTTGAATAACTACAAAAATATGATATACATGCATGTACATATATAGGATATAGATAATTCACTGTGAATTATTTAGAAGATCTAGCTTTGACCATCATAGCTTGAATATGCTTATACTTAAGTATATAATGGCTTTATGCCCGTTTTAACGTAAATTAACTTTAATCTCGGTTAACTTACTCGTCTTTTTCTAATGTTCGTTTCTAGCAAAATGTAGTTTAATTTTAATCTCAATTCAACTAACTGTTCATCTGTTTCTAATTCTTAAGATGAAGGATAAGTTAAACCGAGCTTAGAACCAAACTACATTATGATAAAAATGAATATACGAAGAAAGACTCGATAAAAAAAAGTTTTTATTACTTGAAATAATTTCATTAAAACAGAGCGATTTATCGTTGTCTATTGTTCGATAAATTTCAAAAAAACATTCGTTTTACTTACCCGTGTTTCTCTATGCTTGTTGTTTTTCCTACAACGTAAGTTTCGAGCCGGATAAAAGAAAAAAATGAAGGAAATAATTAATCAAATGGAATGCAAAGTGCGGCAAAAAAAATAACCGCCGCAATGCGATAGAGCCAAGTCGTAAATACGCTATTATTAGGCACAGGTAATTATATGATGATTATGAGAAAACTTCAAAGAGAATAATATGAGCTCCTAGTGCAAAGTATGAAGTCAATAATTCGTTTTATTTGCTATCTGTTACGTGACGATTGAATTTTCTGAAACAAATCCAAAAAAACAGTAGGTGTGCCCTTAAACGCTCGATTATTTTCTTATCTTAGCCGGTCGACAATTTATTATTGTAATAAATTGTAAGATTTAGGAGAAATTGGACACAGTAGATTTAAAGAAAATTTTTTTAAGAAAGAGATTAGGGAAATTTTTAATAGAAAAGATTTAGGAAAAGCATTCGGAACTTATAATTAGTGAACAATTCGATTATATTCTTGCCGCAATTTTGTCGAAAGTTTTTGCATATACCTTTCCATATCTCCTGTAATGTTTCTTGCAATATTGCAGCATGTAAGAGCGCAACATTGCCACTAAACAATGGAAAGAGTTTTGTGTACTCGAATCATACTTTCTGTAAAATTTTACGCATTAATATCAATTAAAAACCTATCAGTTATGTGTAACTATTTTATTCGCAATTACTGAAAATATGTAGGTACAAAATATATCGAGGTGTTTTTTTTTAAGACTATATAGTCTATAAGTTTAAAGCAATGATTTCATTATCATTAATCAATGATAATGAAAGCTTACATTAAAGATGAGCGTCCTTTTTTCCAAAAATTTGAATGTCATTCTCTCGAGCCCTTTTATCTCTGTTATTCCTTTTTTCCACTTTTAATAAATTATCAACATCTTATTGAGAGAGAATTAGCGCTATATTATATTTCAATCAAAACAGTGAAGAATATTCCAATGGGTCATTATTTTTTATCTTTTTTTCTCTCATTGCCAGGTAGCGTTTCCCGTCATATTTTTGAAGTTTAGTTAATAATATCCTCTTTTTATATGAAAAAAGGAATACTACCATGTCATGAGAGAAACGTTACAGCATATCCTTTACAGGAAGGAGGATGCTTATGTAATAAAAAATTTTGTTTAAATGAATTATATATATATATATAT
>NW_017305514.1:65137-70739 GCF_001594115.1 Trachymyrmex septentrionalis
GAGTTTTACAAATAAAATAAGATAACAATCATATTTCTAAGTGCACTTAATGCGTAGATATGCATATATTTTTCTGTCCAATTTATGCCATTCAGAAAAATCGTCTTCACAAAATCTTGTCCTCTTCGTTATGAATTTGCCTTGTCGTCAAGACAACAGGAAAAAAATTGCAAAACTATTTATTTTTGAGAGAGAAATCTTTGAGAAACAGATACTTATATTATAGACTCGAATGTAAAGAAATAGCAATCAAAAGATTTAACTAAATGCGAAGCAGTAACAAAAAGCAATTCGAGGACGACTGACGGAATACGCCGCATTATGCTAAAAAATAGCACATAGAAAAACGTAAGCAATGAGCAAATAAACATTATTGTTTTACGTCCTTAATCGTGATTGATCGAGTTGCTTATTGCTCACTGCAACGCTTTTCTGTGTGCTCTATTCGTTAATGAGAAACTACATTACAAAACGCACGAGACAACTATAAAGCGTTCCCCTCCGCGACTTCCCGCACTATTGTGGGTTTCGTCTTCTTGTAAAGGGCTCGTCTCCTTAAATTAAGCATTGTTTTCGCCACCAGCCACACCGCGCCCGGCTCGCACATGTAACGCAATGCGTTTATGAAGCCGATAATCAAAGAATGCGGTGGATATCCGGTCGTGCGTGATTCGATGCCGACTGTTCTCAGTGACGCTTTAACGAACGTCTCCGGGCTGGGTGCCATCCACGACGGTCTCCTACAGAAAAGAAAAGATATGAAGCGACGACAATCGATGTCAGAAAAATTTCAAATTCTGAGATTATTGAAAAATAAAATAGAATTAAAATTATTTCACTTTTCGAGTTCGGAAACCGCGCGAGTTCATTATGTAAGAGATTCTTACTTGATTTTGGACATCTTCGTGGCGACCGGGCCGGGTAGAACACACTGAACGGTGACGCCTCTCGGCGCAGCTTCCGTAGCCAAATCGGCGCTGAGTTTATCGATGTACGCTTTACTGGCGGCATAAACGGACAGATATGGGCTGGGTATAGCCGCGGCCGTCGAACTCACGTTGATGAGTACTCCTTTCCCTCGCTCCAGCATACCGGGGAGAATCGCTCTTGCAACCCCGGTTACTCCGGCCACATTCAATTGCAGTATTCTCGCGAGAACTTCTTCCGACACATTCGTGAACATTTCAGGATGGTCGTAGCTTGCGCCAGCGTTGTTCACAAGAACACCGACCTATTGGAAAACATCTCTTAATTATTTTCGCTTTATCTCCCTCTTTCTCTCTCTCTCTCTCTCTCTCTCTCTCTCTCTCTCTCTCTCTCTCTCTTTCATTAAACAAATCTTTTAAATTTTTGAGGAAAAGAAATTTTTTTATTTTTTTATACACGTTAACTTGTGCTCGGAAAGGCTTTTTATTATTATTTATTGATTTATTTAAAACCTAAATTAATTTGTTTTACATTTTTTTGTATATATATTTTTTTAAAAAGCGATCTCTTTGTTCATACATCTCTGTGAACTATTCCTATCAATTTGTTTGAAATTTACAATGAATCACATTAGATTTGTTACCTCCAAATCCTGCGTTGCTTTGCCAATTTCCGCGTAGACTATCTGGCCTTCGGTTAAATCAGCTTCCACGACACGAGTTTCCACGCAATATTTCTGCTCGATCTCAGTTGCAACGTCCTTCAACTTGGACAAGGACCGAGAGACCAAAACGATATCCATACCTTCTTCGGCAAGGGCCTTAGCAAATGCCTTCCCAAGGCCATCTGTCGCACCAGTTACCACCGCCCATTTCCCCTGTGTTCGAAAATGTATTCCAAATCCGAAAGTCGGAGCGATCAGTTTCTTCCACGTTAAAATTCCGACTTTAATGAGGATCCTCAAACTGATCAGTGCTATTATCAACAGAAATATCTTCTCCCACCAGATTAGCGCCATTCTAAAATGTATGCAATACCATATGTGTGTCACATAGATGATTCAATTTTCCCATACAGTACAGAAGCTAGCAGTAATATTATAACGTTTGAAATACATGTTACTGCGATACTACTTAAACATTGCAATGTTACTATAATATTGCTGGAATATTGGAATAATATGCTGTATGAGTTGTTTATATTTGCTTAATTTAATCGCGGTTGAGCAATCAAACGCGGATACACGATCTGACAATTTCTTAAGGTAAATGATTTAAAAAACCATCATTGAATTGTAAATTATTTCATCTGAATTATATTAACAAGCTAAATTTAAATTTTGAATTAGCAAACTATCGTCTGGCATGATTGTTGTAAACAAGAAGTTGATTGTTGCAAGAAGTCTGCCAATCTGGCTTCCATGACCTCGTATCATATCAGTCATATCAACCATCACATTGGTAATTTCATTCGCCGCCATTCGCCATTTTTATATTGCTTGCTTTACCTTGAAAAATGTTGTTCATGTAACCTAATTAACATGTAAATCTTCAGACTTGATTAATCCCCTTGATTATATATATATTATCATAAGAGGGGTATTATTATTATATATATACTACATACTGTCTTAAGTCTGAGGCATATTTTTCTGTGACTATATTTTTCTGCTTAGATTTCATTTTCTTACGTAATATATTTCCTGT
This sequence comes from Trachymyrmex septentrionalis, assembly GCF_001594115.1. Taxonomy (NCBI): domain Eukaryota; kingdom Metazoa; phylum Arthropoda; class Insecta; order Hymenoptera; family Formicidae; genus Trachymyrmex; species Trachymyrmex septentrionalis. Next base: position 67,771 of record NW_017305514.1, read on the forward strand.
CAGGCGATAGAGATAAGGTCTCATATAAATGATATATTCCATAAGTATTATTTGTGAAAAAATACATCAATCGCACGATCAATTGTCCTTCTATAAATATCGATTATCTATAAAAATTGACGTTTATGCAAAAATGAGCTTAAATTTAGCTTTTTAATATAATTCAGATGAAGTAATTTACAATTCAATGGTTTTTTAAATCATTTACCTTGAGAGATAAAGTGTATCCGATCGTGTATCCGTGTTTGATTGTTCAACCGCGATTAAATTAAGCAAATATATTTAATACTTCTTCTTTTTCATTTGTTACATTTTTATTTTTCTAAGTGCACGCTTATCTTTCACGTACGTACCTATCATATAGAGACGCGCAGATGCTTTTGAAATACAGAATGATAAGCACAAACGTGAAAAAAGTGTTCCGTTATCATACACGCAATTCAAACATTAACATATAATATTTATTCATCGTATGATCATTGGCAATCCAATCAGTATTCGTCGCGATCGTCGTCACAGAAAAAAATCAAAGCTTTTCATGCGGAGCAAAGTCCTATCGTTGTCATGTTGTAGATTTCTTACGTTCACGTGCACAGTGATAATATTTAATACGTTAGATAACGTGTTTTAAAAGAAAAAATTTTGTCTCTTATATTTTCAAGTTTGTGACAGAGAACTATATAAATATATCAGTATATTTTTAACATAAACCTCATAGAAATTCAATACTATCTAATTTAATACTAATTTAATACTAAAAGATAATGATTAATTATCTTATTCATTTTAAGTACTAAAAGCACTAAACAACAATACTTTCAACACTCAAAATAAACTGTTGCAACAGATATATTAAAGTAATACAGCAAACTACTAGAATTTGAAAAAGTTAAGTCGTTCGATTTGCTTTGAACTGAAAATCTCGTCGACTTTGATCTTTCATGATCAACTGGTTTGATTCATATATAAAAGGAGATAAGATTCTTGAGTATTTCCAAAAACAGAACCAGGAAACAGTTAATGTCCATTTCAATATAAATTAACCTAGGTTTGATTTACTTTTTATCCTTTTCTAGTTCTTAAAACTAAAAAAAAAAGTAAGTTAAATCAAAATTAATCGATGGTAGATTAACTTTAATCTCGATTTAATTTAATCTTTAGCCTTTCTTAATTTTAGAACTACAAAAAAATAAAGAGTAAACTAAACCAAGATTAACCAATGTAGATTAACTTTAATCTCAATTTCATTTACTTTTTATCTTTTTTTCTAATTTTTAGAATTAAAAAAATAAAAAGTAAGTTAAAAATCAAGATTAAACTTAATCTATGTTGAAAGAAACGGGCATAAACTGTTTTCCAGAAATTTTTCAAATAGATAATCAGACAGATGGACGAAAATTGAAATTATAAAGTATATAATTTTTTACATTGCGCTACTTAATAAATAGTTAATTAATATCTTTCAGTATTAATTTTCTGTAAGAGAATCTAATACATTAATCAAAAGTCTTCGAATGAATTAAAATTACTGCTTCATCATTTTCTATACATAGCTAATTTTATTTTCGTCCGGCACGACTTAAAAAAACAAAAGATAATTAATTCTAACCGGGAAAATTCAGATCCGAACTGCATAGAATTTCATCGCGACACATACAGCTTTCTCCGGCGTTTCATACTTCAATGCACGAGACGATCGTACCACGATACTTTCTCACTTTCTCACCTGAACTCGACCTTTACCAGCAACTGACTCTTCTTCCGGATCTCCTGATCATCCGGCGACGAACGACGAACTCCGTTCTTCACCGGAGATACGACAGCTATATTCTCGTCTCAGGCGAGCGAATCATCAACAAACGTGCGCGCGACGATAGCGACAACCGTATTTAATCACGTCTGAAATGCATACAGCAATGTCTTCGAATGAAAGGAACGAAGGACAAGGTCGACTGGATCGGTGAGCACGATACTGAGAGCGGATCAGATTGGTTAGGGACGAAAATATCAACCAAGGTTACATTCGCCGGAAGGGCAACGAGTTCGATGAGCTTTCTGCCTCGCACCACCTCGATGACTGCCGGCGTTATACTGCGTTCTGCTTGCCGCTTGCGAAAACGCGGTCGCGATCGATGCTTTGCTCGGAATAGTTACAGGAATTAGGGGACTATCGGCGACGCTTCCGCGCGCGCGCGCGCGCGTAGGCACGTACGCATTGGTATACACTACACATACAATGTCAAGACTGAGGCAGAGCTGACCAGTACTTATCCAATATTCTCCCACTGATTCGATGAGATGTCTCGCTACCACGACGGAAAGATAGCGGTATCCTCATCCACGTGGCCGAGCAAAAGATTCGCCGTACGAGCGAAAACGACGGTGGGGCGGCCGATGAGAATTGACGATTCTCTCTCTGACACACTTCGCCGCAAAACTCGCGGCCTCCTTCCGCAAACTTCACACAATTTCTTTGATCGTCCGTGCGATATATCGACGTTTGCGATACACTCCCGTTTTTTTAAGAGAACGAATAGATGTTTAGAAAAACTGCGTGCTGTTTGAATAATATAAGTCATTTTCTCGTGCAATGAAACAGTTTTATGTACACGTATCAAAAAACGATACCCACGTTGTTTCCTGATGAAACAATTGATCAGAATTTTCTATTGAGAGTTTAATAAATATTATGTTTGCCTTGAATGGAAATTTGCAATTCTCGGAAAATTCTTTGCAAGTTTCTTTTTACCGCAGATTTCTTTTACCGCGCATTTATAATGTTAATTCTAAGTTTGTTTTTTTTCAGCTGAACTTTGGTTCATTTTTTCGCTTATTATTGTCGCATTTTGAATAAAAGAAAAAAGAACCGACTTCCTGGTGCCTTCATAATTATATATGATTCGATTGCTATGTACAATATACAGTCATGAAACTAATTCCGGACACAGATATTGCAAGTTTATACAATA
>NW_017305514.1:70933-84472 GCF_001594115.1 Trachymyrmex septentrionalis
CAGATGAATAAAAAATTAAATTGTTTGAATCTGATGGAAAGAAAAAAATTTACCGTAAAATCAGAGAAGCTATTAAAATCCGAAATCTAATTCCTATTGTAAAATATGGTGGTGGAAAATCTCTCTTCTGTGGCATCTTCTGGAGTGAGAAAACTTGAATTTATCAATGGTACAATGAATCAACTTCAACGTACAAATATGTACGTAGAAATTTGAGAGCGTAATTTTTAAAAAAGTCGGCTCGTATAGCTGGAATTGAATCATGCAGTAAGATACGATCCAAAGCATAATGCTCTCGTCGTGCACAGGAATTTTTTAAAAATAAATAAGATTAACATAGCTTGGCCTTGCCAGTGTCCGGACTTGAACTCTATTGAGCATTTGAGGCAAGTTCTTAAGTCAGAAGTCCGAAAATCGAAACCTCGGAATCATGGGGAATTGGAAAAAGTCATCCTAGAAGCTTGGAAAAACATTAATCTTGAAGTTATCCGAATAAACTTGTGGAAACAATTCCAAGCAGACTAAATATTGTTATTAAGAGTGGTCTCACGCGCTATTAAAATTCAATATATTGTTTAATATTATATTTTCTTCTCTCTCTCTCGATGTTATTTTTGTTAGTCCGTTAATTAATTTCGCGATTATTTTTATAGGTTTGTTGATTAAATATTTGTCTATATATGTATCTAAAAATATAATTTTGACAAATATTAGAGATGAACGTAAATCACTGAAAATCCCGGTAAAAAATTTGTCATATAAATATATATAATATATAAATATATACAATATAAACATATATAAACACGCATAAATATTCATAAACATATATAATTATATATGAGATATGTCCATACATGTTCATACATCCTTTTTTTTGTAAAATTACTTTTTAGTGTAATGGAAATAATAATATTAATGTGAAAACATTAAAAATAATTAAAAAGATCATTTTCGCACGATTTATTTTAAAAAAAATCAGATTTGAAGAAATGTACAAAATTATTTATGTATAATTATATATAAAAGTATGCATAATTATGTATGAGCATTTTTTTTTTTTGCATTTTTCCAAACTTGTTTTTTTCTAAAACAAACAATGCGAATTATGCCTTTAATTATATTTTACGTTTTCACATTACTATTATTATTTTTATTACACTAAAAAGTAATTTTACAAAAGAAAGAAGAATGTATGAACATGTCTGAACATATTTCATATATTTAAATTATATATGTTTATGAATATTTATGCGTGTTATGTATGTTTATACGTATTTATACATATTCATGCATGAACAATTTTTAACCGGAAAGAGTTCTCATATACTGATAAAGAATTCTCTTCTATATACTGAATATGATACTATACTGAAAAATAAACTTGCAATATCTGTGTAATTAGTTTCGTGACTGTATATAAAAAAAAAATTTGCATTAATTATCTCGCATGTGAAAATTTAATTCTTAGTACACACGATGACTTTTTTATACACACGACTCGTGTCTCGAGTTAATTTTCATTGCTTTTACAAGTACCTATATAAAAATTATTAAATTAGTAAATGATTTTTACATATAATTTAACGTCTTTATAAAATATATATAAGGTTGTGTATTAAAAAAATGTACATAAATGTTATAATTCATAATTAATTACTTGGTGCTCCTAATATTTCAAAAACAAGAAATGCGTAGGACACGAATAACCCAATCATGTACAATATAAGGATTACATCAGTGAGTAGAACTTGTTCATAGATAATAATTGTGTAAGCACTGTAAGAATATTATATATTATCCATTGATCATCGTTTCATTTTCGTTTTTTTTTACACTTCCTGTATGATATACATTGACTTATACAGCATAGCAATTATCGTTCATTAATAATACATTAAAACTTGTTACGAAATAAATACTCGCCGCAATTAAAATGATATATAAATGTTAAATGAAATTTTTTACCGTAATATAAGACACTAAAAAAATTTTCGTATTACTTTTTCTTTTTAATTTGCAAAGTATATCATTAGTACGTGCAGCATTACATAATAAAGTAAGAAAAAACATAAATGATATGATATTCAATATATTTTTATTATATACGTATATACGTAAACGCATTTGAAAAACAAGATATAAACATCGATTTTAAATAGGTATAGAAATATCTAGATATCTAATTAACACGCTTATTAATATAATTTTTTATCAAACTTTAGACTGTCATTTACGCAGTTACTACAATGCTTTATATTTTACAAATGAATATTGATATTAATCTGCAAAAATTACCTCGGATATAATAACATTTTTTATGTTTGTGAGTGAATTAAGCAATATTTTTAAGTATTATTTTGCACAAATAGGGAGATACCTTACAAGTATGCAGTTTTTCATTGAAAATATAGAAATAAACATATTTATTAACTATAACAAATTTATTTCGATGTGCTATAGTTCGGTCAAGCTATAATTTATCAGGTAAACATGATCGTCCTTTTAAATTGACTAAAATTGTCTTCACACTCATCTTAGAATGGAAACGATTTAGGTATTTTTACACTGACAGAAAAAAATTGGCTGCTAGCAATTTAAATGGTAAAATATGCGGCATAGCATTTTTAATTGACTTGCAGCAGCCAATTAAAAATGTTATGCCATATTCAGCCAATTTTTTCTTTCAGTGCATGGATGAGTGTAGAAATGTGTATGGATTTAACATAATTTATTCCGTTCAATATACAAAAGGTATACTGTACACACAGGTAGACTGCCAACTTCGCCTTCATCTTTGAAGACATTGAAGACAGCTAGGCAGCGACATATTCGAGTTCTCTCACTCACACATGTATAAATTACATGGGTAAATTCACACGATACTCACGAAAAGGCGGAAGCGTTACAACCGCCTTTGATGTCCTGAAATTTGCTTTTGCGCCCCACCATAAGGATTGCTAAGTCTCTGAAGCACCAATCTCCCGCCAACAGCAACGAACCAACAACTAAAAAAAAGCAATTTCCACTAATTTGCATAACACACGAATATGAATACAATAAATTTCATATTTTCTTTTGTAATAATGTATTTGACACTTAATGCAACATACTATTATATTTTCTGGCTTTAGTAGTTTTTTAAAAATTCTGATTATACGTGTTTGTTATGTAATCAAGACTGATTATATAATCAAAACTGTTCGTCAATTCTTTTTTAATTGATATCTAAGTCCGTATTCATAGTCGTAGATCGATCTGCGTTTGATCTTCATTTCAGACGAGCTAGATTTGAACCAAAGTTCACGTTTCACGCCATAGTTAATGTCATAAACATTTCTTGAAAGTAACTTGGGCGTTTTAACCAAAAAACTTGGATTTATCGCTCATTCGAACTACAAATTGAGCCACAATTTATGATTGAGACAAGATTTAACTGAGGATCGTATTCACTCGTAAATTTTTAATACAAAATGTGTGATAATAAGAAGATACCAGTTTACTCTGAAACTGAGAAAATTTTATTGAAGGAGCTTGTTCTTAAATACAGTGATATTATCGAAAATAAAAATGCCGATAGCAATACCAATGAAAAAGCATGGGAAAAAATTTCGGAAGAATATAATCAATGCTCCGATATAAATCAAAAAATACGTTAAATATTCTTAAATAAATCTATATATATATAGATAAATATTATTCTAATATCACCACGATCTATTCTGAGCGAAAATGGCCTTCACTTCTGCGTTTATATATTTGTATGATTTACATATCGAGCGATTTTTCACAATTATTATTATTAAATAGACAAATACAAATTATTTATTTTGTGATTATCTTATTTTATAAATTATATTACTTTATACATAGGCGACAGTAAAACAATTACAATCTTTATGGAAAAATATAAAACATCGCCAACGAGAAATATTAGTAGCAGAAAAACAATACCGACATCGATCCGGTGGCGCACAAAGATCTGATGTACTAATTGATCCACTAGTTGCTAATGCTGCGCCACATCTTATAATTGAGATACCAAATGTAATCGACTGACATTTCTGATAAAGAAATAATTAGTACAGAAATAATTAACTCTGCCAAAGGTTTAATTTTTTTAAACTAAGACAGACTGTAACACATTCAAAAAATTTAACAATTAAAATTATTAAATCTAATAAAAATTATTAGATAAAAATATTCCTGAAACTATAAACGATGAATTTTTTTCAAAAAATAACTTCTGTTTCAACAATTATTACTATTGGTATGCCACAGTATTTGGATAGGCAATGTTTTATTATATATATATAATAAAAATAGTAGTGATTAATAGAGATATGTTAATTTATATAAAAATTGAAAACTCATAGATTGTAAGAAACGAGATATAGAAAATAATAATAGCACAGAGGCTATGCGATTATGTCTTGAGAGGGAGGATGTCGATATAAAACTTATTAATGTTGGCGATAAAATGTTGACACTCATCAAGTGGGACGCGTCACAAAATGATCTTCACAATCACTGCAGTTAAAAAGGGCACGATATACGGACAGAAGCTGTCCAAAATGAGGCGAATGCAAGACTGAATAGGTATGCGAAACTAAATAAAAATGAGTATGAAATCCACGCTTTGAATATGGAAGCACGATATAAAGTAATAGCAGAAGAATATCGTGCAGAAAATGAGCGTAAGCAACTCGAGATAATTGAGTTATTAAAAAAAGCTACTGAGATAGAATTAAAAATTCTCAAAAAAGAATATTGTGATATATTTAACAAAGAAAAACATTGAAAACATAAAAATATTAAATAAATATTTAAATTGCTACCAATATAAAACTTAATTATAATAGAATATTTAAAAATTAAGTTAAATTAAGTTAAATTAAGTCATTATTTTAATATTAATTAAGTTATTATTTTAACATTTATTAAGTAACACAATATTTCAAATAAAATCTTATTATAATTTACTTTGATTATCTTAATTACGTAAAATAATTGAGAATTAATACTTGACGCGCAGCAATGCCTTCAAGTTGTACATGTATAGGTTTGGTCCGTCCACGGAAATTCAAAATCATCATTTTCAGGTGCTTCGTCATCAATTTGTAGACCTATATTATGAAGAATCGCACAAACAACAATAATATTGGAGACCGTTGTAAGACTATTTCCTAAACCTCTCTTTACACGGAAAACTTCTTTTCCAAATTCCAAAGGTTCTTTTAATTACATTTCTAGCACATTTATGTGCTCTGTTATATCTTTCTTCTGCTGCGCATTTTATGGATTATTTACAGGTGTAAAAAGAAAACTTGTAGAAGCATATGCAGCATCACCTAGCAGAGAACCATAGATTTCTCGATCTAATAATTTCGTATACATATATTCTAGATACTCTGAAGAGTAGCGCTGCCTATTAAAATTTTGCGCCCCTCCAAATTTTGCGCCTTAGAGCGTATCTTTTTAGTGCCTTGTAACGCCTCTGCAAACAGGACGCATATATATGCATATATACGCATGTGGGAACTAAACAAGGACAGCTCAGAATCAGATTCATCTCTTTCTATCGCATTGTGTCAGTAGTCTATTTATATAAATCTGTGATTATATATGTACATACGTATTCGCATGTTTGTAGATACAGAGAATATTATGCAAATTATTAAGTTACTAATAATTAGATATATAATATCGAGACGATGGACATTAAGTGACATCGGATGGAAAAATACACGATATGAATATGTATTCAACTTTATGTATTAAGATGGAATCACTGATGCTCGATTTTTTGAATGGTAGCATGCATACATCAGCCTGTTCTGATGTATGCTAGAATTCGTTCATGCGTTGAATGCTGCATGCTGCATACATGATTTTTATATTTATTATGGGTTACTTCATAGCTTATTTCCTTACATGCGCCAATCAAAAGAAATAATTGCTTCATAGTTATCTGTCAAACTATATGCATCAAAGCAAGCATAGCAACATGCATGTGTGCATGCATGCGTGCATGCTTATCATTCAAGAATCGAGCACCGTGTAATTCTATCTTTACATATAATTAAGATAGAAATGCGTCATACATGTGTGCAGCCTTCATTTCTCTTTCGCGTTATTCGATCTATTTTTTAAGATGCCATATAGCAAAATTATGTGGCATAAGTGCAACGCTGCACTGCTGAACACCGTGCTCGGATACGTGTTCCAGCACAATTCTATCACGCCTAAAATGGTCAATTTAAAGATAGTCTTATAGTCGGTGCACCACGCGATGTACGGTAGTGTATGATAGTACCATATATAGAATTGATAATGCAACGATCTGCTAAACATAACGCCGATAAAATTCGCAACAAAAAGAGGATAGACAAATAACTGACTTACAGTAGACATATCTATCTTCTCTTTTTTACGAAGTTGAGGCTTCAGTTCCTTTCCTACATGTTTTAACTTCACGTACGACTTCATATAGCTGATCCAAATGGGCGCACAATACAGCAGCGTTAGCACGTGCAGAAGTAACAGAGAAACGTGCAAATATGGATGTACAAATACCTCTTCTGGTAAGAACCTCCAATTTACAGTCCACCTGAACTCGAAGACTCTACTCAAATTGAAAGCGCCCTTTATATAAGCGATCGGATTCTCTAGCAAGAACGGAAGACCAAGAATCAGCTGTATCAATGCGCAAATAGACAAATGTATCAGTGTTTTGAACATTCTTAGCGCGCATAGGTAAGTGACAAGAAGCGCTGGAGCAAACAGCAATATATTCATCTTGATGGACACAGCAAGACTATATAGTGCGCTACCTAAGTACCAGCGATTGTCTAAAAATGAATTGATAGATGCGTATAACAACACCATTGCCACTGGATCATTGAAGAGTCTCAAAACAAATATCGAGTGTATTCTGTAGGAAGTGCAACACATCAAGATGAGAACGTAAGGCGGCACTTTCTTGGTCCGTGCGTAAATCCGGAAGACTAGCATCAGCGTGATCACGTACAGCGCCGCGAAGACGTATTGTGCTATCCTTACGTTGGTGCCATGAGAAGTTATGTAATAGAGGCTGGAAAAGATGTAGACAAAGCCAGCAGGGTAAACCAGTGGTCCAGTGTCACCTCGCAGTTTCGAGTAGTCCAACGTGCCGTTCAGGAAACCCTCGACTTCTTGCATATAGGCCTTCCAATCGATTTCAGTGTATGGCACTGTCTGGATGATTACTGCATTCAAGACGATTTCCAGGACGATGAACAGTTTCACTGTTAATGACAGTTTTTTCGGATCGGTGAGAAAAGCGACGAGTTGCCGCCATTCTATGTAATTCTCCAGCCAGCCCTTGTTGCTCCTCCTCGAAGACCTGCCAGCATTGAGGTTAGGTCTCGCTTCCCTGCGTGGCGCCATTCCGTCTGCAACGCGTGCCTGCCGTCATTTATTCTGTTTCTTTTTCAATTATGCTTATAAACAGACTCACGCAGATTTCCAATAATGTGAATATTACCTCGATTTCTTTTCCGTGACGTCCTCGAGAGGTTAGCGGGACTTACGATATCGGTTCATCCGCGTGACGATGAATAACCAGCTCATCGAAACGATAATCCGTCACTTTTCGTCATCGAACACCCATGGATGCCGCGGAAAAGATACTTCTCTTTCGTTTTTTACGTATCGAGTGACAAATCTATGTTTTCTTCGGTATAAATGCCTACAGAACTTTATTGGAGCAAACATGGCGATCGCAAAGTAAATAGAATCGGCTGCTCCGTTTAGTTCCGTGATGGTTTCCGTTTCTCGAGCTGAACTTTCCGTCACTTTCCAAATTATTCGCCCTTTCTTTCCATCTAACCGGTCCGGTCGAATAACCGTTTCAGTTCGAGTGCAGAAAATGCGAGAGTGCAGCCAAAGTGCAGCACGAAACGCGAATATAGACTCCTCTCACTTCACATCGCGCGAAATGCGATGACGTCACGACCAATCGGCGCGCGCGGACAGCGGTGACGTCACGACCAATCGGCATGCGCCAGCTGGGATTTCGGGTTTTTGACAGAATCCAACGTGTCGCGAACAGTCGCGAAGCTCGGAGGTGAACGACGGCGGTGGACGTGTCGCAGGATATTTCGAAGAGTCGAAAGTGTGAATTAAAGTCACCGCGCGTCGCCCATCTGCCGAACGACGGAGGCCTTGCATCGGAAATACGCTAACTTTCAATTCGATCGCAACGGTACGTAGCACGCGCCCGCGCGAAATAACCTTAAATCCAGTCCATCCGAAACACTTACGTGTCAACATTTGACATCTCGCTTTTTTTTTTCGTCGATATTCTCGCAACTCCCTTTGTCCTTTTGTCATCGGCGACCGTTAGTCACAAAATCTAGGAATCTCGTGAAATTGGAAGCTTGGAACATTTCCTTTAACGTCTTCGAGGACGCTCAGAGTAACAGAGATGTTGTGATTTCGTGAATTAGAATATTTGTAATTAAATTCCGATTAATTTGAGTTAATAATGAAAATTTATAACGTGGTAAGAGATCGCTTTAATCGATTCTCTCTTGTCTTTTTTTTGTGACAGGTAAACATATTTAAGATATGTTATCGAAACTTTAGGTTTTTTAACTTCTTACATGGTTTATCTTTCATGGTTTTTCTTACATGGTTTCCTCTTTTTCTTTTTACATTAAAGAAAAAAAGAGGAAAGATAAATAATGCAGGAAGTTCAGCTAAAAAGACAGAGCTTTTGATTTACACGATCATGCGATAAAAAAAAACACTTGTATAAGTATTTATTTACATTTTATTGATTAAAAAAAATTTTAATTAATAGAACTCAATAAAACAGAAAGATGAATGTATCGATGTCGTTAATACTTTCTGTATTCCTCGGAATTGTGTGTACTGTTACAGCATTAAAAGAAGGTGACTGTGAAGGTGAGAATCTCTCTAACATTTTCCTTATATATAAAATTTATCCATGCTTTTTATGACATTCCTTATCTAATTTTGTAGTATGTGTTGCTGTTGTGGACAAATTTAGTCAAACACTAACAGCAGATATTAAAAGTGATCCTAAGAAGATTGAAGAAAAGTTTCGAGAATTCTGTAAAGGCACTAAATCAAAAGAAAATAGATTTGTGAGTATGAGCCCCTGTGGACAAAATAAATACAGATTCCCTTGGTCAATTGTTTAAAATAATCGCAACTGTTTTACGTACTTCCAGTGTTATTATTTAGGTGGATTAGAAGAATCTGCCACTGGTATCTTGGGTGAGTTGAGTAAACCACTATCATGGTCTATGCCTGCAGACAAAATATGCGAGAAATTAAAGAAGAGGGATGCTCAAATATGCGATTTGAGATTCGGTATGTGTATAACATTCGTGCACTCTCATTATTCTTGTTGCAAGATCGAATATTTTGTTAATGTTATGTTGCTATTTTTGTTTCAGAGAAACAAATCGACCTCAATACGGTAAATCTGAAGAAGTTGAAGGTACGTGATTTAAAGAAGATTTTGAATGATTGGGAAGAGACGTGTGACGGTTGTATAGAGAAGACGGACTTTATCAAACGTATTGAGGAGCTCAAACCCAAGTACTTTAGCAGCAGCTCAAAGACGGAGCTTTGAAGGATTATCCTTAATTTAGACAAGCAATTAAGTTAGGATGGCTAAAAGTTCTGTTTCTTCTACGGAGGAATTGTTTACAGCATTTAGGATATGTATTATCCGTGTCAATATACGATTCGCGTATAGCTATGTTCTGAAAAAGTTTGTCTTTAATGACAGTCCTACGAACTAAGACATTTAGTTTCCATTAAATGGAGTAGAGTTTAAATGAAAATTAGCATGAGACAAACGATAACGCAAATTTTGTTATGTAACATTTTTCTATCTCAATAATTTTGAAGGACATATGTGTTAGTAATCTGATTTTTCCTTAAGATAGTCATGCTAATGGATCTATTTTATCGAAGGTGCTCCATTTTTATGACATTAGATATAAATTAATATACGTCGTTTATATATGAGAAATTATTTTCACACAGTATTTATCTTTATTGTTCTTCCTCAGGTAGTATAGTAATATGCAAATACGTTTGTACGGTATGTTTGAACAATACTTCGTACCAAAACATAAATACGGTGTCAAACGACGTGTATAAGAGATACTTTAGCCACAACACCGTTGTACGTTCTTACAAAATTAGATTTTTTTTTGTTATCCGTTATGCACGAAATACGAACAAAATGTACAACTAAACTTATGAAATATCTCTCATGGCCAGTATGGACTGTCTTACTTGAACGTGCAGGCTTAACAATGCCAATTTTTGAGATAAGAATTATTTGTATCGATATACACCAACTTTTTCAGTAAAAAGAAACAAAAAAAGAGATGATAAAAGTGTATAATATGTACTCGAAGTACAATATCCTAAAATTAAAGATTACGATAAATCGCGCATAAATAATTAGGTAAGGTATTGTCGCATATCCGAATGTACTATTCCGAAAATTCCAAAACTGAATTATTTATTTCATGATAAGACTGCGTAATTACGTTTTCTATATTACATTCATGAGTCTTGATACAAGAGGTCAAACAAATAAAAAAAAGCATGTGTGTTGTTACAAAGGTGGAGATTCTTCTCTCTTTCTTTCTCTACAAGATATTGTACTAAATCCTTTTTGGCCATTTTGAATTACACGTTCCTATTTCCGTCACATTTTGGCAACTCATTCCACTTCCCATCGGCTTGACACGTAATCGTTCCCCTTTTCTCACCATCGAGACATATATATGTCAATTGATCTTGAAACAAATACGAACGACCGTAGAGCGCGATTCCACGCTGGATCTGTGGTTTGCCACACGATATTTCTACAAGCGATAACAATGCAATTTAGGTATTATAGTTTTCTAATGATAAGTTTGCAAATTTTTTTACATATACATACTGGAGCATCTGCCATTCAATCTGGACCATTTCCCGCTTCCTAAACATCTTAGACTTGCCTGTCCGAATACACGATAGCCCGGGACACACTGATAAGAGATCATATTGCCGAAAGTGTAATTCTGAGTTCCGTCTATGTCATTCTTCAGTATTGCGTTAGCAAGAATCGGCGGTTTTCCACATGCCACAGCTAGAAATGTTCAACATATGAACTTAGAAATATCTAATCCCTGTTTCCATCAATGTAGATTAAATTTTACTTTGATTCGATTTCTGTTCATCTTTTTTTAATTCTTAAAAGCAGAAAAAATGAAGAGTTAGTTAAACCGAGACTTAAAGTTGAACTGCTATTGATGAAAATAGACATTAGAGCCTTTGTAGATAACTTAAAAAGAAAGAACATACGTTTGCAAGAAGGCAAAGCGGACCACCTAGCGTCCGATAAACAAATAGATTGCTCAGCACCCTCAAGAATGTATCCATGACGGCATTTAAAAATGACGACGCTATTGATCGTCCTACGATTGTTAACGTTGTCAGTGTTGTTGCCATTATCGATGTATCCGTACTCCGGTATCTGAAATTAATTGGAATTTTATCCTGGAAATATGCGAAGCTTGAAAATATTGTACGAAAAGATAGATCGTATCCCAGATAACATTTATATTGTATGAAATATCTAAAAGACGTTTTTTAGATGTCATATCTAAAAGATATCTAAAACGTCTTTTAGATATCTTATACATCATAAATATTATCTGAAATGTATTTCCTTGTATTATTATTTTTAACTTAAAACATTTGTGCCCATTTCTTCCAATGCAGATTAATTTAAATTTCAGTTTAACTTATTTTTTATCCTTTTCGAAAGAGTTAGAAAAAAAATAAAGAGTAAGTTAATCTACATTCGTAGAAATGGGTATTAGTTAATTTTTTATTCTTTCCTGTCGCTACTGATGTTATCTATCGGTGTTTTCAGAAAAACTTACTTGCGGAGGTGCACACGATCTATCGCAGATGTCTGTCGAATCATTCAGTAGTTGTTCCAGGACAGATTCTTTCAGCGACAAATTTGAAACTTCCCATTTTGCGATCTTATTGCACGTCCATGTTATATTTGAAATCGTCTCGTTGGCGATTAATTTATGGAGGTTCATCTGTGCGCCATTTCGACACGTTAAAACTATTCGTCGTTTATAAGTATTTCTTTCGACGAAAATGTCGAAATCTTTGTATTGATGCGTAACGTTTTCTTTGCTGTACTGTTTCTCGTCTAATTCGAATAATATCACGTCTGTGTTGCTGTTCTCTAAGGCGGTTTCGTTTCCTAGTTTCTTGAAAAATTGAAAAATTGGATGTTCCTCGACCGAACAATTACGCGGCTCGCAAGAAGTGAAAGTCGAGGACCATCTCTCCTCCTCGGTACACGTTCTGACCCGGTCCCCAACTAGTTCATATCCCAGATCACAGACAATAACGATTTCTGCACCGGAAACGAATGTTTCCGGAGAAATCCCGCTCTCCGCATCGCTCTCATTATTTCTTCTTCGATCGGGTTTCCATGTAATGTCTTCTTCCATCGGAATTTCAACCGTGATGTTATCCCGTTTTTTGAAGAAAATTCTCGCGTCTGCCACGCGATCTGGCCAGGGACACGTGCGCGGAACGCAGTCGGGAACAAAGCCTGTCCAAGTGCCGTTTGCGGAACATTGCAGCTTGAATTCCGTCAGATTATGATTATTGCGAAACTTGTGGCCGCGATGGCAGGAGAATCCAACGATGTCGTTATAACGATACGTTCTTTCGGAGAAGTTGTCGATGATGTTACGTTCGGGATTGCGAACGGAAGTTTGATCAGAATTCGAAGGGATGATGTAGCCATGCTCTATTCTATATTCACAGAATGTTGGACGATTCTCAAATATTTGTTGAAAGAAACTACCATATTTTTAGGCAAATTCGTAATTTTTTTAAATAAAAAAATATCTCTAAGCAAAAGGTTACTTCCTAAATTTTTAGAATCTTCCTCTAAATAGTGAAAATTGAGCCAGTTTTGAAAGAGTGACTCAATTTTCAATCTTTAAGAGTGAGATTTTACTCTTTGGAGTGATAATTTATTCTAAATGTTTTAGAGAATATGTTTAAAGGACGCACTGTTTTGGCAAGGGACATTCATAGGGCGTGCAAGATGGTCTCTTGTGATCCCAGACACCAATGTCTAGGCAGGTCAAGTATCTTTCTCCTATTAAACGGTATCCAGGATTGCACTTGAACTCTAACTGCTGGCCAGCCTGAAATAATTGAACAATTCAAAATGTAGGACAATTTCAACGTCGTGATGTTCTTCTTTTTCTTTCTTGATTCTTTTGTGAATGACAAAAACGCGTACCTGTAATATCGTGACATCATCTCTCTCATTTTCTTCTAATATATATTCTATGTCACCGTTTTCTGGAGCGAGTAGATTCTTGCACGTCGTTCCTGTTGAAAAATGCAAATTTGGCTATTAAAGTCGAACCTTGACTCATATATTAGCCTTGTTTGCTATTGTATTCAAATATA
>NW_017305514.1:84572-93612 GCF_001594115.1 Trachymyrmex septentrionalis
GATGCAAATTTGGCTATTAAAGTCGTTGAACCTTGACTCATATATTAGCCTTGTTTGCTATTGTATTCAAATATATTGTTCGATCGTTAATATGATCAAAATTAAAGCCCTGAAAATTTGATTTTCACAGAAAAAAGATCTTACATTAACAAAGTTATTAAATACAAAATAAAAGTTTTTGAAATATTAGTAAGAAAATTAATTACATTTTTTAGACCAAATAGAACAGAACAACAAGTTTAATCCAAGTGCGATTGTTACCTATGCAGATCGGAGGCAGCCCAATCCACTTTCCGTCGGAATTGCAAATGCGATGAGGGTTTCCGCGGAGTTCGTAGCCCTCGTTACAGGAATAATATATCTCGTCCTCGAACAAATACGATTCTCCGTAAATGCGTCCGCGCGGAAAGTATCCCGGGAAGCCGCATTTTATTTCTTCGGACAAAAAAACGACCAAACCAGAATCATTTAGATTTCACGGTCAAATCAAATCAGTTCCATTTTACACTTTTTTCTTTGTGTTATAACACGGATCACAAAGGAATCAGAACTTACTCATGCAGATCGGCGTATTGTATCCTTCCCACTGACCATGCTTGAGACACTTTCTTCTGACGGACCGGTATTCCTCATTGCCGAATCGAACTACGTATCCATTATCGCAGTAATATGTTATCTCAGACAGATCCTCGCTCACTTTAATGTTACCCTTGAAGGGCACTACGGGCAGAGGACAGCCATGACAAAACGGACTGGCTAAAATCTATGTGTAAAGATATGAGATATCAATCATCACTTATGATCCATCGCTAAATTTGAAAAAGAGAGGACTTTTCCAAGCAGACACAACAAATCGCAATAACATCAAAATAATATTAAAATAAATATTAGATGTATAACTAAGTTCCCGCCATTAATTATTAAAATTCTTTTATTAATATATAAGAAACAATAGTTTTAATCAAAACATTTGCCGTTTGCATTTATCATCTTTTCGCGGCGAAAGAATGTCTCGTCTTTCGATGAGATGAATTCATTGATTCATTTCTTGATATCTGCTTTATTTTATAAGTATGTTTCGATACAGTGTGCTCTCTCTCTCTCTCTCTCTCTCTCTCGTTTCGTGAACCTTACAGTCCACTTTATCAGGGCTAGAAGCAGCTTGAAACTGTTTTTGGCAATACAAAATAGTACAAATTCAATCGTATTGATTTCTGATATTATTCTCCTTTTTTTCTTTTATTTTGAATTAGTCCTGCCAGCTTAATATTATAAGTTAGCATCGCCACATTTTTTTTCGAAATAGCATACGGTACAAAATTATCATTAATTGTACAATTTAGTACAAAATGAGTATTAAAAATTCCGATTTGATCCTGTTGATTTGGTCTTGCTAGCTTTATAGAATTCAAAAGATGGTAGATGCAAATAGAAAATATTTTGATTAAAATAATTGATTTGTTCCTTTTGCGTTAATAAAAGAATTTAATGATTCATTTTAATGATTCATTTTGATGTTTGAAAAATGATTTTCAGTGACTCATTTTGAAGTAATTTTGATGTCATGATGACTTATGTTTTGATGAATTGTAATTTGATAATTAACGTATAATTACCACGACGTCACCGTGAATGTACTGCCGCATCTGCGCCCAGGCCACGAGGTTTCCGTGATACTTCTCGCAGCTGTTCCATAGTTTCGTGACATCAATCTCGTTCAGAACGACGTCCCACATATCCAACAAGCCGAGTCTCCCCAGGAACGCTTCCGATTCGGAGAAACCGCCACCCAGGCGATCCTGTTCCTGCCCGATGACGAGGGATCCGTTGGCTGGACGGGACGATGTCCGGGATTTTATGATTTGCTTTAGATGTACGGAGATAATTCTGGACGATTACGCGTGTCATTACCTCGCACCACAGCTCCTTGGGCCAAACCGACGCTGTTGTCTTTGAGGATTCCGTCGACAAACACACGCCAGGAGCCGCTCTCACTTTCCCAAGTAACGCACAGGAAGTGCCAGTTACCATCGTTGACCTTAACGTCGGTGACGATTTTCTCTCCGTTAATGTACAAGACCAATCTGCAATGACATTCAACCCGAGAGAGTTTGCTCGCAATCACACGTGCCAGTTCATTCAATTCGCATTGGAATTATTTAACAAATTCCTCATTAAATCACACTCAGGAAAAATAATTTTGTTGAAATATCTTAAAAATGTAGCTAGAGATATAGATTTGAAAATAAATTTTGTTGGGCAATCAAAATAACTATGCAGGGAACTCAAAACATGATGAGCTATCCTGCAAAAAGTCTTGATATTTTAACAACCAATTTGAACATCCTCTATGTATCGAAATTTTTAGATACTTCTGCCAAATTTTTCTTTCCGTACACTGAATTTCTACAGGTAATTACCCATTGTAATCCGTCAGTGTGAAGGCGTTGTCATGAAACGTCGTCGCATACGACAATATCGTTCCGTAGTTGAAAGTATCCAACGATTGCAACCACAGGCAAACAGATAGCTGCCAAATCGGTGAATTCGATAAAACTATCTATTATTTTTCTATTAATTTTTTTTTTCGATTTTCACGCCTTACCTGGAGAAGATCTCTCGCGGGTCCTTTGGCAGCCACATAATCCGTCGTGCCGGACTTGGTGAAGTGCATCACGTAGTCGGACGACAGTTCTGTTAAAACAATTTTTAGTTTAAGATAAACATTTTTTCTTGTATCTTAAAATTATTACTTAAGAAACTTAACAGAAAATAAAATATTCTAGAGATATTCTTGAAGTTTTAACTTACCAATTTCGCAGTTGCGTCCTGTGAAAGGAATCGGGCATTCGCAGGTATAATCGTGAATGAAGTTAATGCAGCGTCCGTTGTTCAAGCAAGGCGAGTACTCACAGTGATTGATCTTGGTCGCACAATCCTTCCCTATGTATCCGTCGGGACATTCGCACCTGGACGATTATATTGTATATACATTGACTTCATATCTTGTAGCATAAAATTATACGCAGATACTACCTACCTGTAACTCTTCCGCGTTGCGTTCTCCTCTTTGACGTTGACGCAAATCGCGTTCGCGTGACATGGCAACCAGTCGCAAGGTAGCAGGTTGCAGTGTCGCCCCAGAAAACCGGGTTTGCAGAGGCATTGCCAGGTACCGTTCACGGTACGACACATGGATCCTTCCTCACAGGGCATGTGCTCACAGTGATCCATGGAAAGCTCGCAAAATTGACCTAAATGAGACCCATAGGCAACGAAAAAATTCATCGTGAGCATTATTAATAAAATAAAAGTTGTAATATTAAAGACAATAATAATTATTACCCTAGAAGCAATTTATATTGGCGATACATTGAGGCATTAATATTGGCTTGCATTAGGATATTGGACCAATATTAGACACATTGTGCCAATAAATTGTGCTACTAGAGTAATGTTTTTCATTACAATAATTATTATAATGAAAAACATTACCTTCAAATCCGTCTCTGCACTCGCAAATGAAATCGTTCTCGGTGCTCATGCATCTTCCACCATTCTGGCAGGGATTGGTGTAACACTCGTCCACGTAAATCTGTAAGAATTATTTTGCCGATCTTCTTTAGGCCGGATTCGACAAATATAAGCTTAACTTTCACTTCGGATCAACTTACTCCACTTTTTAAATTAGAAAACGATAAGGAGAGTAAGTTGAATCAAGATTAAAGTTAAGTCTTACATTTGTGGAATCGGGCTTTAATCCGGATTTTATTGTTTCATTGCAAATATTTAATTTGCAAAACGTATTCTTACCTCGCAGTTATCACCTGTGTAACTGCTTTTACATACGCACTCGTATATCACAGAATTGTTCGGATACTGCCACGTTGTGCACGTCCCCTCATTTAAGCACGGCGAGGAGTCGCACGGATCCTTGAACTTCTCGCATTTCGATCCTGAAAAAATAAATTTATTTTAGAATAAAATAAAGGAGAAATTATTAATAATAATATTTAATAGCTTAATTAATTATTAAAATTATAAAATTTAGAAAAAAAATTCAGAGAGAACGGGTGCTATCGCGTCTCGCGATTACGACTGTTAACATACCCACATAATATTCGCGACATTCGCAAACGTAGCCGCTTTCATCTCGTAGACATCGACCGCCGTTTAAGCACGGATCCGTCCGGCAGTCATCGATTTCTTCATCGCGGATCGGTAGACAATCACTGATGTCCATGGAGCCGCGCTTTTCCGTCGTCACGTTCGACGGACAAGGCAAGCATTGGCTCTGTCCGTAGTTTGGTTGATAGAAACCAATGTCGCACGCGAAACAAGGCTCCATGCCCACGTGTGAGCCGTGGTATCGTTTGCGTCGAGAATAATATCCTGGTCGACATACGGCTGCGGGGAAAGAGAGGGAAATATATTATAATGCCGAGTCTCGCGTTTCCGGCTTGAGAATCTTACGAATGCAATCTTTCAAGGCTCTCGCGTGCATCCTCTTCGTGAAGGTGTATTCCGGACAAGGCACACACGTCAACGAAGCGATCGCATCCTGGTACTCGCCGAATGGACACGGCTGGCAAGTTCTGGTAGAGGAATTGTAGAAAGTGCCCGCGGGACATTTAACTAAAAGAAAATATTACAATTGAGATGTATTTGTACACGAAAAGAATAATTTTGCTAAAATATTCTAAAATTAAACTACAAATCGGAAAATAATTTTGTCAGATCAAAATAATCATAATATAAAAAATTCAAGTATAATAAGAGCAAAAAAAATTTTGATTTTAACAATCAGCTTAAGCATTCCACATAATTATTTTGATGATCTAACAATATTATCCGTAGATCCAACTAAATTGTTAGACACTTCAATATATCATTTTTTCCCAAATTTGTACTGGCAGATATTCTTGATGATTTTCATCTTTTTTTATGCTCACCACAACCGTGTCTCTTTAGCACACTACCGGGATCGCAAAGGTCCTGTGGTTCCTTGAAGACGAAGTGCAGATTCAGGGCGAGCTTCGCGATCTCCTGGTTGGTTCTGTTGTCAAGCAAGTTTAATTTTTTCACCTGCGCCATCGCATCAATCCTCTCTCTCAGCTTCTGCACTCCTCGTTTTGGATTCTCGTAGTTCTCTTCTATTATCTTACCTACAAGGAATTTCTTTGCGTGTTGTCTGATACATTTCACGGAGTCAGAAATTTATTTCTTACCTATAAACTTAAATTTAATTTCTATTCTATTTCTTTTCCGTTTAGATCTGGTGTTATTTTTGTTAGGCTTGGGGCTCAGTCTTATAGCTGCGCGTTTCAACCTTTCGAACAATATTGTTTCAGTATCTTTAAAGATATCGGTAGACCAAACTTGTTTGTACTTGGGCTCGAATCTTCGTCTTCTTATCAAGTTATCTTCAATATCCTTCGACAACGATAGATCGTCTTCACACTTGGGATCGAAGCTAACCAGATCGCACTCAATGTCATTATCGCATATTTCCAGGAATTTCGATTTCAAATCATTAGCAATGTGCTTATTCAACTAGAAGGGACATAAAAATTAGGATATAAAAATTGTATATCTATTTCTATAAATCTTATCATTCTATTATACAATTTATTCTATAAATCGTATTATTATATATTAAATCTAAACACTCACTTCGTCAAGAGCAGGTTGATTGTCGCATATTGCGCTTCCATTGCTTTGTAATATCACATTTCCCTCCTGAGATATTGTTATAGGTGTTTGCGTTTCTAATCGATAGAAGAAATCATTATTTTATAAAATATAATTATATAGTTGAAGATGCCAAATGACTGACAATTTCAAAAATTCAACATGAATACCTAAACATTCTGGCAGATAATTACTATCCCACATATGATTGCTTGAGTTACATTTCAATAGCAATTCGTCATTCACGATATTAAAGTTCATTGGCTCGATTGCAAAGTCGTAACCATCCTCGCAAGCTACGATGCATCTTGTTTCGCGATCGTCTGACGAAGAACAGTTCAATCGACCATTCGCTGGTGCTTTCAGACTTTTACACACATCTGAATCAATCGACAAAAATCATACAATACAATTTTAATAATATAATAATATAATAATAATATTTAAATAATTATTCCTTACTTTGGGTATTAAAAGTACTGAACAAAGTGCTTTTACTATTCGATATAAGCAATTAATCATTATCTTCCAGCGTTAAATTTCTGAGAAATGCATATTGTTAAATATAGTCATTAATGAAAGGATATGCACCTTCTACAGTAACGTTCAACACGCAACTTGCCCGATTGCCGTACTTGTCGGTCGCGTTATAGAAGACCTTCGTACGGCCGACCGGAAAGAAGAGGTCCTGGCCGGGTTGGTGACTTTGATTGACGCGCACGGCAGTCCTCGAATTGTCGTAGAAGACTGGCTCGTCCCATGTCACGTTTGCGAGACCGCTACCGAAATCGGTGTAGAATATTGGCGGATCGATGCAGTTCTCGATTGTTGGTGGTTCCCTGTCTGCAAAGATTCGCAAAAAAATCTGTTCGATGATTTATTTAACGACTTTTTGTCAATCCAGAAAGGGACTTAAGAAGAAGAAGAAGAAGAAGAAGAAGAGAAGAAAAGAAGGAGAAGAAAAAGAAGAAGAAGAAACGCATTTTTCAGAGCTTAAATAATGTACGTTGGAACTTTCGTTTGCAGCTTACCAAGAACTTTAACTTTGAATTTGCATCTAGCTTTGTTGCCGCTCGCGTCTTGCGCTACATACACAACGACGCGCGTACCGATTTTTGCCCTCCAGGGTAGAACGATGTGCGGTTTCGTCCATACAATAGGAGACGTATCCGCGTTGTCAGTCACCTTAGGCACTGTCCAGTTCACGTACGCGTAGCTTTGCCCCTTTTCAGTCTCCTCGATAATGTCGGCCGGGCACTCCAAAGAAGGCGGCGTTTTGTCTATCGTGTTCGAAATATGTATCACGCTCAAAATTAAACTTGGATTTAATATAATTGCGACTTAAATTCATTTTTCTAGTGGCCCGATTTTGATATTAACCCACGCATCGATTAACGCTGTGACGCTGGGACCAAATTCCCGTGCGTCCGATGCACATTCTGTCGGTGGGCCCTTCCAGGATGTAACCCTCGTTGCAGGTGATCGTGCAATTGGTGGCGAAGGGCACCTTCGTCGGGCCGATGCAAATCTCTGGAGTGATGTCGCCGTTCGCGATTTGCGGTAAAGGTTCGCATTTCACAGCTATCGTAAGATATTGAATCTCTGTTAATATTCGGAAAAGTACAGGATAATGTGTCCTTTTTTTTTTTTACCTTTGCACGTAACTTTCAGACCGTCCCAACGAGATAAAGGTAGACAGTTGCGCACTTTGCTGCCACGAAGCTGATAGCCGATGTCGCACCGGAACTGGCAGCGTGTATCGATCGGATACACGGTGGAATTTTCTTTAAACTGTTGCTGATAGTCCTCGTCGTGTTCACATTTTACGCGGCCATGCGTCGGTGAGCGTAAAGCCGAACACGTCTTCACTAAACAATGTAATTGAATATCTAATTTTGATCCCTCTCTCAATTAAACGTACGCAATAA
Source organism: Trachymyrmex septentrionalis (assembly GCF_001594115.1). Lineage (NCBI taxonomy): Eukaryota > Metazoa > Arthropoda > Insecta > Hymenoptera > Formicidae > Trachymyrmex > Trachymyrmex septentrionalis. Next base: position 92,192 of record NW_017305514.1, read on the forward strand.
TAAACATACGTCTATAATATTATTGATTGGGAAGTTACTATTAACACGTACATGTAACTTGGTGTTTGCTAGGAGCTGGTAGCAAACTTATGATGTTATTTGTCGTCATTTTGACGTTTTTTAATGATAACGTCAGCTTGTAATCTACGACAGTTCTTCACTTACGCAAGCACTGCGGCTCGTTGCCGGACCAAGCGCCGTCTTTGCCGCAAAGCCGGATGCTATCCCCCGTAAGATGAAAACCGATCCTACATCTTACGCCACACGCCGCGTGCACCACGTTGCTGCAAGCGCTCGCCTTCACCAGGTACCCGTTGTCGGGGATTCTCAGTTTCGGGCATGTTATAGCTGAAAATAATATCCATCCTATCTCGCGAATAATTTGGCGAATAATTTGTATTCGTGAGGTTCGATTGCGCGAGGATGGCGCCCTTTAAATTAAAACTATCATACAATTATTCTAAATTTACGAATGCAACAAATTACCCTCGCATTTGTGACCATCTGTGATAAATCCGGAGGCGCAGACACAGTCAACCACCGAGGTCGCGGGGACCTTGATGGTGATGTGATTCGCGTCTGGGCAGGGTACGCATGCAGCGGTGGAATCCCCAGAGGTGTTCGCGGAAGCGTATGTTCCGTTCGGGCATGCTGTCGTGGGCACAGAAAGAGAGAGCTTTTGAATATAGTATAAAATGTATATTGCCTCAATATAACAAATACATGATGTAGAAAAAAAAATTAAAGACATAACAACCGTAAATTATACGAGTGCCACACACAGTACATTTTATTCAAGGGACGTCCTAGGAATGTTCTTAAAATATTCTTTGACCATCTTTAGGACGTTCCTTAGAGATCCGCGTTGTACGAGGCGTATCAGTGGATCAAAACTCGTTCGCTTGTTACAACTTACGTTGGCAAAAACCCCTGAGACCGGAACCGAAATAGCCAGGCGGGCAAATGCAGGCGTAATGCCCAGTCGCGGTACCGCAGGTGCAGGTCGCCAATTCGTCGCAGCAAGTCCGGTTCATGCTGTCCGTGCAGAGGCTGTTGCAATCGGTCGGCAAAGTCACAGCTACGTACTGCCCAGTCTTCAAATCTGCGAGAAATGTCGATTCATCATTTAAAGTTCCTTTTGTCCCAATAAAAGCTTCATAATGTTTTTACAAAGTAATGCTTTGCAATTCTCATGCTTTGACGTGCTCAAACTCTATTCCTAATAATTTTAACACTTTACGCGTTCAGAATACTTATAAAATATGGATACTACGCACTCAGAGAAAAACATAGTGATAGCAATTCTGTAAAGGTGACAATTATACAAGTTTTATATATAAAATTAATATACATATGTGTGTGTGTGTGTGTGTGTGTGTGTGTGTGTGTGTGTGTGTGTGTGTGTGTGTGTGTGTGTGTGT
>NW_017305514.1:93712-98320 GCF_001594115.1 Trachymyrmex septentrionalis
TGTGTAATTGACTAAACTATTTTATAGTTACTATATTTTATAGTAAGTTTAATAATATATAAATTGTAAAAGTAGCTTATTCAACTATATACATACATTAATTCTATATATTGTATAGTTTTATCTATCATTATGTCTTTTTCTCTAAATGCATATGCGTAGTTTTCGATGGGAAGAAACACACCGCTATGCAGAGCGCGTCGCGCCAAAGCCTCAAACTCCGCGAAGCTATCGAGGAGGTAGCTGTGCGTATATTCGGGATGACTGGCGATGTCGTGCAGCTCCTCGACATTTCCCGTACGTATTCCAAACGTGAACACAATCGCACCCGTATTCTTCAGTAGGTGAGCCGCGGGACGCGGGTCGCCACCGTTGCTGAAGCCATCGGTTATCAGGAACACCACCTTGCTCGCCGCTTCACGACTCTTCTCAAGGATCGCCTTGCAAACAGCGGAAACGGCCGTAATTTGTCAAAACCGTATTTTATCAAGCTTTAGCTGAAGTTGCTTTTGCCATACACAAGAATTAATGCCGTAAGAAATTATTATCTCGTTACAAATGCAACGTTGGCAAACATTGGAACTTATCATGTAGTACTTAGGTCGTTTTCCAGCAAAGACGCAGTGCAACACAGTGAGTCATTACATCCTAGTTGTTAGCTAATATTAGACAAGAATGAAATGATCTGTGTTCTTGATAGAAAAAATGAACTGTGCCCTCACTAGTGCCTCGAGAAGCGCGCCACGCGTATAAGTTCCCCCGCCGCTATAGGTGATATTGCTGAACTGTTTGCTCAGCAAGTAGCACTTGTGATCGTTGGGTCCGTGTCTGGAGATCTGATCGATGTTGCGATATATGCTGCCCCGACCACCGAAGGTGATCAAGGCGACCCGGGCAGCCAACGCGTCCACCGTAAAATCCGACAGGAGCTTCGTCACGAAGTTCAGTTCACTGCGGAAGTTCTCTGCACCGACCGAACCGGACGCATCCACCAGGAACACCATTTCCACCTGGTACCGAATCATTCGGTTATAATTGAAATTATAATTGAAAGATTAGAGGCATTAGAGCTTAGACTTCTTTTTGACGTTCTTTACTTAAATCTGAAATCTTGCGTTGAGCTTTAAGAGCAAAACAGAGGATAAATACATTAACTTTGAGAATCGATTGTGTATCTTGGAACGAAATAAAATTTACAAAAAGTGAAAAAAATATTCGTTAGACTATTTATAGCAAGATTTATAGCAAGTCTTCTCTGAGAAAAATTTTACTTAGATATAATAAGAAAATAACAAAAAATAATTTAATAAAGAATATTAATTTTGGAGACCAGGGGTATATTGTATGAAAAGATATTTTTTGATTATTTTTGGTTTTAATAAGTTAGTTATATTATATCTTTAATTTACAAAATTAATATTATTAGTTTTAATATATAAACATATATTAATTATATTAATAATAATTGAGTTACTAGTGATAAATATTTCAATAATTTTATATATTGTTATAATGCAGATAAGTATAGAATTTTATTTAATTTATTATTTAATTTTTTAGGATTTGTGAGAGAGTATTAGGATTGGGATTGTTAGTTGTTCGATTAATGGGAATGATTTATATTATATGTTTAATTTTAAAAAGTTTACAGTATTACGTTTTAAAATGTAACTCAAAATACACAATCGAGTCCTTGCTCTATTATCTTCGTCTACCTGATCAGTCTTATTTCGCAATTGATCTATGTGCATCTTTAGTAGACGGGACAGGACGTCCATCTTGCTCAGCATCCTGTCGGCGTCGTCCAGGTGCTTCCGTTTATCCTCGTTCGTCTTGTGATCGAAATTCGGAAAAGTTGACGAGACATTGTTATCGTTTGTACCGTTCTTCACGCTGTTGATCGAACCTCCATCGTCGTCGTCGACGCACTCGACAAAATTCGAAAATAGAGAAAGCGCTCCGATTAGCAGCGGTAGAATTCTTAAAAATCCCATTGTTAAACTTGACAAATCACCAATAACGTTAAATAATATCTCACATTTGAAGATGACCTTTTGTTTTATTGTTGCAATCTATTTATGGATCGTATTTAGAGGCAAGTGGACCACAAGAGAATGCATTTCCTTCCCGTTCTTTTCTGCAGATACAAATTTTTCTCAGAATTTATTTTTACATAAATTTCAGGATCTTTCTGAATTAAAAAAAGATTTTAAGACTCTCTCGAAAATTTCTTAAACTCTTTAACACAAATTAAAGCACTTTTCAAAATTGCCAAGAAAATTTACATCTATCTCTTTTAGAATTTTCCATAAATATTAAGTTCTGAAAGATTTTAATATTTCTCATTTTTTACGTATAATTTCTGAAAAAATAAATTTTACACTTTTGCAGATTTTCATAAGATTCCAAAAATTATCGAATGAGAAATCTAAGAATTCTTTCAGAATTTAGTTGCAATATATCAAAAAACTTTAAGAAAAGACGTGGACTTTCTCAATATTCTTGAAAAATGTTTCAATTCACATAAAAATTCTGAGAAAAATTTTCACCAGGATTAACTGAGCGAAGAGAAGGAAAAAAAGCACAAAAATGAGAGATCCTATCGATCGCTTCGAGGATCGGACGTTGTTTTCGCGTTCATCGTAGCAGCCACGAAGGAAAGGATCGCGTCGTGGGGACCAGTCGGTTCTCTGGTGCATCCAAGATCGCGAAAGCGCGACGGATCGGATTCGCATGGAGACGAAGACGTAACTGAGAGCAATGGAATCACCGGCTATAAAAGAACATAACGCACGATGCGAAGACAAGGGGACCTCTGTTCCGTCGAGTTCAGACGAGTTCCTTGACGCGCGCACGTGTCTGTGAGTGATCCACGCGGCTGCGTCGGTCCTCGTCGAACACGATTCTATTATATTCGCCGCCAAGCCGCGAATAGATCCAGACATCAATTTCTATTAACGTTAATTCGTACTGACCATCAGACGACCGCGACGACTCCGAAGTCGCTCCAACACGTTTGCGTTCACTCTACGTCTCGAGCGACGCATCGCGTTCTTTATTTTTCTTTTTTTCTTTTTATATTAGTGTGAAAAAATATAAGGACTTTTTACCGCGTTTGTTTTACGAAAAAAAAAAAATGGATTGGATGATTCGACAAAGCTATAGCTTAATTACTACGACGAGTTCAACGTGTAAAACTAGGAAGATTTGATGGTTCAACGAAGAAATTATATCTGCAAGCAATTATTATGCTAATTCAGCTTAATTCTTTACAACAAATTAAAATGATTGATGTAACAAGTTTTTTTCTTTTGCAGCAATATAAACATATATGCTATTTTAACTAACATGTTTTTTTGTTACAAATTTTGATCTGTTGAATTGATGTTGAATTGACTTTCACAGGGAGTTATCTTTGTTATTATTAATAAATGCTGAACAATGTCACAACAAATATGATAACCTACTGTAATCGCTAATTTGATTCAGTTGCACAATTTTACTACTTTTATATAGAAAATGGATTATCCATATATCACGGCTAGATTTGCTAAATTAGCGAATTTTTTAACAAAATCTTTTTTTTTTTTTTCGTGCTCGTACTTTACAAAATCGTTTGGAGTGAAATCTAGAGGAATAAAAATTGAATTGATCTTTTAAAAAAAGAGCTCGTATCAGTTTCCAATATGCTGAAAAGCAAGATTTCGCTCTTCGGAGTGAAAATTCGCTCTAAAAGTTTTTAGAGAGTATGGGAAAGGGATGTTTCGCGGTGGAGGATAAGAAAAAAAAAAACAGTTTCCGCGTGAAACCAGTACGCGTATCGCGTCGACGCGATTCCGGGTCGATTCCGGGTCAATCTCTCGGCTTGTCGCGCCCGCCGATATGCTATACACACGCGATGCACACATTGCACGTGCGTGCGCGCGTTACGTACGTAAATGCACGTAATCTACGCGTCTTCCCGTCGAAACACGTATTATCGCGTTACTATCGCGTCCCGTTTGGAGACGCGATATGGAAAGAGTATTTGAATATTTCTCCTTTATCGCGTACGGATGAATCACTTTCGGTTCGGTCGCGGTCCAACCGAATCCCGAACCACCGTGTTCCCGTCTCTCGGGATCTCTCCGTCTCGAGGAACGATACGATGGTACGTTAAAGTTGTTATTATTGCGCTGTGCCATGTTAGCCGCGAAGGTCGCGTTCCCGGTGCTCTTCCTTGTGAGTCTCGCGTCGGAGGCGAGGTATCATTCCCGTCTCTCGCGCGTATTCCGATCGAGCGGCTCCGATCGGTCGTCGTCTCGCCGAGAGCTGCTCGGCCGAGAGGAACAGGATTGGTACTTCGAGCAATGTCGTTTCGTGAACGCGTGGAAGGAGCATCTTGGCCATGTGAGCGTGCTGGCCTTCCTGGACCCAGCCTGGCAGTACAGCTTCCGACAGGCGGTCATGTAAGTTGTAAGGATTGCGATTGCGCGCGTGACGCATCGAAGAGAAATCCCTGCTTTTTTTTTCCCTTTTTCCCCCCTTTTTATTGTTTTTTTTTTGTTTTCTTTTTTTTTTTTTTTTTTAAATTAATCGAACCACAGGCTGGAGCTGCTGAGCTCGCGT
>NW_017305514.1:98420-104534 GCF_001594115.1 Trachymyrmex septentrionalis
CTTTTTTTTTTTTGTTTTTTTAAATTAATCGAACCACAGGCTGGAGCTGCTGAGCTCGCGTTTGCGGAAGTCCGGTTTCCCGGGCATACGATTCTTCGTGATAAGCCCGTTCTCCGATTCAAAAGACGACAAGAGCGAGGACGATCTCGAGATCGAGGCATGGCGGGAGATTGGAGCGAAGTATGAAATGGAGAATTTTGTGAGTGGTGATTTTCTGAAAAATAACGGAACGGAGATCATCTTTCTGCAGGACGATCCGCAATCTCGTTTATGGGAGAGGTTCCGGGCGTCAAGGGAACATGCGGTCATCATCGATCGGTGAGAGAAAAAGAGAGAAAGAGCGATTCAGGAGCTCACGATTTTATTAATATCATTGTATTTATATTTGCTTAGCAGCGATTGATATGTTTCGTACGTTTTTTTTTTTTTTAATTTATTCACGGGAAGAAATGCGCGCGAAATCTTGTAAAAAAACTTAACAGCATCCCTATAGGCACAAAATATTCGTAGAATGTTACATAAATATTATTAAAAAATTAACATAAGTTATTATAATGTTTTGAGAATATTGTATAATATTTTTTAATGTTGTGAGAGTGTTATAGGGATATTATATGGCCATTTGTATAAATATATTTGGTGTATTTCTTTGGTATATATTTTCTTTGACATCCCTGAAATATTACTAAAATATTTATTAATATTAATTTTTACATTAAATGCAATTTCAATTCACAATCCAGTAACGAAAATGTCTTATCAATCGATGCTGTCTTGTGCTTAAATACGTGTGATTTTACATAGGTACATATCCAGTATACAACTGCATGCCAAAATTATTTTCAGTCTTTAAACATATATTTAAACTAAACCGATGTAACAGTTTTACAAATTAAAGTAAATGTTGTTATGATAATTTGTAATGTTCATACAAAATGTTACAATAACATTAAATAATGTTACTTTTAATAATCGTGTAATATTATCAGGAGCAATAACCATCCATTAATATTTCAAGAATATTATTTAATATTATATAATTTCAGTAAAATATTCTTCAAATGTTACGTTTAATATTCTGAAAATACGCCTAAAATATTAAATAATATTATGCCTATACACGGAGGGAATTTTTTTTTAGTTTACCGTGAAAATATGATAGTCGTGGGACGACATTGTATTTCGAAGAATTTTAATGCAAATCTCTCTCATTCATTAATAAAACTACAATAAAGTATAAAATAAGTTTGATTAATTTTACTGAAATGCATGGTAAAAATCTTTAAAATATTGTATTGTGCCACAACTACTATATTTTCAGAGTAAATTTTGAAAGAAAATTCTCTCCATGTAGGAAATACTGCAGTAATATTGTAACGTTGTAAGAGCATGACATATTTAATTGTTTCATTAATAGAGTGTTGAATTAAAATTATTTTTAAATAAAATAATACTAATTGATCTTTTTTTTACACTGTAGGTATAATTTAGACAAATTTTCAATTGATTATTGTAAATAGAGTTATTAACACGTTCGGGTTCGCGCCATACTTAGCGCCGAGAGACTATCAGTGTTTCTAGATTATCGCTAAAAACTATGATTTTAGATGCGGAAAGTTGACATATCACGTGATAGTGCCGTGGAGTATCCTGTTCTTTCCTTACGTAAAAGCGGCTATATTATCCACTTACATGGATGATCCATGCAGCGGATGTAATGTGAGTGCATTTCTTCTTCTTTAAATACAACACGTTTATCTCTCATTCAGCAGTAGTAATCAAATGTTGAGTGCTTTCCATTTAGTGACAGTCGATATAAATATGTCGTTTTATCTTTCTTGGCATTCCATGACATGGATGATTATCTTTGAATAATTTCAGCCAGCCATCTATCAAACGTCGAATCACGAAGATCATGTCGTGGAATTAAGAAAGAGCACCGAGAAGGAAGTGACTCCGGCGTACCGCGAGGTCGACACTAAATTTGAAATAATTTGGACCACCGAGAGTCTTCTGGAGAACGTTACACATTTACATCACGAATCATCGTCAGAAGAGGAACGCGAGACCGCATCTTCTATTCTCTTAGAGAAAATCACAAATGATTCCGATCGTGCAAATTTCTCAACTAATTCGCCAACGGAATCCACAACTAATCAGTATGATAGCGACGCAACCGAATCCAGATTTGACGAGGATCATCTTAACGCGGAAAGTACACCTGGTCAAGAGGATTCGACGAATTCAGAGAGCGATGGTACCGTCTCCACCGGAACTGCTGCGATCTTTGAATCGCAGTCGGATATGCTTCCTCCGGAGCAAAAGGAATCTCATCCATCAACGAACAATAATTCGCTTACCACCGCAAATCATGAGGACACGACTGCAGATAGTACTTTATTGCTTGACGAACCGGCGACCGAAGTAACCGAAAGTGATTCAACTTTCGCAGACCAAGAAATGACATCAAATTTTGCGAACGAGATTCGAGGTAGTAATGGAAGCGCAAAACTGTTGGATTTGCGGGAAAAGAATTTCTGTTCAGTAGAATGATAATAGTTGCTTTCCATTTTCACACAAGTGATATAATACTAAAGTAAGTGTAAAGTTATGTGAGTATATTTTCTATTTATTATCCGTATAGCATGAAATATTTCCAAAATATCATTGCAAGATTTGAGATATTTCCGAAATTTTTCATGAAATATTTTCGAAACATAAATATGTTCAGGAATACAGAATGGTCCAATAAATTCTTATTGATTATATCCAGGAAATCAAAGTCTTGCAAAGCTTGTGTAGATTATAAGTATAAAGACTCAGTTGAGTCTCACTTGTCAGAAAGAAAATGGAAATGTGCATTTAACTAAGTTATGAGTTACGATATCATAAATGAGAATTACCTGAGTTTTAATATAAATGGAAAGCAACTAAAAATCAATAATATTACGTTATTCATCTTAAAATTTCTGACAAAAATAAAGATTGGAGCGCGATTTGACATTTCACTGTCTCAATTTTCGCCTTTTTTTATAAATTTTGTTTACTATTACTGTTCTATTACTTTTAGCTTACATTTAATTTACGCTGATTTTTATTTACGTTAAGGATTATTTTAAATTGTTATTTTGCAGATAACACAACACCGGAGGACGCTGAGCATTTTGGGAAGGATGCGTTTTTACCGTTACGCATAATTATGTACGCGCCGCATCTACATAAAAACGGCAAAAAGGCGAAAAAGTACACGCATATGATTCTGAAGTTCGGTGATCCCAATTTTCATGAGCACCCCGATTCAGGAACTGATGTTGCATCACCGCCGGTACATGTGAAGTAACACTTATAACATTTCTGTTAAATTATAACGCTCTATCTTATGTATGTCTTAATTAATTTCATATTTTATTTGAGATATTTTTCTATCGTGTTTAAGAATTTATTATCTTTTACACAGAGATATTATTAGGTATCAAGACCTGTCTTGATCGAATATAGCCTTCTTCATTTGTGTTTATTATTATTATCATTTTTTATATCATTCCTTGATAGTTGAGATTAAAATTCCCCGTGAATTTTAAGAGTGTCAATGCTCACATAACAAGCTCCGAAGAATATGATTGGCGAACAACGGAAGCAGATGAAGAACATGTTAATCAGACGTATACATTTGATGCAAATGAAAGCCCAGGATTGTACGGCGAAGTAGCGGACTATTGGAAGAGTTACGAAGATGACGACATCGCTGATGACCGAAATGAAACATTTAATGATACTTATAACAATTCTACGGTAATTACCAGCACGTATTGTGTACATTCAGCATTCAGTATATAAAGTACATTTTAATAATATAATTTAACACTTAAATCGATATTTTGTTATTTAACATTAAAACAAATTTAATTTTTAGACTAATTACAATCAGGAACATCTTTCTGATGTCAGCGATTACGCGACGAATCTTTCGAAGTCGGAAGAGAGCAATTTAATTACAAATGTCACAGAAAATCCCAATATTGGAAGTTCCACTGATTCACAGAATATCGAGAATTCAAGCATGATTGAATCTTCCAGACCGATTAGTGAGAATGAGCAGATCGATAAGAAAGAGGAGATACGATATAAATTAATTGAACATTACAATAAACTTTTATCTTGGATCGATTATAGATTAAATAAATAAACTATGTTTTATATTATATATAATTTTTTATTCAAATATCATCATATTCATCATGGATATTAAATAAATGACAAATCTTTATCATTACAATATAGATTTGACTAAACTTTATTTAAAATGTTTATAATTTGTATGATATATAAAAAATAAATGTTTAACATTTCGAATTAATCATAAATTGAATAAATAAAAATCTCAAAATTTCTTAAAAATATTTTACTAATTAGAACATATTCACATTACATTTATCACAGGTCATACAATATTGAGAGCTTAAGTTTTCAGATATATGTTAGATGTACATATACACATTTATTAATAGTTTTGTTAGCACAGTATAGTATATATATATATTTGGAAGATTATTTTTAAACATCATAATGATTCTTTTGTATGTATACATCACAAAAAAACACATAAAATAATGAATATATATACGAGTATATGCACATATACAAAATTCAATTAATGTTTTATATATATTTGTAATATATACGAAAAATAATCTCATGTCGCTATACTTTAAGTAATTAGTTGAAAAGTTATATGGTTTATGCCGTTTATGAAGAAGCCGATGTTTAATTCATCACATTACTGCACGTCATGTAACAAGTGATTATTTATTAAAACTATCAGTTTTTTTGGGATAGACTTCCGAAAAGGTGAATCTTACGATTTTCTTATCGATTGACATATTACTGTATTTTGATACCCTGATTACGAATATGATAATAAAAACTGCCGACAAAGTCATTTTCAAATATTTAAAAGACGATTTTTTTCGCTTTTTTTCACGCGTTTCGCGTGGGAAGTCGTGCGCCTCTTGGCACAGGGAAGAGGTGGAGTGGGAGTCGCTTCGCATGGAAGTTGTGCGCCTCTAAGCAGGGGGAGAAGTGAGGTAGGAGTAGCTTTGCGTGGAAGTCGTGCGCTCTTAAGCAGAGGGGGAGGTGAGGTTGGAGCAGCTTCGCGTGGAAGTCGTGCGCTCTTAAGCAGAGGGGTAGATGGAGTGGGAGTCGCCTCGCGTGGAAGTCGTGCGCTCCTAAGCAGGGGGGTAGATGGGGTGGGAGTTGCTTCACGTGGAAGTCGTGCGCTCCTAAGCAGGGGGGTAGATGGATTGGGAGTCGCTTCGCGTGGAAGTCGTGCGCCCTTAAGCAGGGAGGGAGGTGAGGTAGGAGTAGCTTCGCATGGAAGTCGTTTGCCCCTAAGCAGGGGGGTAGATGAGGTGGGAGTCGCTTCGCGTGGAAGTCGTGCGCTCCTAAGTAGGGAGGGAGGTGGGGTGGGAGTCACTTTGCGTGAAAGTTGTGCGCTCCTAAGCAAGGGAAGAGGTGGGGTGGAAGTCGGTTCGCGTGGAAGTCGAGCGCCTCTAAGCAGAAGGGAAGATGGGGAGGGAGTCATTATACGTGGAAATCGTGCGCCCCAAAACACGGGGGCGCTTAGCCAGATTGCGCGGCAAATGAGCGTCAAAATAACCTTGTCAGTAATTTTCATGATCATATTTGTAATCGGCACATCAAAGTACAGTAGTATACCAATCAATAATAGAATCGATAATAAAATCACCCTTCTGCAAGTCCACCCGTTTCTTCTTAATTATTTAGGCCCGTCATCTATATCATCAGAATCGAAACTGCTGCTGCTGCTACTGCTACTTGACGTGTTGCTATCGGAGTCCGTATCGCTGCTATCCGTTGAACTTGAACTGCTCGATAATCTGCATTTGTATACAATGATTAAGAAGAAGTAGAAAATGCTTTGGACTACAAAGTTTGGAGTAATCAGTAGGTATTATAAAATTCTTCAATCATGCACATTATTAGATTATTAAAACTCTCATTCCTAGGATTCTAATTATTCGGATATTCAGGTACTTCATACCCCATAACTCGGGTATTCAGGGGCAAATACTATTTGGATCTAAAAATTCTTGG
>NW_017305514.1:104634-119534 GCF_001594115.1 Trachymyrmex septentrionalis
CTGAGAACTCGGGTATTCAGGGGCAAATACTATTTGGATCTAAAAATTCTTGGCCAATCACTTAATACGAGAACTTTGGTAAATTTTTAATTGTAACATTTTAAATTTGAATTAGATTTTGATATAATGAAAGTTTGTTTTCAAAAATCCAAACAGTAGTTATACAGAGTATTATATATGTACACAAAGTAGTTATTTTTTATACAATATATAATAAAAAGAAGTTAGGCATTATAATGTTACATTAAACCAAATCAGTTAAAATATATAGAAACAATAATATAAATGCTCATTAAATATAGGTGTGTTAAACAGCGACTGTTAACAATCAAGCTAGAATATGAAAATACTTACAAACACTTAAAAAATTTTTGGTTAACATGGTATACATTCTTTGGCCTTCAAAACAAAATTACACAGAATATGTAGAATATTACTATAGAAGAAAATGATAAAACAGTAGTTTTCTACTCACATTTTCTGTTTGTCCCCGTTCATAGACAATGCTTCAATATTGTTGGTTATTTTGTGAATGGCGTTTTCTATAACAAAATCTTCTTGGACAGAATAAGCTGCCATTTCCAGTTCCACTAATTCTAGTCCCATATTTTCTTTGTTTGGATGAACCTGTATAAAATAGTAAATTAATATAAGCATTGCGTCCGTATAAATCGATATTTAATTTTGATTGATGTATAACCGATGAATCTCAAATTTAATTTCAATATTCATCTCATATATGTGTCGTATTTATAAAGAATTAATTTTAAAAAATATAGATTGTAAGTAACGGAGTACCAAGTGAATGAGATAACTCAGTCTGAAAACCTATATTTAGATAGATAAGGTAAGAGAAGCATTAAATATGTGAATATTCAAAAAATTTTGCAGAGTACTTACATTACTTAATGCAGAATGAAGCGATTCTATTACGGAATCAGGTAACGTTTGCAACCAAATTAGAAAATCCTTTATATAGAGTTGGTTCAGTATGTATCTTGGTTCAAATGAATTATTGAAAAGACTGTGTATTTCACAGAAGCGTTTAATGACATATTTCCTTCCTATTCATGAAAGCATTTGAAATAATAAATGGCAAATATGTAGACATTTTGACATCCCAATTTATACTGACCTAATGACAAAACTTTTTTAACATCTTCTAATAATTTAATAGAAAGTTCCCAATTTCTGTGAAGTGGATAGCAAAGCGCTCTTCGAATACACGCTGTTATAACTTCATCTAAAGAAGTAAAATTCTGAAAATATTTGATAGAAATTAATTCGTTTACACTCTCATGGTAAAAAACGCTAACACTTTGCTAACTAATTCATAAACGTACCTGGAACCAACATAATGTAGAACTTAGTTTATTAATAGTCCAGCCACTTTCTGAATTGTTTTCTCCGAATGTTGTTCGATGATTATAACAATTGGCGTATAAGATATCGACAAGATTAAAACATAATTTTTCTACATCTTCAACATTTAATAAATATTCTTTGTTTGGAAGTTCCTTTAACAGGTCGACTTCAGCTTTGCTAAATGCTATTTGATCTTTTTGTAATGTGTCCCATTCTGCTTGATATATTAAGCATGGCTTAGTGACGTCTGATTCCATGAGATCTGCCATATAATGTTCCTCAGAGAAATCATTTAATTCACGCTGTTCCCGCAAACTTTTTCTTTCTACTTCAGGAGTTACATCAGGAGTAGGAAGATCTATTATTTCCTTGATCCATACATCCTAGAAGAAACAAACACATAATATTACTGATATAATTAATTTGACTATTACTAACTAAGTATGGAAGACTTTTTGTAAAATTAATTGTAAATACACTTATAGTAAAATTTAATAATGTTAAAATGAATTACAAAAACGTACCTCAAAGGCAGCTAAAGCTCCTGATATTTTATTAGCAAAACCATATTTTGGAGAGTTTATAAGATTTGCCGCACTTCCTACAAAATTATCCTGAGATGGAAAACAATTATTTCCAGAATTATCTATATTGTTTTCACTCATATCTGCTAAAGCCACAGATGGATTACCTAAAATTGAGAAGAAACATTGTATGCTATGCAATATATATAATGCTATGCAATATAATTGTGTGTGTATATATATATATATATATAACACTTTAAAATAATATCCTTATAACTTACCGATGACTTCAATGTTAGGTATGACAGTGCTTTTCTTTTTTGGTGCCAGAAGACTTGTTATCATTTCCAAATTCTCAAAGTGTTCCCCCTTATTTACCTTAGAGAAACTTAAGGTAAAGTCACCCTTTTCGCAGTCGTAGGTCCCAGAGAATGAATCATTGTCTTTTATCTTACCTGGAAGCTGTAATCTGCAAGAATCGTTTAATTTAACTCCTAGTATACATCATTGGATCTGATAGTATACATCATTTGTGTTCTGTACATTCCTTTCTTCAAAAAAGTAGAAGATGAAATAATAATCAATTATAAACGTTTATACACAAATGTTATATAACACTTGTATATAATTCTTTTTTAAATATAATCTTACAAATATTTTCTAAAAATTTTAGAAAGTATATGTAAGAAACACTCAATAATTTTTATACATCTGTTAAATAATGTAAATTAACTCAAGACTCAGGACACGAATGACCTATCATATAGAACTGGAAAATTATCGTGTATTGAGAAAATATATTCATATATTCGTCGAGAAAGACGAATTCACCTAACAGATTCGCAAACACTCACTTGAGAAAATACGGGGTGGAGTAAAATAGGAAGTCTATTCCGTCAGCATACATCTCCGCATCCTTTATATTTGCATATGGCGCATGGATAATTATCGTTACCACTTCGTCGGTCTGCGTGATCCCGAAGCGCGGAGTTAACATCTTGCTGCGGTTTGTTCTCTCAGAATGTTGTTGCGAAACTACTTATACTTGGATATATCTGTCTTGGACAACGTGCGAGCAAAACTAGCTGGACAAAAGCGACGATTGCAAATCGATGTGCAATGATGTGCAACAGGAAGAACGCAAGGCTTTATAGAAGAATCAATTTTGTGGCACGATTCATCCAGCAACGTTTCTACTTGCTCAATTTCGATCCTTTCGAATACACGTACTTGAAGTTGCCTAAAGTCAAAACCAATACTAACAACGCGACGAATACTAACACGGAACCGGCCGAACCGACTAGACAGATCACATCAACGTCAAATCGACGGGGAGCAACAGGAAGTATTGGATAATGGGCGCGTTCAAGTTGACAAAAGCAGCTACCCTGCTCAGCCAGCTCAGCCTGCTTGCTGAACAAACGAATATAATTGGTCGGTTTGATGCCGGGTGTACAATACAAGTCATAGCAGTCGTAAGTCTTAAGTCGTAGAAAATTAACCAATCACAGTCGAATATGAGAAGAATCCTCGACTATGATTGGTCAATTCTCTACGACTTAAGATTCTACCGACCGCTACGACTTCTACTGTAGATTCCTCATTACTTATAGATCCAACCAATCATATTCGCTCGCTCAATAAGCATGCCTAGCCGCTTTGCCAACTTGAACTCGCCCAATAAATACAAGGGACACCCGGGATGCTTCACGTCTCGTCCTGTACCTTGTATAGTGGGTGTAAAGAGAATGACGTCAATAAACCGGAAGTCGCCATTTTGTGTCCTATACCTGTGACGCAATTCCTCGTTTTATCCTCTTCTTTCTTTAACGCTGGCCGGTCATAGTCGGGTCTTATATTTAAGATCGTCTTAAGTACAGTCTTAAGAATACTGTAAAGAACCAATCAGGGGGCCGCATTAGCGATCTTAAAAAAAAACTACTTAAGACATTACTTAAAATAAGAACCGACTATGAATACCGGTTGTTGATTTCTTTCTAGCTAAGGACACTTAATGGCGGAGCCAATCAACATTAGGGTGATATTTCATTTGTGCGTTTTTGTCGTACGACAAATATTTCAAGCCTGTTGATTGAGCTATGAGATAGAGAGATCCGAAGATCTCTCTGTTCTGTACATATTTGTCGTACGACAAAAACATAATAATACTCGCCAAAAATTGTGTTCTGCTTGCTGATTTTGATGAAATTCGAAAAATATCTCACAGGGCAGAGCGACACTTTTTTTCTACGAAATTTTTTCGTTTCACGTAAAACCGCGTCGAATAAGCCTAATTTCATCAAAATCAGCGAGCAGGACACAATTACTTGAGTATTATCAAACACACGAATGAAATAACATCTTCAGGTATTGGCGCCACTCTCTTCATATCCATTCTAGTGCCCCGGAAATGGCGAACTGGTTGTAGCGGAAGATCGGGGTTGGGTTAGGTCGCCGCTTGAGCGAGAGTTGGTTGGAACTTGCGAGTTGACGAGGGTGACGTATTTTCTCCGGTCCGGCGTTTTTTTTTTTCAAAGTTCTCGGTTCACCCTTCGTGTATACGCGAAATGCCGACCGTCTCACAGTTGCACAAATGGGCTCTCGGACTCGGCGCAGTGAGCGGCGCGATACTTTATTATTACAATGCACACGGCAAAACGGAATCGTTGCGCGTTTACAACTCGTGGACGACCAATTCTACGCCTTCAGTGAAGTGGGATCACAACTGGGACAGGTGATTTATATTCCCGCTATCTATTTAATTTCCTCTGTCTCATATGAGAGATTTTGAGGAAAAATTAACTCTGTTAAATTCAATCGACAAAAAATTGTTGGAAGTGAAAATTCAACTTCGCTAAACTAATGGTTTTTTTTTTGCTATTATTAACTAAGTAAAATATTAATAATTCCATACATAATGAAATTGCATTTAATTTTAATTCTTTGTTAATAGACACGATGATTTTCTGATCTTTTACTACACATAATAGGTCATTCGTATCGCAGATTAATTTTCATTATTTTAATACACAAAAAAAATATACAAAATTATTAAGTGATTTTCACATTTAATTTGACATCTTTAAAAAGTAAATTTGTAAAATTGTGTATTCAAAAAAAGTATATGTAGATGTTACAATTCTGGCGAAAATTTTTCTCAGAACTTTTTCAAATAATTTTTCAGAGCCTGTATAATTTTTATAATTTTTTAAAAAAGTTTCTCAGATTTTTTCGTACGAATTTGTACACTTTTCAAACATACTGAGAAAATAATTTGAAAAATTCTGAATATTTTACAGATTTTTTTAGATGAACAATAGAATTTATTTAAAAAAAAAAAAGTATGCTTTCATCTTGTACTTAAAGCTCATTTCAACAAAATATTTCATTGAAACACAACTAGAGAATCTTTTAAAGCCGTGTCTTTTATTCTCTCTCTCTCTCTCTCTCTCTCTCTCTCTCTCTCTCTCTCTCTATTTCTGAATGATTTTTAAATTTGAGATATTTAATTCGCTGTGTTCCACTAGTGGCAGTGTCTGTACACTTCTCGACGTTTTATGAAAATGAAAAACTTTAGAATATATATCTAAGATTTCTCATTCTATCTATAATTTCTGAAAAAAGCTAAAAAAAATTTGAAAAGTTCTGAAGTATTTATGAAAAAATTTTCGTAAATTTTAAGTATGAAAAATTCTGAGAAAGATTTTTGCCAGAGTAATTATTTGATGCTCTTAGTTCTTCAAAGAAAAGTAATATGCAGAACACGAATGATCCAATTGTGTACTAAGGATTAAGAATTGTTTTAACGAAATAATTATTAGGTATTACTTAGATTATTAATTATCAAATAGATATTACTTAATTAGTTAACTCTTTGCACTCCGTAGGTAGCACTATTGCGACATTTATAATATAAATTGTAACTCCGTATGGCGCCACTCAGGCGACATAGGTTCTGTTTCAAAATTGACTGCTATTATTAAAAATCTATAGTTCATGTAACGTAAACTGTAGATTTTCAGCGTTGACAGTAAATTTGAAATAGAATCGTAAGCGTTTGTTTTATTTTATATTTACAAACAAATAGAACAACTTTAAACGTAACATCTGCAATACACAATATAATATATTATAGGACCCGTGATAACACAAACTATAGAATATCAAAGCCTTAAGCGATTTAGCTAGATCTTAAATGCTTGTTAAATGATTTTTATGTGAATTTATATTCTACGTATATAGTCTCAGAAATACGCGCTGAAATGATTTTTCGGTCTTGAAAACGCTAACTCTACTAAACTACCGCAGTAATATCATTGACTGGCAATTTAACAAATTTTTGATGCTATTCATATCTTCGAAATGATCTTAATAACGTTAAATAACATATTAAAATCTGTAAATAATTAATTCTTAGATTTTGCTTTAGATCTGCCTCGATAGTTTAAAGGCTTAGGACGCTCGCACGGAATACAAGAGATCCCGGTTCGACTCCCGGCCGAGATAATATTTTTCGCAATAAGAATTAATTATTTACAGATTTTAAAATGGTAATTGATTCTGATAAAAAAGGCCTCAAAATTCGTATACAGTATGTAAGCAGTTTTTTAGAGTATATAAATTCAAAATTTACTGAACACTTTATATCAGGGAAAAATATTTGTGTAGATGAATCAGTAATAAAATTTAAAAAGAAAATTTGTTTCATAATTTATAATCCTAATAAGCCAAGTGGAGCATAAGAATCTATATATTGATGAATTCAGAAACAGGACATGCATATACTATCCTCCTGGGATATTATAAGAGTATTACTTCTGAAAATTTAATTATTAGATTTACCAGTCAGTAGTGTAGCCTTACTGAACAAAGTCACATCATAAAGTTACATAATGAAATTATGTAATTAAAACAAGTAAATCACATAACTTATTGTTTCAAATCAGTACGTGATTTTTATTAAATCACGTAATTAGAATAATTACATGATATTAGAAATAATAATTTGTTACGTAATTTTATAAAATTACGTACTGATTTGGAACAATCCGTTATGTGATTTACTTGTTTTAATTACATAATTTCGTTGTATAACTTTGTGATTGTTTTCAATAGGGAGAATTTCGCTGCAGTTATATAAGAGTTTATTGGATAAAGTTTCTGCTGCAAATGAATATCATATGTATACTGATAGGTATTAGATACAGTCTGTCTTTAGCTGAAGAATTAATGAAAATGAAATCCCACTTGACTGGTACAATAAAAACTAACATTCTGATTGCTATAAAGAAATCAAAATTTAAAGGCAAAACTACTGTTGCGTACAAAAAAGGAAAAATCATGCTATTAGCCTTAGGAAAAACAAAAGAATCGTAACTTTACTGAGTACAGTAGGCCATGCCGCAATGATAACTGCAAGAAGAATTGATTGAGGCATTGCCGAACTTATGATCAAAAAACCTTATGTGGTAAAAAGCTACACATCAGTCATGAGCGATATAGATCGAATCAACCAGTACCTATCGAGTTATTGTTTTATGAGAAAATCTTTCAAATGGTGGAGAAAAAAACTTTCTTTTGAAGTATGTGTGGAGATGTGCTATAAATTAATTTTATATATTTTATATAAAACTGTAAAAAAAAAACGGAAACGACACTTGTCTCGGACAACATGCATGTAGCAAAATGTTTCTTACAGTAAAGTATCATACAGAAAAGAATTTCAAGGATTAAAATAATGTTTATATTTGTTAAAATACGTTATTGGAAATTTTAATAAAATTTATGTTACGAACATTTACAGATCTTTTATTTTGTAAAGTAATATTTTTCATTTTTCTCCACAAAAGACCTGAAGTTGCTGCGCGACCATTAAAAAAAATACTTAAGAGTGTAAAGGGTTAATTATTGATTAATCAAACTCATTTCGTCTCGAGAGTAATAAAAAGAAAAATTAATAATGGTTGCGATATTTATAGACGAGATCCACAGAGCTTAGTAAAGCCGATGAAGATGATCGATGAGAACGATGAGAACAAGTACAACGAAAAATTCGAGGCGAAGAAAGCAAAGGCTACACGACACATACTCTTGATTCGCCATGGGCAATATCACACGGATGGAAAGACGGACATTGAGAGAGTGCTGACTGAACTTGGTAGAATGACTTTCTGTATCCAGCATTAAAGTAGTATATGGTTGTTCCATTCGTTGTTTTTATGTTGATTTTTTTTAAATTAACTTCCTCTAAGATCTTCCTGTTTACATAATCCGAAGCACGTCAAGTTTCTTTTCTAATATTTAGTGTTGCTTACTTAATCGATCGCATTTATTTCGTACTGATGGAGTTTTGTATTTGCATTTAGGTCTCGGGTTAAAGTTCCTGGAAGTTCACAATAATTTGTCACCATAACCAGCAAACCACACAATTTCCGAAGAGAATGTTATACGAATTCTTCTACTATAGCATTCCATAGATGTTGCTACTAGGATAATACGCTTTCTATCTATTTATATCTTCCATGACATCGCATTAGAAGATGGCTCTAATAAGTTATCTTGCGAAAAGTATGTAATAATTCGTGATATAGCATGTTCTCTCATCGCATATGTACGTTAATAATTAACATGTTATGCTCTATTAAAACTAACGATATTTCTGAAAGTGTGACATCGATATTCTTTTAATGCTTGCTATTATTTCTCCAAACGGGCTTACAGTTTATGACGCAAATTATTGTGGGCAACTGGGCTTTTTATTTAATTTCTTTTTTTTCACGTTTCTATAATTTCATGCTTATTTCATGTAAACATTTATGTCATATAAGTATATACGTTATTTGTAAAACTATTTTATAAAACATAGAAGTATATACATTTTTTGTAAAACTATTTTATAAAACTATTTACTTTATTGCTATAAAGGCAGGAAGCAGGCTGAAGCAACGGGAAAGAGGCTAGTGGAATTAAACTTGCCTTACTCATTAATAGTAAGGTCCACAATGACACGTGCTCTGGAAACTTCTCAAATTATAGAAAAGAATCTTATAAATGTGCCAGTTGAAACCGACAGCTTGTTAGTTGAAGGTGCACCTATACCTCCAGAGCCGCCTATTGGTCAGTGGAAATCTGAGAGACATGTGAGTGAAATATAATTAATTATTTGTGTTATTGAATATATCGAAAAAATTTTAAGATTTTAAAAGAAAATTTAAAGAATTTGAAGAATTCTCGTGCAATGCATAATAATTCTATATCTCTATTTGATCTATATTCCAGTTCTTCCAAGATGGGCCCAGAATAGAGGCAGCATTTAGAAAATATTTTCATCGCGCGGAACCTAGTCAAGATCACGATTCTTACACCGTTCTTGTATGCCACGCAAACGTAATCAGATATTTTGTTTGTCGGTAAGATTTTCTCTTTTACAGAGAGAGAGTGATTAAATTTAATAATATTCTCTCTCTACTCTATTATGTATATATTTTTCGATTTTCTTTTAAGGGCATTACAGTTTCCACCAGAAGCATGGTTACGAATATGCTTGAAACATGGAAGTATTACTTGGCTCTGTATTCTTCCCAGTGGTAGAGTTACTCTCTATTGTCTAGGGGATACAGGACATATGTTACCACAAAATGTAACATCTAGTTAAAAATGTACGGCTTTTTATATAATATGACATATTTATAAATAATATATTATTGATAAGCACGTGTACATCGATATGTGTACATCGAGACTGCATTCCACAAGATGTACAAATCGATCTCATATCATCTTTTTATCACAGAGATAATTTGCTTTTCACATGGCTTTCACATTCGATGGAAGTATACAATTGTACAAATGTGCGAAAGAGAGGTTGAATTTCCAAAAAATATTTTCAAGTAATAAGTATACGAAGAAATGGATATACAACGACTAAATGAATATTTAAGAAAGTATCATCTCGTGCATCTGAGTGTATATATTTTCCTTCTAGAGCTCAGCTGTAATGTCTATTTAAATTATAAAAATCATTAAGTATTTGGATTATGGTGTACGTGTATTTTTAAATATACTTGTAGTTTTCTAATGTCATAAAATAAGTTTTATCTTTAATTTTGTACACATTTTTACAATCGGAGGTCACACCTTTTTTTGTACAATTCATTATTAGAATAAGGTCAATATTTACGTATCACGTAATATAAGAGAAACGGACGTTATAAAAAATTAACATAATTCTAAGTTAATTACATCTAATTTGCTTCAGCCAGTCTCTTTGCCTTCCTTGCATAATACCTTTGTAATGCTGCTTCAAATACTGGACCTACTGTTCTCTTTTCCCAGATGGAAGATCTATCTTTCTTTTCAACAGTCTTTTCTTTATTTTCAATTTCTTCGCTTTCTGGAGTAACATTGTTATTTTGAGGTATTTCAGGATCCTTTACATTTTTATCTTTATCCTTAATGTTGGTGATATTTTCAACCGTGTTCACATCCTTTTTATCTAATCTTTGTTTCTTTTCTTCTGGTTCTTGCACTTCTACTCTATCCTCTTTGTCCACTGGTAAAACGACAGTCTCATCTTTCTTCAATTCCTTTTTACTCGTCTCTGTTTCAGAATCAGATTCGTACGTTTCTATGACTCTCTGTCGGTACTGCCTCGATTTTTTAGTCTTTGTAATTGATTTCTGTTTTTCCTCTGTTTCATTTGTCCTCTTATTTGTCGTTGCGTTTTCTCCATTTGTGCTGCTTGTTGACGTTTTCCCTTCCCTCTGCTCAGCACTTTCTTTCGCTTTACTGCTTTCATCTTCATTAGTCTCACCCTTATAGTCAACAGTCTGTTCGTATAGATGACGATAAAATCCTGACATGTCTTGCTGCTTTGTCACATCACCGATAGCTTCTAATCTATTCATTTTGGCCTCCTCTTCCTCCATCATCTTAAATTCTTCCAGCTTCGCTCTGTATGCTGACGTGACGAAACTCTCTTTATCCGCGTACATCTCGCCCTCGGCTTCACGTTCCTTCTGCACCATTCTCTCTATCCTATGCTCCTGCTCCTTTTTTCTTCGTTCAGCTGTCTTCAGGAGCTTCTGTATGTACTTGGACTTTTTCTCCTTCTGCTTGTTTGCGCCATCCAACTGGCCTTTGCTACGCTCCAGATCATCATACACCTCATCATACTGATAGATCGTTGGATCTTCATCCAGAGCCTTCTGTATGTCGAGCTTGGTTTGTTTTTTCATCCGGTTCTTCTCACCTTCCGCCTTGAGGGCCTTCCTGACCCAGTCGGTCCCATCCTCCTCGTCGGAGGCATTGTCGTCCCCGAAAACGTTGCCAAGTCTTGGCGCCGTACTCTGCTGTTGCTTCTTCGACAAGATCAGACCGTACCTTCAACATTGAGAAAAGTCAGTTGAAAGTAGTCGATGATATTAGAATCTTGATGCGATACAAGAAACGCCTTCTTACTCACTGTTTATTAGCCATTGCCAATTACCGTTCTTGAATCACAATAAAATCTAACCTAATCTTCTAACCTAATCCGTGCAAATTTGTACGAGTCACTTCACACGATCGCGGTCTTTTCGCGAGTATCATGAATTCATAACGTGCTCCGGAATATCGTAAAGTCTATACACTTTCAATCCTAGCCGAGATAAGCAGAGATAAACCGAGAAATGATAACTTTACAAATGCGATATCGCGTTTATTGCAGTACATTCTCATTTATTCCATTTATCGCGCATGCACCAACGAGAAGTAAGAGAGAAGGACGCTCGTTTGGCGAATGGTGACGTTGCTCTCCGTCCCCTCCTCCTCATCGAGGCTTCGCCCACTCATCTGACGTGCGGACGTCAGCACTGTGTATAAATGCGGAAGGATAAAAGGGAAAATCCGTGATATGAACCTTTGACACTTTGACAGTCTTCCTCGAGGTAGTACAGCCGGGTGTGCGCGAGGATTAATAGCGAGAATTCATTCCGAAAGCACACGCAAGGTGCAGAAAATAGGCCTCGCAAATGGAAGGCCTACGTCGCGGTGTCGTTATCCTCGCGCTCGTCTACGCCGTGATTGCTCTAGCGAACGGCTACGCGTTGAACGTCGCCGAGCAGCCACGGGATGGCGACTACGTCACCACGTCTTATACACATTATGAGGATTTGCGTCAATTATTCGATTCCCTGGCGGACCGATACCCGAACCTGGCGCGGGTACTGTCCATCGGAAAATCGGTGGAGGGACGGGACCTCCTCGTCCTGGAGATCTCAGAGAATGTCGGGCAGCGCAGCCCCGGTGAGCCTATGGTCAAGTACATCGCCAACATGCACGGTGACGAAGTTGTGGGCAGACAGTTGCTCATCATTCTCGGCCAGTATCTCCTGGACCGCTATGGCAAAGACGATCGCATCACCCGGCTAGTAAATCAGACGGACATCTACTTGATGCCCTCTATGAATCCGGATGGTTTTGAAAAATCAGTGGTAAGATTCTCACTCGTGCTGCCAATAGCATCGAGATTATGAATTTAAAGCATTCTTGTGTTTCAGGAAGGTAAATGCGAGTCCAACGATGATTTCTCTGGCAGAGAAAACGCCAATCACGTTGACTTAAATCGAGACTTCCCCGATCAGTTTGAGGGAAAAAGTAACCATCACAGTAAGGGTAGTTCTATTCTCAATGGTCGCCAGAGTGAGACTGTGGCTATGATGACTTGGATCTCCAGTGAACCTTTTGTGCTCTCCGGGAATCTTCATGGTGGTGCTGTAGTTGCCAGCTATCCATATGATTCTGGGTACATTATACAATTGTCATCATGATATCTGTTATATATTGTTAAATTGATCCTTACATCATTGAAATTTCTGTCTGTCATCTGACAAGATGTGTTCTTTTAGTATCTCAAGATCATGTTGCATAGAGAGTAAAAGCCCAGATGATAATTTATTCAAGCATCTCGCTCATGCTTACGCGGACAATCATTCACTAATGCGTAGAGGTGACGCTTGTCCACCAGAAATATTCCGAGGTGGCGTTACAAATGGAGCATTCTGGTAAGAATAAACATTATACCGTTTTTAAAGTAACATTTAAGCTGAATGGTTGGAAATATTAATCAGATGACGATCAATTTTTAAAATAATTTTTACAAAATGGTTAGCTTATTATTGTTAAAAAATTTAGAAATTTTTTAATTTGTCGACAGGTACGAAGTAATTGGTGGAATGCAGGACTACAATTATGCCCGATCCAATGCATTTGACATAACGTTTGAATTGAGTTGCTGTAAATATCCACCAGGTTCAACCATACCGGAGCAGTGGCTGTTAAATAAAGAATCTCTGATTAAATATTTGGAGCAAGTACATATTGGAGTAAAAGGTAACATTCATATATTAATATGATAGTTGATTAATATCATAGTTGTTTTTATGTTAGACTTTGGAAAGAAATTTTACGATATATTTATCTTTCATTTGCAGGTTTTGTATTTAATAAGGATGGTAGACCAATTGAAAGAGCAAACGTTGTTGTAGAAGGAATAAATCATAATGTAACAACCACGGTCAACGGCGAATATTGGCGTTTACTGCTTCCAGGAACTTATTCAGTTTATTGTGTTGCATGGGGGTATGTAATCGCACGATTTTTAAATGTTAACATTCAATATGTCATACCAGCTGAAGACTATTTTTAGTACATCTGTTACTATTGTATTTTGTTTTCTATTCAGGTACGAACCCAGCAAACCAGTAAGTGTAACTGTATTAGAAAATTCACCAACGATTCTTAACTTTACATTGAGCGGCGAAGAAGTACATGAGCAAGGTAAAAATGATATAAATTATCCACAAATAATACCAATCTTTAATAACAAATTATCTGAATTCTATAAGCTGATACTAGATGATTACAATGACCAGGACTACTAATTTTTGAACACTTAAATTATCTAACAACTGTCATAACTATGTTATTTATCTAACATCTATGTTTTTGTCTAAAAAATGACAACACAAGCTATTATTAACTACATAATTCATTATTTTTGTTTTAATATTTGTGTTTATACGTTTTTTTTCGTGACATATTGTGACATTATTAACAAATTATTTTAAGTATCTTAAAAAAAACATTTATTATTTTTTAAATAATATTAGAGTTTTTACTTGATTTGTTTTAGTAAGATTTTTATTTTGTTTTAGCAAATTAATGTTGCAAAATTCGGATGTACGCATCGTTAATAATTTGTGACTGCAGAATCTCTTATTTGTTTCCTGACATATTTTGACATCGTTTATTCTTAATTATTTTATTAGATTATTATTAAGTACAAGCAAATAGATATAAACAGAGTTATACATATATAGACACAAGGTATGGAGAAATTGCTTATAGCAGAGAAAAGGAATAAGGATTTTGAATATATATATTTTTGTCATAGTTTATACCTGAATAAATAAGGAAAATATTTTAACTATAGTCCAGTTTGTGACAGAAGGCATATATTTATTCTATCATATACTTTTTATCTTAATATTATCTTATTCAAACTTACTTTATTATAACATATGTTATATGTGAACGAACATTCCGTGATCGCAATTTAATATAAACAATATAAAATTTTATATTGTTCTAACAAGACAAATAATGCCCTGTTTGCAAATTGGAAAGTAGTATATTACAATATTAATACGTGAATGGACAAATTAACTGATTAAACATATCGAACAACTTTGCAGAGATTATGACTATATGGATATAAACTTTATATTTTGAATCAGACTGAAATTTTTACATAGATATAAACCGTTATATTTAATATAGTTTATATTTTCTTTATACACATGTACTTACGAGTACAAGAACAATGAAATACTGTTTATTTTTCTTCAATGGAAAACAGGCAATGCGTTAAACAATTATTAATAAACAATTATTTGTTATTGTTAATATTATTAGAGACAAATTGCAGAACAAATATCGAAAAAATATGTTACCTATAATATATATATA
>NW_017305514.1:119634-133236 GCF_001594115.1 Trachymyrmex septentrionalis
AATTTTTCCAATATCTATCTATTCGACTTTTTGTTTTCGACAAGATTAGCTGAAAAGATTTTGGCTGGAATTTTGTAAATAATGTTTGGAAGAGAGTAATATGCATAACAACATGAAACATTTTGTCTTCTTTCGTACAAAGCAAATATACAAAATGTGAAAGAAAAAAGAAACAGATGTACTGTGTTTTACCATATGAGATACATAGTACTGCCAATACCCATTCTGTTATATTAGGAACTGTACTGATAAATGTAGATGTTTGTGTGAAAGCACGTCAGTGACCGATATATCATATAATCTGTATAACAATGTATGTTCTAATATTTTCCTTACAAGTATGTATTAATCAAAACTAGAAATAAAAACATTGTTTTCGTCTTGAGCAATGAATATCTTACTCAATACTTATCCTTTTCCTCTTAAATGTCGAGAGATCACGCATATTATTTTTGAACACATCTTATTATTTATCTCATCCTTTTCGTTTTCTCTGTACCTTGTGTTTTATGACATACTCATCTCTTGTTTTGCGTTATTTGTAATCTTAAATCTGTAAAATTATACATCAACGTATTTTGTCGTAAACAATGATTGTTTCACTGAAAACTCTACGTTTGATTTTGACAACAATAATGATTGTATATTCGTACGATGCAGGAGAAAGTACAGTTGACGAAACGATAAGATCCATCGATAAATATGGCTTTTACCATGCCGTGGAGTTCAAGCATCACAATTACATCGCAATGGAGAAATACCTAAAGGATTTGAACGCGAATTATCCCAATATTACGAGGCTGTACAGCATAGGATCTTCTGTGCAAGGTCGCGAGCTGTATGTTATGGAGGTCACGAAGGATCCCGGTGTTCACAATCCCGACAAACCGGAGGTCAAGTACATCGGGAATATGCACGGGAATGAGGTAGTTGGCAGAGAAATGCTGCTGCTATTGCTGAGGTATCTCTGCGAAAACTACGGTACTGATGTGAGAGTTACACGGATAGTAGAGACCATCAGGCTTCACGTACTACCGAGTATGAATCCTGATGGATATGAGATCTCCAAAGAAGGCGACGTTTATGGGACGAAAGGCAGAGCGAACGCGATGGATGTAGATCTTAATAGAAACTTTCCTGATTATTACGTAACCAATGATGTACGTCAACATATTTTTTACATTTACATTTATCAATTCATTTATCATTTCATTATTTTTACAGTCTACTATTAGTCATCTCATTTTTGAACGACACTTGAAAAAGAAGACAAAGCATCGCATAATACAACTCTTATTTAATTTTTTATAAAACCTTGGATAAAGAAATAAATTTATATGAATATAGATATTTTGATTGTTACTTCAAAATGCCTTTTGGAGTAAAATAATATAATAAGTTGTTTAAGAAATATACCTGTCGATTACAAAACAAATTAAATATATAGGACACTCGCTTTTTACTATAAAGTACTGCGATAAAGTTCACATTTTCTTTTTGTTTAGTTTCTAAATTCATCTTAACTATCAATATATAGTTACGTATCATCCTGCATTAACGATTTGTACAATTGAAATAAGTCACGCTAACTTGGTTACATTTTCCAGGTCAATCGGCATCAGCAACCTGAGACTAAGGCAGTAATGGATTGGATAGCGAAAATTCCGTTCGTACTCTCTGCTAATCTTCACGGGGGAGCGTTAGTCGCGAATTATCCTTACGACGAGGGACCGGAGGATTTAGGGTCCACTGTCGCGAATCCAAGCCCGGATAACGATGTCTTCCGGATGCTGGCATTGGTATATTCCAATGCACATCCCCGCATGCATCTCGGCCAACCGTGTCCGCCTATAGCGAAAAATTCTTACGGTAAGACAGTCCTCGAGGAGCGTTTCCCGGAAGGTATTACGAACGGCGCCGCCTGGTACTCCTTGTCCGGCGGCATGCAAGATTACAATTATTTCCATAGCAATGATTTTGAGATCACTCTGGAGATCGGATGTACAAAGTTTCCGAACGCCAGCGACTTACCGAATTACTGGCTGGAAAACAGGGAGCCTCTTCTGCATTTCATTGAAATGGTACAGTTGTTTAGAAGAAGCTAATAGTAGAAGAAATATATGTGTGTTCATAGCAATCATTTTCAACATGATAATCGTCATATTTCTTTTTCCCAGTCTCGCAAAGGTGTACACGGCATAGTGAGTTCGTCCATCGGCACCCCTATATCTCATGCAAAGATCTCGATTGGAGGTATAAAACACGATATTTACACTGCTGAAAGGGGCGATTATTGGCGGTTACTGGTACCAGGGCGATATAACATAACTGTTAGTGCATTGGGATATGAAACACTTACTCAGAATATCGAAGTACCATCATACGACAAAAATCCCGAGAATGGAGAAGTGACTCTGGACTTTACTTTAATGCGTGACGATCCTCTGCATTGGTATGGTTATTTATTTAAAGTACAATTCAATACACATTTTGCGATCTAACCGCATAATATGAAGTTGATATGCGCTCAGTAAGGTAGAAAGTTGAGCACATAATAGTTTCATAAATAAGACTTCTTAAATTACATTTCAAACTATGTTTCATGTTCGAATCTTTTTCACGAAGATAATTCAAGCCAATTTTAATGTCGCTGCGTGTTTCTTCAAGTAGTTATATCGTTTAATATTGTATATATGTATGCTTTCTGAAATGTAAAAAATAATAAGAAAATGAATTATTTGTACGAATATCTACCAGGTCATCCGCATATGATTTTGGATTGAGAGTAAACTTGCAGAATGGTTATTTAAAAAATTCTGACTTGAACGCTAGATTCAGCCAATTGGAAAATCATCAGTCTGATACTGCCGAATTTCTAGCTGGTGATTCAATGATCAGCATAGCCATTCATTCACTGAAAGTCACGCATGATGTGAGTTTGAACGACAATATATTTATCCATTATAATGTTCTGTATTTATATAAATAAAAATCGTCCTTTTTAGATGGGATCACCTGATGAGAATAAATTTCGCGTCGCATTGGTGGGAGGATTGTTTGCTTCTCAGCCGGCGGGCAGAGAAATTCTATTACGTTTGGCGACACATATCCTCAAAGGAAATCAAATTGGTAATCCGCCTATTCAGAGGATGTTGAATGATGCTATGCTGCATTTCATTCCTAGTATCGATCCAGGATTCGATAATTTAGAACAGAGTGAGGATTGCAATCCTGTAGTCGACAACGAAGTAGGAAACAAGTTGTTAGAAGAGAATACTGATATGTCCAAACAAACAGATAGAATTGCGAATGCGTTTAAGACTATGTTACGAACTGAAAATTACGATGCTGTTGTAATACTAGGAGGTGGTGCTTCGAAAATCAGGTAATGCAATGTATGACAATTTATAAGCATAAATCGCAAAGAAATTTAGCATGAAATCCCTAATCAATTTTTCTTGTTCAGTTATTCAGACGACAATCTGAACACGTTTAGAAAGCTCGCCCGTGCCTACGAGTATTCGAAAGACAGTGAGACATGCAGCCATTCGAATAACAGTACACAACATTTGACGAATTTTATACAACACGTTTACGGCCCGCCAGTAGTAGGCATAATTTTTATTTGTTATTTTTCTCTTTATATTTTTATAATAAATTTCATTGCTAAACTTTATTCTAAATATCTGTGTGTAGATGAGCATAAGTCTATCGTGTTGTAAGTATCCGCCCGCGGACTCGATCTCCGTCATTTGGCGTGAGAATCTGCAATCGCTTATGGAACTTGTGCAGAGTCTCACGACCGGAATCCGCGTGATGATAACGGACAAATACGATATTCCGCTTCGAGAAGCCAACGTTGAAATTGGAAGAAGAACTTACGGCGTGTCGCACAACATGGCTTACTTCAAAATGATTCTGGTGCCCGGTGAATATACCTTAACGATTTCATGCGAAGGATACGTTACGCAGATACTGAAAGTTTCTGTGCAACAACAAAGCATAACAATTATTGACGTTAAATTAAAACAAAAAAAAATGCCATCGCTTGACGATCATCACAAGAAACCACTTGAGAAACTGAGTTTCGTCAACCGTGCTTTGACCGATTTGAATGCGAAATATCCGCGACAGACCACCTTGCATAGCATCGGCAAAACCACGAAGGATAACGAGATAATGTGTTTGGAGATCGGTTCTAATAACGATCAGAAACAAATAGGACGACCTGCCATCGTTTTCTCGGCCGGCATCCTACGGGCGGAACCAGTGACTGCCGGGATGCTCTTACATTTCGCCTCATATCTCTTGGACAATTATAAGCAAGACAATACGATTATGCGTTACATCGATGATTTCTCCATATATATAGTTCCAGAATTCTCATCCGATCCTAACGAGAATACCATCTGCTCGCCGCAGCTGAAAGGCTTGCAGTTTCCGATTCATGAAAAGCTGAATGAAAAAGCGAAATGGATTGCAAACTGGTTTAAAGATGTAAACGCCGTGTTAGCTGTAAATCTCAATAGTGGGTCGCGGCATATCGAAATTCCGTTTGGTCGTGACTATGGAAAGATACGCGAGCAAAAATACGAGAGCGATGATGAGAATTTACTGCAACACTTGGCTTCAGTATACGCCAATGCGAGAGCGAACAAGCTGTCTGCGAGTACAAGATGCGAACAGGATTCCAACATCGGTGATAATAGCGTGATACACGCAGCGAAGGGAATTGGCGGAAAAAGGGGTCATCCCTTAATAGATTATGCCTACTTCAACACGAGCACCTTAATGATGGACGTGTATGTCACTTGTTGCACCACCGATTACTCGATCGTCGTGTGGCAGGAGAACAAAGATAGTTTACTAGCTTGCATACAGGAAATGAAGAAAGGTGTGAGAGGATATGTCACCAATGAAGAGGACGTACCGATTGAGAACGTTGTCTTGTCTTATGACATGTCACCGCATCTAATTAAAAACAGCAAGTCAGGCTTCTATTCAATTTTACTGCCTCCTGGAAGTCATAATATAACGGCCACGGTGTCCGGATATCACGCGGAAACCAACCTTATCTCCACACCCACATTCGAGACGATGAAACACTTAAGATTAATATTCAAGCTCGTTCGCGATGATAGTATCATAGGAATACCTAGACTAGTATTCATTATAATAACAAGTAAGTCAGTTGCAAGAGAGATGTTTAATAAAACTTACAAGATTAATGAAGATTTGTAATGACATAATCATCTGATTGCAGGTATGATATGTTTCGGCGTTGTCTTGTGCTGCATGTGTATCTGCGCGAGGTGTCGAGCTTCGGAAGATGAAGAGAAGAACAGAAAGGGATATGCATTTAGTTTACTGCAGGATGGTGGTAGCTTCTTCGATGACGATGAGAAAGAAATTGAGATATTTCGAAGACCGATAGATGGTAATTATATCAATATGCCATAATACTTAGCGGGAAGCGTGGAGATAATTTTTCAAATAATCTTGTCATTCTAATCCTAATTTCTGTTGTGAAGGATATCCGCCAAATGATAATAAAGTTACCATGCCATATTTTGATGACGACAACAGTTCCGAGGATGGTAGCGATTTGGAGTTTATTCGACCTGAATGGAGTGATATAATACCAAAAGAAACGTGACAGAATGTTTTTGTATGCTAAACGATATAAAATTACACAATGCATGGTAAATTTACTGGATTTTGTATAGTTTAAACAAATTTTCGGTGAAAGGAAAATAAGATGAAAGCAATTTTTAAGTGCTGAAATTTACGAAAGTAAGAATCAGGGTCCAAGTATGGAATATGTACTTATATTTTTATTGTATATTTTTATATTAGAGAAACGTGTTACTTTCTGATGATAATTATATTATTTTATAAATATATCATATAAATGTTTAAGAAACAGAATGCAATTTTTTAGAATCATAAGAAATGTTATAAATACGTAAACACATCAGAAAATTATATCAGGGTTTTAAATGAAGTAAGAAAGCGTAGAGAGAAACTTTTTGAATTGTTAACTTTCACAAGAATGAATGTAAAAGGAAAATATCAGTGTTCAAAACTACTGTATATATTATATTTATAGATATATATCATCACGTTAAGAACAAACATGTGAACGTTAAAATAACGAAAGATATTTTAGCGGTTTGTTCTTATTTAATTCTAGCTAGGATTTACTTGTATATGATGAATTTTTTTTTTATTTGTATTATGTAGTTTAGTTATGCAAATGCTGAAATCTAAGAAAAAGAAGTGTTTTCTTCTCCTATTCTATTTTCAGTTAAAATAAAAATTATACGAAGTAATGTATTATCCCCCCGAGAAAAAGAGACATCGAACTTTTTTTCTAAATTATTTAGATTTCAGCAATACCTTATTACATTTGTAGCAAAAAACGAATAATTTGTAATTAATCATAATTTACGCAAAGATCCGTATATAGGTCATTCCAATATACTAAATAAATATAAGAAATAGTATTTGGTACTTACAATTAGCAATTTTTTTTGGTACTTACAAAATTTAAAAAATTAGAGCAGTAAATTATAAGAGCAGTAAAAGATTAAGTCTTAGATTATCACAGGTGGTTTTAAAATAAGCAAATTTTCTGTTAAATTAAATATGTCTATAGATGTAAATATAGCATAAAATTTTATATCAGAATTTTTCATAAGATAGAGAGATGCCGAAAGGACCCTTCTTTTACTTGAATCATTAGCTTTATACATCACATACAAAATGTAAGTCAATTATGTATATATAGATCTCTATAAATTTAGAATTGATAAACGTTTATTCCTATAACAGCACGCCGTAATTTTTCAGATCGTTAAATAGTTTTGTTCAAGAATTTTTACAATTGTATAACATGCGCACTGAAATGATTTTGTATTCTCTTTTATCCTGCACAAAGTTATGCGAATCAGAATTCCGTCTACAAAATTGTGTGTAACATTCATGTTGTAACGAATCATAAATTTTGTCCATAAGATAGTTAAAAAGGCATGAAAATATTAATATTATGTTCTAATTATTTTTCAGGATTTCCAGCTTTTTAATATTTCCATATTTTAAGTCTCTTAATTTTAATAGCGGTGATAGTAGTAGTAGTAGTGATTATAATAGTAGTAATAGTAATAAAATAGCAACAGTAAGAAAGAGAGAGGGGAGAAAAAAGAGGAAAAGAAAAAGAACATGCGATTATTTTTACCGTTAATGTATCAATTTAATTAATTAGTTAATTTTATCCGTTTGCTCTACTTTTTATTTTAGACTTAATTATTAGTCTTTACGACTGATTTTTTGACCAAACTTCAATTACTTTACTGATAATTAACTTAACGAGCAACAACTGTACTATTTTATTAATATAATAGAATTATTGTTTAGTATATATAAGTATTTTAATTGATTATCCTATTATATGTCGGTTTCAAAATGCAGCGTCTCAGCAGGATTTAAAAGCTGAGACGCCTGAGATCAGCTGATGACTGATCCAGTAGAATCGCGATGGCCGCCGCCGAGTGATGGACTCAATAGTGTGACAGGGAAGTCCGCTAGTTGGAGTAAATTGAAGTAAATGTCTAGCAAAACGAGCTAGTTGATTTATTTCGCGTAAGAAGAATGGCGGGATTAGAAGGTTACGGTGATGTCTACAGAGGCCGATCTGCTAGATCGTGGGAGACAGCGGGGACATCCTATCCGCAGAGGTACCACGGTCGAGAGGTTATCCGCCCTTTGGACATACCCGTTATCCATCCACTAGCAGAAGACAATCCATCGGTCGTCGACGACGGTAAGTCGCGTTCTCGTTTTAGTCGCTGATCGATCGAAATTCCGCGAAGGATGTCCACTGATTGATCATCCTTAAACTAAGACTTAAACCTATTAGCAAACACCAACTAACAATAACAATTACTATTAGTTGTTCAATTTCTTGTTGTTCAATAAAATAATTCTTATGTGTTATATAACTGTTATATGTTATATTATAGTTATATCATTGTTGAATGAGAAGTTATAACTAATAGTTATTGTTAGTTGGTGTTTGTTGGATATATATTTAATTTGTTTGACTATCTACTTGCAGATATCACTGTCAGCAAGTATGTTGGATTAGGTTGTGGATTAGTGAGCTTGATCACAGGAAACCTGCTGATTCATCCCTTCGTGGTGTTACGGAGACAATGTCAAGTCAATCCAAGTGCGTCCAGGTATCATCTGATGCCCATAACTCTAGTACCTGTGATGGTACGTTTACACCAGACTCAAGGTATAAATACACTATGGAAAGGGATCGGTTCAGTTTTACTTGTCAGAGGAATGACAATGGCTGTCGAGGATCTGATTTCGAAAATCACACCGTGGCAAAAGTAAGACAATCATCAAACGGGATGGCTGATGTTTCATAAATTATTCGTGAAATTATCTTCTCCTTAAAACTAGACACTTGATTTCAGGAAGATCACTTATAACAATTCGATGAAAGCATTCGGTCAACATATACTCCTCAAATGGTAATTATTATATTAATCAAATGGTAATTATTATATTAGAACGATTCACACAAGTTATTAATGATCTATAATCTTCTATTTTACAGCATCTCCATAGGTATAGTTACTCCCTTCTATTCTGCATCGCTCGTGGAAACTGTCCAGTCCGAGATTGCTTCTGAATGTCCTGGAATCTTAGACGTTTTTCGAGACGGTGCAATCCGTCTGCTTGATGTATGTAATAAGGGTAGACTCATTCCAATTTATGCCCTCGTACCACCCACTATAGTTTATGGAGTATCAAAATATCTTTTCACTCTCATTGTGAAAGGGGTTACTAGTCGGATTATGCACGTCAGGCATAAACATTCGCAAGAAGCAAAGGTATATATCTGGTTCTAAATAGTTTAGAAAGTAAAGATGCATAGAGATATATTTTTACACAGAAATATTATATTATTTTAGGGTGCGTACAGTAAGGACTTGCTATCCGAGAGCATCATCCAGGATATAGAGACACAATCTATACTAGTTTCGATATGTGTGGCCGATATTGTGTTTTATCCTCTCGAAACTGTTATTCATCGATTACATCTTCAGGGAACACGCACCATTATTGACAACTTGGACACTGGAAGAAGTGTCACGCCGTTATTGACTGGATATACCAGCGCGACCGATTGTTACCGCACAATAATCTCCACCGAAGGGCCACTTGGTTTGTACAAAGGATTCGGTGCCCTTATCTTACAATTCGCGGTACATTTCATGGTACTGCGCGCGACAAAGTGGCTCCTGACAGAACTGGGCACGATGTTGATGCCAAAACCTAAACCAATAAAGATACAGAAATCTCCGTACTTCGATGAAATATAAAGAAAACCTATAACAAAAACTGTAAGATAATACAGAATTATTTATTATTTGTCTTTATTAACGATTGTATAAGACAAAAAATTGAATTTCTAACAAAAATAATTTTCAAGTACACTCTTCGATAATTTCAAGCATTACAATATGTCGCAGATATAGAGAACTTTTATGCAGTTTTCTATGCAATTGATGATAAAATTTTTCGTATCTGCGCGACTGTGATCACGCAAATTTTCTATATTGCACGTTTTACAATTGATGAGAGTTATAATAGGAAAAAAAATAGAAATCTACATAAAAATTCTTAGAATATTAATTATGACATTTATGAGATATCGACAATATTTGTAGATAGTCATTCTCGTACTACATAGTAATTCCCAGTGAGTGATTTTTTACACCCGATACAATGTAATTATGTGATGTGATTTATGTGACTTTATTAGATTACTATATCGATATGTTGTAGCTTGTTTATGAGATAAATAAAAATCACAGTATATACTACAGTTACATATTATAGTTTATTACAAATACAAAACTATTCTCTATAAGACATTAAATCACTATAAAAGAGTTAGAAAAAAATTATATACGAGTGTCTTAGGAGTGTCTCCCCTTGTTATATTTTGCAGTCTGGTTTTTTCTATTTTCTTTTGTTTAATTTTAATCACTAAGAGCCGGTTGTTCCATCTTTTGGTAAATTTTATGTGTTGGGTAAGTAGCAAGATTACTCAATTACATACGTGGATTGCCAGATTTATTTCACAGGTAAAATTTATCAAAAGATAGAACAATCGGCTCTAAGTAAATTAGCAGATGTATACACTCTGATTGTGATTAGATAAATAACTATTTCAATTTGCACAGCATGCAAATACCTTCCTTTTTACGAACCTTTTATGATCCCCTTTATAATCCTTCCTGAAAAAATATATCTATAAAGGAGGATGTACTACAAATTTATTCCTCCTTTTGATACATTAAACAATATATATAATGGTGCAGTAAACAATGTTTAATATTGTACATAACATTCAAAATTGACATAAATACATCATAGCAAAAAAATAATTAGAATTTGAGAATATTCTAAATACTAAAAAATCTTTTTGCAAAAAGATCGATTTGTATAAATAAATGCTAATAAAATTCTAATTTATAACACCAATTGACACAATTATATATATAAAACCGAACGCGTTATTTAACGCGTTTACCAGCAAAATCTAGACATTCCAAATAAAAATCCTAGTTTTTCAAAGATTTATCCTTCGATTAATTTTCATTATTAAATTAATTTCCGTCGATTCGTGCAATATTATACGCTTTGTATTTAAGTTAGAATTCTATAC
The DNA here is from genome assembly GCF_001594115.1 of Trachymyrmex septentrionalis. Classification (NCBI taxonomy): domain Eukaryota; kingdom Metazoa; phylum Arthropoda; class Insecta; order Hymenoptera; family Formicidae; genus Trachymyrmex; species Trachymyrmex septentrionalis. Next base: position 130,385 of record NW_017305514.1, read on the forward strand.
GAATAAATTAAAACGTTAACAAATTATAGGACAATATTATTTATTGCCTTATAAATAATATCAAATGACCGTTCCGTCAACATAAACGATTTTTTTATTATGTGCTATTTTAGATATTAAATTCAAGTCTATTGATAACTCTTATTGTATCTTTAAGAAAGGATTTATGCTCAAACACAATTTTTCTTTTTTTTCACACTCTGACCTTTTTAGAATACCGCTAGACACTATGTATACGATTTTCATTGACTTTACGTCAGTATTAGTTGATTTACCAGAACTATGGATGTTAATTTAAATCTAGATTTTTAAATTAAAATTATTTTACTCGGAGGCAAATCAAAATCATGTTTTAATTGTTTTTGTTGAATTTATACGATCTCAATGAGAAATGACAATGGAATCAATGTCGATTCAACGCTGAAATCATCAAATTGACGTCGATTCAATATCTATTCTATTGTTGTATCTTACTGGGATGTTACAAAAAAAATTTTAATTAAATCGATCTCCAATAAATCGATTTATTCAGCATTTTTTAGTAGATCGATTTTAATCAATCCGATTCAAGACTGATTCAGAGATCGATTCAATTAATGGAGATCGCACATCCCTAGTTTTTTGAAAGAACACATTACAGTAACAATTTCGAAAGTAGCAGATGATCTTCAGCAAGATAAATAAAATCTTCGATTTTTAAGCCGGAGAAAACTAGCAATCAGAAAACTAATGCCCAAGACGATCGTTGTATGCACGATTCGTGATATTCATGTATCGAAGATCCAACCAATCGCTGATGTTTTGCCGTTTTAACGTCCTCGATTGGAACATCAGTGATTGATCGGATCTTCGATATGCCAATACACGCATGTAATCAGCGCTATCCTTGTTTTCAATAGCGCAAGATAGACTCTTCAAAATAAAAATTAGACATCGAGTGATAATTTTTTAAATAATTTCTGTTTTTTCAAAATTTTTGAATAATTTTATAACTCTTTAGAACATTTTCAGACTTTTTGTACAAATTGCAACATTTTTCAATGTAGAGAAAGTTTACATCTTTTCTAGAATTTTTCATATATGTGAATTTTAAAACATTTTTCTAAGATTTCTGATTCTATTAAGTCTCATTAGGGTCAGAAAACTATGCAGAAGCATAAGAAGAAGTCTCATAAAATCTCATGAAACCTGAAAAAGTTTGAAGTATTTTTCTAGAAGTACAGAATGAGAGATCTTATAAATTTTACAATATATTTTGGAATTCACATTTAAAAAATTCTAGGAAAACATAGAATTTTGCAGTATTTTTGACAGGTGTTCCAATTTGTGCACAAATTATGAAAAAAATTTTTGCCGAAGCTACTACATTATTTGCCTTTATTAAATGATTGTAAGACAAAAAAAAGATTGAATTTGTAACGAAGTTTCCGGGCGTATATATTCTTTAATAATTTTAATAATTAAAATAAATGTGCGCTTTATAATTTTTATAACGTTAATAATAAAATTGGTTAAATATAGACGATATTTATAGATAGTAATTTTCGACAGTTATTCTCAGTATTATGAGGACTTTCTACATTCGACGAAATGTAACTGTGTGACTTCATTAGATGTCAGTATACATGTTATAAATTGTTTAAGGTAAATCAAAATATTTAATTATTTATTACAGTTGCATATTATAGATTTATTATAAATACAAGAATTACTATCTATAGGACATCAGATCACTATGAAAGAATTAGGAAAAAGTTCTATGCAAGTATTTTTCCACTCCGTGTTATATTTTGCACAGCCTGGTTTTTTTTCTTTCTTCTTTTGAGTAATTTTAATTAGTAAGTAAATTAGCAGTAATTAACGAGGATGTATATATTCTATTGTTTAATTCGCACATTATAAGCATCTTCTTTTTCACTAATCTACTATACTATGTACAATATATTACACATAAACACTTCTATCTATCTTGTATTTTGACATAAAAATAATCTTTTTATATTGTTCTTCACTTTCTTCGTCTTCTCTCGTAATGAGAGTTCTGCCTCATTATCAGAAGACTGAATACTAGCATTGTATTTATTAAAATTATTATGCTACAAGGATGTTCTTTTTTCTTAATTTTTCTTAAACAACGCGTAACAATAGCAATCTCTTTACAAACAATCCTGACGTGACAATATATAAAATTTATTATGAATGGTGACATTAAAATTTCTCTTTATTATATGGCTTTTTACAATATCGTATTTAATTGATCGGAATTTTTGTTTCCGTATTTTAACTCAGTCCATTTAATCAATTTACATGTTCATGATGAAAGTTTGTTTCACCGCACCAAATATTATAGCATTTAGATTGCTAAATTGAATTTAATGACGTTGATATAATTGAATGCACATATATATTATAATTTCTGTAATCTCTTTACGATGTTATATTGTTAGATATGAACGCATATTAACGCCGTTTTACTTTCGATGTTATCATCAATAAATGCATGCAGGATGCAAAACTTGATTGGATGTGGAATGCTATGTATGTTTTTTTGATTTTTCCTGCAATACGAATGAATTAAACGATACAAAATTTATTTACATTTTTTCCATTGTCAAGAATTAGGTCTTTATATTTTCATTATTCTGACGTTTTTTATTTTTATGCGACACTTTTCTTTTGGAAGAAGCATTTTTAATGCATGTTCCAAATAAGCAAATTGCAAAATATGTTACAGTTTGCAATTTTATTCTTATTATGAAATCAAATAGTTATATTAAATATATTGGCATTCACATTGTCAATATTGTTATCATTTAAATAGTAAATAAAATAATTTTCAGAGAAATTAGTTG
>NW_017305514.1:133336-138000 GCF_001594115.1 Trachymyrmex septentrionalis
GTAGTGCAGCAAACAATACGTTCAATATGATACATAATATAAAAAATTGATAGAAATTCATATCATAGCAAAAGAAAACAATTAAAGTTTGAGAAATATTCTAAATATGAAATATATACAGGACAGTTTGAAAATTATGTATGCGTTGTTCTCATATTATTTGCTTTTTTTATGAAATAATATATATATATATATGTAGAAGAATATATTATATCCTTTATAAAATAATTAAAATAGCGATTTTTTTACGCAATGTCCTAATTCAATTTTTTATCTATAAAAATTGTCCATCTATCATAAGTTATACGGTTATACCAAAGTGTCGCATTCTTTAATTATTTGTTAATTATGTACATGCTGTGCCTGCTGAATGTCATCATCATTGCTATCATCTCGTTTCACGTATTGTGGTTTTTCAACGCCTTTCACGCACTGTTCTGTAATGTGAACGGACATTATGTCGCTCCCTGGTACTTCAAACATAGGTTCCAAAAGAAGTGACTCCATTATCGCTCGCAAACCCCGCGCTCCTGTTTTCCTTTCCATTGCTAAAGAGGCAATTGCATTCAGTGCGTGTATATCAAACGTTAGCTCTACCTGCGTAAATCCAATATAATTACAATTTAATGTGTTATTATCAACTAATGTGATTGAAAACAATTCATCTTGATTTTACTACGAAAATGTAATAATTAAACTTTACCTTATCCATCGAGAACAACATTTGATATTGAGGAATGATGGCATTTTTCGGTTCGGTAAGAATTCTCGCTAGCATATCTCTATCGAGTGTGTGGAAAGGCACGAGAACAGGAAATCTGCCAACGAATTCAGGTATCATACCGAAGTCGATGAGATCTCTAGCTTCCACTTGTTGCAATAACATGTCCTTTTCCTTATTGTCTCTCTCGGTAGAAGGTGACATATTGGCGACATCGGCTAAAGTTGCCGCTCTCCTGCCCGGGCTCTCGACCGCAGGTGTCGCGCCAAATCCGAGATATTTTTCCGATTTGCGCCGTGCTATTAACCTGTCTAAACCGCTGTAAGCCCCCGACGCTACAAAAAGAATATTTGTAGTATCCACTTGCAACATTTCTCCACGCAATTTTCTCGAGCTATTTCTCTCCGGTACGTTCACAATTGTTCCTTCCAACATCTTCAGCATTCCTTGCTGCACACCTTCCCCGCCCACGTCACGCAATTGATGAATTCCAGGAATTGCACCTATTTTATCGACCTCGTCCAAGAACACGATGCCCATCTGAGCACGATCCACTACATAATTAGCGTCCTGGAGAAGTTTAGCTATGACACTTTCAATGTCCTCGCCAACGTAACCAGCTTGCGTGAGAGTGGTACAATCACAGATGGCAAATGGAACGTCCAGGCATTGCGCTATTGTTTGCGCGAGTAACGTTTTACCAGAGCCCGTAGGTCCAAGTAACAATATATTGCTTTTTTCTAATTTCAACTGATGTTGCTTGCTGTCTAATATAGCTGATCCAGGAGCCGATTGACTGCTCGCCTTTTGTTCGCTTCCCGGATTGACTGTGTGCTGGAACCCAATTCCTGGAAACGGATTTCCGAGGCCTGATATATGCAATAAGTCTGCAGCAAAAAAAATATATATATTTTATAATAATCGTATATAAAATAATACATTTTTAATGAGGGAGGAAATTATGGAAATACTGCTTATCAGATCGCAATCTGCTTCAATCGCTGTTGTAAGAATTCAATTAGTTTTAAGATATATCCAATTTTATAATACTTATTATAATAATAATCTAATTATAAAATATACAGATTGCTTTCATTTCTTAACAATTTATAAGATTGGGGCATTGTCATTTACGTGGTTTAAGACCTCTATGAGTGAAGGGATGATTTGTTTCCTGTGTGCTAACTGGATTAACATTAGTTTGCGCCTGAGAGTTTTGAGTTGGCAGATTGTTGTAGATCCGCTTGTAGTGGTTGTAAACGGCAACACTCAGCACCTTCTTCGCATATTCCTGTCCCACTACATGTCTGTTTAGATACTCAAATATCTGAAAATATCACATTATTATTGTACTATTTTTTTTGCAAAATGATCTAAATGTATGTATTTTTTTCTATATAAAATAAAAAAATCTATAATTATATAAATTAAGTAAAATTAAATAATCAAAATAAAAATCAATTACCTTTTTCGGAGGTGGAGGAGGTTTCCTATAAAATCCTTGCTTACTATCTTCTGGCCTGAGTGCCTCTTTCAAGCTCCTCTTAGAATCAATTTCTGACAGTACAACGAAGAAATGATGGCACTTCTCGCACTTGACAAATCTCGTGGATGCTGTGTTATTTGTAAAAATAGTAGTTGTATTAGAATGTAATATCAGTATATGTATAAAGATACAGAAGGTCTTAATATAAATACAAATATAAGTACTCTCGGCAATTTTTGCCTGAATACGTTAAGGTCTATCAACTCCTACTCAACAATGTGCTACTTACAAACAAACGTCTCAACATGTGTGCAGGGATCTCCACACTTGGGACAGGTGAGCGTGCTTTTCTTTCCACCACCTGTACCACTACTTGAGGATCCACTTGACGAGATGGTATCTTTAGAGGGTGGTGTGGGTTCCGTAGGAGCTTTACTTAAGCTGCCGCTGATCGTCAGGCCTCTACTAGCCACTACGACTCTGACTATTTTGTGTACTGTACAATCACAAGCATAATAATGATCTTATTATAGATCTCCAAGAATATGTTCTGTTTTGTCATAATATACATGATGTATTACTTTATCTTTGCTCTCTAAATTTTTCGAAGTAAAATTTCATTCTAAAGAGTAAAAATTGAGCCAGTCTTGAAAAAGAATAGCTCAATTTTCAAGCTTTAAGAGTGAGATTTCACTCTTCAGAGTGACAATTCATTATCAAGTTTTAGAGAATGTTCATTGAATAAAAAAGGATAAAGTGATACATCATATGTATCATGCGTGAAACGAAACGTAGCCTAGTTATCTTTCATGCTTAACAATTTCAGCTGTTTTTCGAGATAGACAAGGCTATCTTGCTGTTTACAAATAGTACTTACCATGACTGGTGACATGGTTGGAAGAGGCTAAGCGACCCGCGCTAATCAGACAACAACGCACACAGCTCATGGTCGGTAGTGGATCTCTGTGGGGCCGAAAGACGCAGGGATAACGGAGCCTGGACTACCTACGACGTTCTGCCCGTTGAGATCTAAAATCAAAGAGGTATTCTCTTGCGTACGATCATATTGCTGAATCGCACCGTACGTTCGAATTGACGGGCCAATGGTCGCATTCGCGCGTTTATGAAATATCACGACGGACGAGTAAACAATCGCGTTGTTCGTCGTGTGTCAAAATACGGGACGGAGTAAAAGACACGACATGCACTCCTCTCGAAATTGTTTCGTTCTTCTCGAGAGGGAATTCGCTGCGACTCCGGAGTGCCTCGGAGCTGGTCGTCGAACGAAAAATTCACGAGACTCTGAACGAGGGGCGCGGATTTCCAAGGGGGGGTGACCTACGTGACAGTCGAAATCCGCGGACATCATCGCAGCAACGTTGGCATCGCGCGACACGGCGCAAGGACGATAACACGGAGAAAAACACTGATATACCAGCGCCATAGGAGGGAAAAGGGAGGGAAAGGAAAGAGACAGATAGATGGGTGGACGGCAGACGAAACGTTCCCCGAGAATCGCCGATGCAATAGGTCGGGGCCCCGTACACACTCGGCTGCAATCTTACCCGACTTAACGATAAAAAAACACGACGGACGTCAATCAGTCAATGCCGCGGACGCGCAATGTCGCGCATCTCGGCGAAAACATACGTCGGCGCCTCGAGTCTCCTCGACGATCCTCGCATCCTCTCGCGGGATTTTACGGAACTTGCAACTCGATCTCGTGCATGTACCGGTATATTCAGATATTTTATCGATAGTCGATAATGTCCTCAGTTACCTTCAGTGGGATCAATTGTGTATTATTATTGTCATCGACGAGATACTACTAAAGATCGTCAACCCTGGGCAAATTTTCGGCGGTATAAAAAGGGCCCCAAGGACCCGGAGGTAATTGAAGAATGCTGACATTATCGATAATTGATATAAATTTGCTATTATTAATATAAATATTTAGCTCATACATTATTAAATTTATGATTTTTTATTACATAAATGTTCCATAAATAAATATGCATACTTGTAAAGCTTTAATATTCTATATATTGCAAAAAAATTACAATTTTTTTCTCTGCAGCTATCATCTCTGTTGATAATCAAACTTTGACGATAATACTGAAATTACAATTTTAAAGAAAAATCGAGTATTGTTAAGTTCTAAATGCATAAATACGTCTACGAAACTAATCAATTATAAAATTAGTACAATATTATCAGTATTTTTAACTTTTAATTACTTACAATATTCACAAGGATGCGAACTCCGGTAAGGATATCGGTCTTTAATAGTATCGGTGTTATTGTATAAGTTAATATTTTTGATAATTATATATAATTGGGCTATTCATTACATAGTTAATTTGGCATTTGAATAAAGAAGAGCAAGCTAAATTGTCGGGAATCACCTTGAAATTTGCGTTACTTATGTAATTTCGATTTATATTTTATATTGATAAG
>NW_017305514.1:138100-151501 GCF_001594115.1 Trachymyrmex septentrionalis
AAAGAGCAAGCTAAATTGTCTGGAATTACCTTGAAATTTGCGTTACTTATTTAATTTCGATTTATATTTTATATTGATAAGGACCCGAATTGAAGGGTTAAAACGTTTATTTTTATTCGCTTTGTTACGTTCACAAGAAAATAAAAAGTTTTCGGTGCATCCGAATAACTGATGTAGGCTCTGATAGGCTTTTTTATATTCTTCACTAATACCCAGCAAATGAGAATGGATTAAAATGGATTGAAATTTTTTTCTCCGAATGCGTATTTTAAATAGCGAATACTTTTTTGGATTTAATTGGATTCAATTAGATTCAATTGGATGCAATTGGATTGAAAAAGTGCATTTCCTACTCAAAATTTTGAATTGAACAGTATTCACAATGCACAAAAAAAGCTAATATTATTTTTAGATTGAAAGGCATAGAGATATGCTCCATGCAATTCCTATAAATGAATAAAAATGCATTCAGAATTGAAATGCATTCATTTTAACATTCGTGAATCAATATTTCTGGAAATCTGAATCCATTTCAATTCGTTTCAATCCATTCTCGTTTGCTGGGTAGATTCTTTCGAGTCTCTTTTTATATATTTGTTTGTCAATTGTGTATCTTGAATAAAGCAAAAATTACAAAAGTGAACAAATTTACTAGGACTATATTCCAAAACGTTTTACAAAATTTTATTCGAAATATGTATAATTATATAATACATGTAACATACTATATTATAATGAGTAAAATTTTCCTCGAAGAGATGTTGACCAATGAAGTCGTAGATTTATTTTTTGTAGCTGAATTAGTGTATGTATGTATGTATACTTTTCTATATATCTACACTTTTAAAACTTAAAGCGAAATAAATATATGTTTAGTATTTTGCAAAAGCGGAAAAGTTCTAGAACAGTTACAGCCTAGTGCAAGAATAAAAAAAAATTATAAAGAATAAAACTGATAAACACAATAGGCCTCCAGAAAGATGAAAGACAAAAATTTACACAGAGCTGATTATCTTCAATAAATACAGTCAGTAATTTGGACCTGATTTAAATAATTATTCTATAGATAAGAAGATTTAATTCATTCTAGATAATTAAATTCTACTAAATAGAAAAGCTAAAAAGTCAGATTAACTAATGGATTTCCTAATACATATGTAAGTAATAAACTCATTGAATAATATAATAAATATTACATTAACATACGCATGTCGTTTGATTCTAAAAAATTCTACTGTTCTCTAATTTCATCGCACTTTCTGCAATTGAAATAGTCACGTAAGACATTGAAAAGAAAAAGAAGGATGAAAAATAGAAATTCTATAAAAGAAAAGCAAAGTTAATCGTGACTGAGTTTAATTCAGATATTTCAGATTATATTTTGGCATCCACAATGGTGGAATATATGTTATTCAAGCCGAGCATATCTATCATTATATCCAATATAATGAAAGAACTAGATACATCTAATGTTTTTATCGCTTATTCAACTGCGCACCGTTCACGGTCGCCTTTGTCACGCCCAAGATTTTAATCGATTATTCAAAAAAAAACCCGTAGAGAGATTGTATCGTGACGATTGATCTTATTGACATGCAGCGGACGATAATAATATATGTGAAACTTGCAAAAACATTCATTCGCCGTGTTTCACATGGTTGAGTTAAAGAAAAAAAATTTCAAGGCTTTTCTGTTTATTGTGCAAATATATCTATACGCACCTTACGATAAAACTGCGCGCGTATACATTCGACGGATGCATTATTGTCGCGGACGTCGCCGTGTCTTCCCTCATCGATGGACGTTCCTGGCGTTTTCAGCAAAAAAGTCCTTTGATGTAGCCAATCTGAGATTGGAGGTAAATTCAAACTGATCCTGCGTGATCTTTCTGAGCTTCTCGATCAGACGCGTGATAAGGCGAAATAATTTCATGTAAATAACAATAGATGCGCGCCGCGAAAATACGCGGCGACGCTCGCGTAACCTATAAGTCGGCGTTTCGTGAAGCAAACTGGCAGGTCGCGTTTGGTACTCTTTTTCTCACCGCCGTTCATCAAAGAGACGACTCCGATTGATACAGATTAGATAACGATAAGGAGAAATTTTGTATTACTGTTATCAGTTGTATGTCAAGGACGCTCTCTGTTTTATCTGAATAATTATCGTCAATTGCACAACCCTAATCTCAATACTACTCTGTTACATATGTATTACAGAAAATTGAGAGAAAGTGAATTTCGCTGTGGACACAGGGATAATTAAGACGCTTCTTCTTAGCAAGGAGAAGTTGTATTGATAAATACATTGATTGGATTCATTTAGAAAGTATCTGATTTGCCTTTGGATCTGAATACTGCTGATACAATGACTCTCTGTTCAGTGAACACTGGTGATAGTCATTTGGATAATAAAATTACTGAATGGTTGCAATGGAACAAGGTACTTATTACAAGTATTATGGATGCTTTATATTTGATCATACAAGTATCAATACGAGTATTATTCAATCTTTATTACTCATTGATTATCAAGAAAGATATAATGATCTTTGAGTCAACTTGGGTCACTAAATGAAAAGTATTTTATTTGTTGAACTAATATAAAATAATAATATAATAGTATTTGTGTTAGATTTAGTAATATATAATCTTATTTTTAATATGATATAGGTTTTTATATTGCAAATGCATTTAAATTACATTTATATTATAGTTAAAAATTTTCGTACTTGATATTGCAGGATCCAAAAGCAAAAGACGAGATATTGAAATACTTGGACAAAGGCCAGATTAAAGTATTGTCGAAGTTGTTTCTTAAGAGGCTCGAATTTGGAACTGCAGGTCTTAGAGGTCGTATGGGACCAGGTTACAACCAAATGAATGATTTAGTCATTGTGCAAACTGGTCAAGGATTATCGAAATATTTGATGGATACAATATTCGATGTTATGCAGAAAGGTGTTGTGATAGGCTATGATGGTCGTTATAACAGTAAAAGGTGAGTTATAATGTACTGTTATCATAATACCGAAAAGTAGTTGGGACTCATAAAAAAATTTAAACATTAGACTCTAATCCTGTTATTAAAATTTTCATTGAGAATTTATTAATTTTTCAGGTTTGCAGAATTAACTGCTGCAATTTTCATAGCCAATGGTATTAAAGTTTATTTATTTTCCCAAGTTTGTCCTACACCATTTATACCTTACACTATCTTGAAGTATAAGTGTGCAGCCGGGATCATGGTAACTGCCTCTCATAATCCTAAGGACGACAATGGGTACAAAGTTTACTGGGAGAATGGGGCACAAATCATTTCACCGCATGACAAAAAGATCCAAAGCTATATTCTTAATAATCTTAAACCACTTGAATCCTCATGGGATGTAAGCCAAATCCATGAAAGTTCCTATTACAAAGATCCAAAAGACGATATTATGCGGCATTATTATCAAGATTTGAAGGATAATGTCTTGTATCCTGAAGTTAATAGAAATACTACATTAAAATTCACGTACACTGCTATGCATGGTGTTGGGCAAGAATATATGACTGCTGCATTTGAGGCAGCAAACTTTAAGGTATGAATATACATATGAGACTGTTAGAAATACAATTTTTGAAAAACGAATACTATTGTCTTTTTTTTTCAGCCATTTATAACAGTGGAGGAACAAAAGTTACCAGATCCAGAATTTTCCACGGTGAAATTTCCGAATCCAGAGGAAGGAAAAAGCGCTTTGGATCTCAGCATAAAAACAGCAAATAAAAACGATTCGTCTATAATAATCGCTAACGATCCTGATGCTGATAGACTTGCATGTGCAACGAAGACGGAGAGGTACGTGAACTCTTAATAAATTTAGATTGAACTGTAATAGATGAACAATGAGAATACATTAGATGATTTTTATAGCGGGGAATGGCATGTCTTCTCTGGAAATGAACTTGGCGCCTTATTGGGTTGGTGGATGATTCACACTTATCAAGTGATACATCCTGATGTTGATTTGAGTAAAACATATATGTTAGCATCTACTGTTTCCAGCAAAATTTTAGCTTCAATGGGTAAAAAGGAAGGTTTTAATTTCGAGGTTTGTAATTTTAATATGTATATGTGCACAGCAAAAAAATTATATGAAATAAATTTTAAATAGGAATATTTTTTTATAGGAAACTTTAACAGGTTTTAAATGGATGGGCAACAAAGCTATAGAATTAATGAAAGATAATAAGGACGTCTTATTTGCATATGAAGAAGCTATAGGTTTTATGTGCGGCTCTAAAGTCCTGGATAAGGATGGTATCAGCGCTGGCGTACGTGTAGCTGAATTAGCAGCTTATCTTGAAACGATAGGATTGACTTTATCTGATAAGTTGGAGGAAATATATGAAGAGTACGTTACATTACATTTATGTGAATGAAGTCTGAAACAAATTTTATGCAATGACAATTTCTATTTATTTCATGATATATAGATATGGTTATCATATCAATGATAATTCCTATTGGATATGTCATGAACCAGATACCATCAAGATGATATTTGAACGGTTAAGGAATTATTCGGGCAAATCGGATACAGTAAGTACTATTTTAATTACTACATTCTAAGAAGATATTATTTTCTTCTATTTAAGTAAAGTTTAAAAAGGCAGCTTGCATGCTAATTTGTGTTAAATTGTCACCTACATAATTTGCATTTTAATTTGATTTATATCTATACAAGAAAAAATATATTTAAAGAAATAATTAATTGTGTGTGTGTATAAAATTTGTACAATAATTACAATAAAATAAATACTCACAAATTTAATATTGTATAGTATGTAATTACTGTCACTTAAGACATGTGTAAAAAAATCTATTTCACATATACGTCTAATCACAGATTAGCAAGAATAGATATCTTTCTTAGTAATATAAAAATATATTTGATGTAGAGATAACGGCAGATTATATAAAGTTAGTTTTCTGTTACTAGTGTAACAACGAACATTGCTTCGTTCGCTACTAATGTATTCTAATTTGCATCTAATAGTATGTGCTCGCAAGGTCAATAAGTATATGTGATGCATGAGGTAGCATAAATTGACTAACCACTTTGGAAGTGTAATAAAACCGACGCGCTGATGTATTTCTGCATGTGTCATCCTAGGTGACAGTTGTGTCGGTAGTGGCGCTTTATCGTTGTTCTTATGATAAAATAATAATAAATACAATGTAAACTTATAGTGGTGTGTATTGAAAGTTACCTAAGAAAACGTCTTTATTTGGATTTATACTTTGATGTGCAATTATATTTATACTTAATGAATTGATTGTATCGTAATGCATTAATATGTTTGGGATATATAATCAAGCAAAATTATTTCTAAAAAAATTTGCTTAAAATATTACATTATCTTTTTTTCTCTCTTATACTCCGCCCATGCTTGTTAAGATGACAAAAAAAATTATTTACAACAAGTACGTAAATGTGATTGTTATATCATTGACATTACTGCCTTCCGTGCTTCTTGCCATTTTGTTTATTCCAGTAGTATTATCATTATATCCTCTCACACCGTTTCTTGAGGAAGAAACAGATGAAAGTATGGTGTAAGTATATTTAAGAGAGTATATTTAAGTTTTTTTAATTACTGGATTGATCAGGATGTTAATATGATAGCTGTAAACAGATTTATTTATATTTCCTTTATCATTTCTGTAATAATAAATAAAACAATATATTAATGCATAATATAAAAGAAAAATACTCTTTTTTTTTTTAATGTGTTTTTTCTTTTTCCTTTTATAAATATTAATTTCCAATGTAATCTATTTTTAATGCAGTATCCAACCGGAATTCTTAAAGGAAAATATGTAATAACTGGCATTCGAGACTTAACAACTGGATATGATAATACAAAACCTGATAATAAAGCAGTTCTTCCTGTATCAAAATCTAGCCAAATGATCACCTTTACATTCAAAAATGGTTTAGTTACTACTTTAAGAACCAGTGGCACGGAACCCAAAATAAAATATTACAATGAATTATGTGGGTCGCCTGGAGAGTAAGTTTTTCCGCAAATATTATTTGTAAGAATATAATTCATTGTCACATCTAACTTTATTTAATTTTAATAGTACTTTATTGTAATTTAATGGTATATTCTACAGCCTGTTTTTAAAGTTGCTTGTAAAAATGTGATATTTTTATGTTATATAATATATCATTTTAATATTTTAGGGATTTAAACAAATTGAAATGCATTCTCAGCGAAATGGTATCGGCTATTGTAGCAGAATTCCTTCAACCAGAAATTAATGGACTTATCGCTCGTGAGGAATAAATTATGTTAACTGCATCTATTGTGCACCTGGTGATGTTGTGCGTCTTACAGTTAACTTATTTAAATTCAAAAATTATCAATACATTACACAATCTATTTTACAATTACTTTGCAATAATATAGCACCAAAGTGTTTCCAATTTCTAAATTTATTCGATCGTTTCTGCATATTTATATTACATTACTAAGTTTTATGCATTTATGATATATTAATTTAATTATATTATATAAAATAATAACGATATTTCTATTGTAAGCTTACAATATAATAGAAAATGGCTGTGTACTTGTATATGTATATTACATACTGTTTTGTTTTCTGTTAAAATTGTTGAGGGAAAGTTGGTTACATGTTATCTTTCCTGTTTCTTTAATTAATACATTGTAAAGTACAATGTAAGAGACGCACATGATATCTTCTAGTTCTACAACTTAAGAATTAAGCAAATATTTGTTTATAGACATTAATGAAAACTAACGATTATGTGAAAGAACCCATTTATTTCTTTTTTTTGGAAATGGTTGATATTAACGATTTAAAATCAAAATACCTGGAAATATATTTATCAGTATATAATGTAAAATATAAAAGAATGAACATAAAATTAGTAAATAATTTGTCTTATTATACATTCTGTTTCATCAGCGCAATAGGATTTCAAATATTTTTCTAAATTAGATTTTTACATTATTTAACATTTTTTTTAAACATGAAACAAATTTGTAAACAGATGTGCTTTTAGCATTTTATTATATTATTTATTTAAAATTAAAATTATATAAAACGCGTCGGTAAAAGAAACTCCTCGAAGAAATATTTGATCTCTTCCGCCGTTCGATGGCACCATCGTGACATTCGTCGTTCGTACGGCGTTGAACGTTCTATATACTCCATAAACGGTTTTCCGGTGTGGCGTGTTCGTGTGGTTATTTGTTATCACAATTCTCTCTCTATATACAGTATATATACGTACATCGGTTAACTGTCATTCCTCCAACGCTTGATCGTCGTAGGCGCGTACGAAAGATACGGGAAGAGAAAAAAAATTCAGAGAAAGAAAGGTTGGCGAGCCATCGCCACGTTTCCGCAGATCCGCTCGTATGACGGTGGCATCGACACCCACGGGTGGAGCGGAATGACGCGCTCGTGAGAGGACATAGGCCCGACGTGTGTCATCGCGCGAACATGTCACCGCTGTCTCGGCGAAGGGATCGCGAGCAAAGAGCGACCAACTTGAGCGCGGAGTCCGCGCCCGTATCCCGAGGACTTCAGGTACGCCGCACCCCGCACTTGTTGAGGTCAAGCAACTCGGGAAGGGGGCTCCCCCGTTTCCGAGTAGCTGCCCCCCGCGGAATTTCCATCCTCCGTGGATGACGCAAGTGTGGTGTACCATTCTCTTCTCTTACACGTGATAATTGCTAACTTTTAACTTGCAGCTTCGCAGATAATATACGCAGCTGCAAAAGTCCGCGGTCTATGATCCGACGGAAATGACACTAGCCGATCTGTGAATTGACGAACGATATCCGCGATCTGCATACGCTGATAATTAGCGTATCGTTTCGCACGCCTTCGTATCCTTTTCTTCCTCATCTAAATTTATTATGCTATCATCATGACCACAATACCGCTGACTGATAAACAGCTTCATCAACTGGTGAGTCAAGAGATCGCACTATATACATCGGATTATCACAATTATCTCATATCCTGAATAAGCTGGGAATTATGTAGATGACACTGAGCGTCCCTTTTAAAAAAGTTAACAAGAAAACGTTGTTTAGATATCGGACCGTGAAATTGAAATTATTTATCCTTGATTTTTATGACATAAACATATGATTGTTTGTTGTTTATAGAGTATTAGCATTGGGAAGGCTGTAAACTCCACAGAAACACCGGTGAAGGAAAAACATGTTCGAAGTATCCTTTTCTAATCCAGAATACAATTATATATTAGTATTTATTATTAATATATATCCAGAAGATACATAATCGAGAGAAAGAAAAAGTAAAAGTTCCTTATGAACGAATAGGTGCCATTATTGGTACATATCGAGAGAAGAGTGGCTGCATCTTCTGGACGTATATGCTGAGACAACCGTTGCAGGAGAATCAGATCGTCGCGTGGAAATTTTGTCATGTCCTGCACAAAGTACTGCGCGAGGGACATCCTCGGGTTATTGTTGATTCCCAACGGTATCGCGGCAAGTTGGAAGATATTGGAAAACTCTGGCAACATCTTAGAGAAGGCTACGGTCGCCTCATACAGCTGTATGCAAGACTGCTAATAACTAAATTAGATTATCATAAACGGAACCCACGCTTACCTGGGAATTTGCAAGTAACACCGGAAGAGCTCGAAGCAATTGGAGAAAATGATATTAATATATAGTGAGTGACGTTTTTTTCATAATTTTATTAATAAATATGATGGCACATATATGTATAATTTGTTATTTTTCTAGCTTTCAGATGTCAGTTGAAATGTTTGATTATATGGATGACATCTTGAATTTACAGCATGCAGGTACTTCAAAATGATAAACTTTAAGTTGCATTCCGGGAGCGCGCTTTCAACGCTACCAGTGCATTTTATTCTTATTTTTCGTCTAATAAATAATAAAGATAAAATGGCGCATTAATGCTGAAAGTGCGTTCCTGAAACTAATATACCCTAATTTGTTTGAAAGGTAGAAATTGCATATTATTTTGTTTGAGATATAAGTTTTTTATATAGAACAGCACGTTTATTGAGATCTGTGTGTGTGTATTTGCAGTTTTTGGTTCTTTGGATTTATCACGATCTAATTCGATGACACCATGCGGCCAATGTCGACTCGCGCCTTTAATTCCGTGCATTCAGGATGCTTCGCAATTGTACGATTGCTGCGTGAAAATCCTGTTTAAACTCCACGGCGCGCTTCCGGCAGACACGTTAACAGGACATCGCGATAGATTCTCAAAGCAATTTCATGAGCTGAAGAGCTTTTACAATACTATCAAACATATGCAGTATTTTAAACATTTGATAGCAATTCCGTCGTTACCTGAGGTAAAGTTTTTAATTACTAATTAATACAATAATATTCATATCAGACTAGAGATTGGAATTGAGATTAAATTTAATCAATCAAAAAAAAGAAAACCGATATATCAAGTTTAGTGAACATTGATTGGTCAAATTCAATCTCAATCTCAATCTCTAGCCTGATACAGGTATAAAAAAATTTGTGCATTATACATTTATCGTATATATTTTTAGAAGCCACCTAACTTTTTAATACAAGCCGAGTTGAGAACGTATGTCACACCGATAGTGGTACTTCCGCCCGAAGAATCTATAGATTCTGAGACTGCCATTGAAAACCTTATTGATACATCCGATACGGGATCATTTACGGGCGATCAATTAGATTCTGTGAATACACGGAATGGCTCGATATCACCTGATGCTCTTGTGGAAAGGTATGGCATTTTTTATTTTTCTATATTACTTTCTGTTTTGTTTCATTTAACATAAATTGAAAAATAAGAAACAGAGTGCATTCCATTTGATGATAAATCGACACAAGTAAGGTCTCTTTTTGTTACTCATAAAATGTCAAGAAAAATAGAACAATTGTATCAACTTGTGTCATTAAATAAAAAGCACTCACGATAACTATTTTTGTATCTATTCTTTTATATGTACTCTTTTAGGGACAGCCTTATCGATCACTTATATCAAGAAAATGTTCGTCAAAGGCAAGAAGTAAATCATTTGTTAATGGACCATCAACAAATAGTTGCGGATTTTAGAAATCGCGTTTTAGAATTGGAATCAACTCTTTCTACTAAAGTAAGTAAACTGTTTGTCACGTACTTTAATAATTTTACTTTGTTTCGTAAACTAATACTATGCAAATATTCTAGAGTAATGAAATTGTAACGGAAAAACAAACTTGTCAGAAGTTAATGAAGGAAAACGCAATTACGTTAGCAAAAGTTCAAGAAATTGAAGGTATAATTTTTAATGTATAATTTCTGTACGATTTTATATGATTGCATTATTTATTAAAAATTGTCATACTCTTTTAAATGATTGACAATGATTTTGTTCTTGTTAAATCTTTCAAGGAAAAAATGAAGTATTAGAGGAAAAGTTTAAAAAACTCAAGGATGTTTACTCAAAGCTGAGAGAAGAACATATCAGTTTAATCAGAAAGGTATGTATTTGAGATATCAGCGATAAAAAAGTTATCTATCATGTTATTTTATTCACGATAACATTATACATGAAAGAAAGCTGAACTTGACAAAGAATTGGGAGGAATAAAGATATCACGAGAGCAATCTGAACGTCGAACATTGAAAGCGGAAGAGCGATTGCAAGAGTTGCTTCAAGGACAAGCGTCGACAGAACAAGAAACACAGAGAGTAGCGCAAGCACGCGAAGATTTAGAGGATGTAAGAAAGAAACTCGATGCTGTCCAAACCGAAAATTTGGTAAATTAAGATTTTAATGAATGCTTTAATTACTAATTATTCTATCACATACGTTAACAAAATATTTGTTACTATTTGTCATTGTAGGCGTTAATAGCAAAAATAGATTTTATTACGTCTGAGAAAACAACTTTGGAAGAAGATCTCCATGATTTACTGGTACAAAAAGAAGAACTAGATTTACGAATAGTAAATTTGGAAACCGATGCCGAACGATCCTATAATCAAGTGAAAACAGACGCTAATACGGCTCTATTTGATTTACTATGTGAGTAATGAATATGTATATTAAATAAAAATTTATACTGAGATTAGTATACAGAAATAGAAAAGATTATTTATTTCAGTGAATGCTATATCGGAAGCGGAATCTATCTTGCATCACGCAATGCATGCGATCGATAATCCGGCCATATCGGCGTTAACATGCACGCCCGATTATCTCGGAAGTTTATTAGAGCCGACAGAAAAATCATTTAATGATTTGGAGGAGGCATATAATAATTATATGCTTGATACAACGAAAGGGAAAGTGCTAATTCGTACTGCTGTACATAGTGCATACTTTTTGGCTCTCTATCTAATATATGCAAAATCCACTTCGAACACATCGACAGATATTGGTATAGCTGACAGTAAGTTTTTTTATGATTGCGTGATATGCGATATAATGCTTTAAATATTTGAGGGCAAGATATTACTTTGAGAACGTGGAAATTATTGATAAAAGAATAATAATAGCTGTATCGGACAGTCTAAAATAAGTTACAAAATATTTTGGAATATAATAATTTTTAACGCTTTCTATAAGACCCGCCGTACACTTGTAGGATTTGCCGATGAATGTAAACAGTTAGGTTCGCAAGGTTTAATTATGTTGAGTTATATCAAAGAGAAGTCCTCAATGACCGGTGCGCAAATTGCAAATGTCAAAAGTCAATTACAAAAGATTTCGTCTCTCATAAATACATTATCAAGTACTCAGAACAACGTGGAAATTGTCGGGACTTTAGTAGAAAGTGAGTTGCAGAGTATGGATAAAGCTATTGAAGAAACGGTTGCAAAAATACAGGTGCTTAATGATAAGAGTACTTATGCGATAAAAAAATAAGAAGATAAGCTTTAACTTTTTCGATTTACTTTTAATAGGATATGTTGGATAAATCTCGTGCGGCGGACTCAGGTTTGAAATTAAAAGTAAACGAACAGATCTTGGATTCTTGCACGGATCTAATGAAATGCATAAGACAATTAGTGCAGAAGTCTCGCTTGTTGCAGAAGGAAATTGTAGAACAGGGAAAGGTATGATAAGCTTATTTTAACAATTATTTGAAAATATTAGCTATATTGTATACATATTAAATAATAGATAAATAATAATTGATAAAGTTATATTATAATTGGAAATCTTAACAATATTTTGTTTAGGGAACTGTCTCTGCTACTGAATTTTACAAACGTAATCATCAATGGTCCGAGGGTCTTATCTCGGCAGCAAAAGCGATTGCTATGGGCGCAAACTTTTTATTGTAAGTGCCAAGTACTAAACTTTAATTATCTTGTAGTCTTTCGAAACGTAATTATATATATATACATGTTATTACAGAGAAGCAGCAGATAAAGTTGTGTTAGGCAATGGCAAATTTGAGCAATTGGTTGTCGCCTCACAAGGCATTGCGGCATCTACCGCGCAATTGGTAGTTGCTAGTAGAGTTAAGGCTGACAGAAATAGTACTAATTTGACTGAACTCTCTAAAGCTTCGAGAGAAGTGACTCAAGCTACAGCGAACGTTGTAGCGACTGCTAAAAGCTGCAATCATCTTGTTGAGGAAAATGGTATTTGATTTGAAAAAACATTAAATTATTATGCCACGTCTTGTACCGTTTTTTAATATTCTTAATTTTCTTAATATATTCCTGTATTTTAATTTTACAGAAGATTTAGATATGTCTAATCTAAGTTTACATCAAGCTAAAAGGCTCGAAATGGAGGCACAAGTGCGAATTCTAGAATTGGAGCAAGCTTTAGAAACCGAGAGATTACGTCTAGCCGCACTTCGACGTTATCATTATCAACTTGACGGTGAGAATGAAGCATGAGCTGGATTTGAACATCGATTGAGTTTAGATTAAGGATATTCAACAAATACAAAAATCGTATGTAGATAAAGAATCATAGCAATCGTGTAAATTAGTCTCGACTCAACTAACCATAGAGATCGGTTTTTCGTTAGAAGCGAAACTTCTATTATTCATTAAGCATTTATGTATTATGCATGTCTTGAAAATCAACGATCTAATTTTCGGTTATTATATACGTCTATTAAATGTACTTTATTGGATAATGCTCGAAAAAAAATAGATATATTTATCGATCATATATTGAATTATATGTCGTTTTTAATCTACTTTCAGAATCTTTTTTACGTTATTTTTTTATTCTACAACGAGTATTTATAAGATAAAGTACATTTTCCAAATAAATTTAATGAGCAATGAAATTCAAAATATCTAATGCAAGTTTCTATTATATTTGGAATAATTTTATAAGAGAATCCTATACATATATATATA
>NW_017305514.1:151601-181185 GCF_001594115.1 Trachymyrmex septentrionalis
TGTGTGTGTGTGTGTGTGTGTGTGTGTGTGTGTGTGTTTTGCATAATTAATTTAAGCGCAAATTTCCATTATGTTTTTCCAGCGATCAGTTTCATTTGTCATGAAAGATTTAACGTGTGAGAAGGAGAAAAACTTAATATATGAAATTCTTCTAATGATCTTACCAAAGTTATTATTTTATAAACACAATTTTCTCAATAAATCATCGAGAGAGAATAATCTGTGTGTTGATTGATTTTCGTATAAATTAGTATCCTGATATACATGCTACTGCATTAGCAGTTTTTTTCTTTTTCGTAATAATACTTAATCATTAGATAACATATTGTACATATTAAATAGCTACCCATATTTGAGGTCCACGAGATCCCAGCGCAACTCTCCAAATTGAGATTTTTTTCGCATTAAAAAATTTCTTTTCTTTGAATCTATATATCTCGAAGTTCCTTAACTCTATCGACTTTTACATATTATGGACTTGTTCCTTATAATCAATTCCCCATCGATTGGAAAAAAATTAATTGAAATATATAATATACATTTTTACAGAAATTACGGTAACAAATATAGATGGGGTTCCAATGTATGTATCAAGGATGCAAAAAATAAGTGTGTACAGCTAGGATTAAATAGAAGTAAAAAAGTTTATGTAGGTGGCAGAAGGATACATTAGTTTGTTTTATCGATGTTTGTCATTAATTCTATGACGAACTATGCAATGACCAACAATACAATCTAAAAATTCATATGGCAACATTTGTATAATTACAGTTAATTACACAGACCCACAAAAAATAAATTTGTATCAAATATGTATTATGTCACAAAGGATCATCTATTTAACGAAATTAATTGGATATTTTTAACGAATTTGACGTCCTATCATCATAAACATGGGTTTGTCACAGCCACGTCATATTAACAACATCGGAAATACATCATTATAAATGTATGTGGAACTTCACGACTATGCGAGTTAAAATTATAAATAACGCAGTTATTTCTTAATGCTTTCGCAATAAAGATTTGCACGTGCATGTTTAATGGATAATACGTCTAAAATCAGCTCTGATATGCCTGAGCACTGATTACTAGCTGTGACGTTAGTTCACGTATTTCTTAATTAGTTGATAATGGCGCGACATATCTTGACATTCAGTTTGAAATTGCTGCTAGCAGTCCATGTTATATAGTCAAAGGTTCACGCAGGATTCGACACTGAGAGAGGTGGGGGGGGGGGAATGGTGGGGACATAAATGTGGAGAGGGTAAAAGAAGGGTGGTGGAAGATCTATATAAGTATTCCTCAACCGCCGAGAAAGTCAGTCTCCATTTTGCAGTCGCACGATGGAAGCTTTCAGGAGAATATTTGGGTTTGTTTCCGGTTTCTTTACCGTAACAACAGTAGATGTAATAAAGAAATTACCTACTGAAATTTCTGGCATGATATTTAGCATGCTAGACAACCGATCTCTCCGATACGCTGCGACAGTTTCTTTGACGTGGAGAGGAATTGCTGCCTTCGAACAGAGACGCAGGAAAACACGCGTCGCAAAAAGAACAAAACATAAACTAACGTGGCGTTTACCAGTTCAATTTTTCAATGAGGCATCTGTGACGTTTGATGTGAACGAACGAGTTGGCTGTGCTGTTCAGCAGAATCTCGATCGTTCCCGCAAATACTTACGCGCATCGGACAACTTCAAAGATAAGAAGAACATCAAGATGTATAAAAGAAATATACGCTTTTAAATAATACTGTTAAAAATAATGTATATTAATGACTTAGTAATGTATAATAAAATAAAGATAAATTGTTTGCCAACAATAGTAGTTAGATTGTAAGTTATAAATAAATATATTTGATTAGTAAGTAATTCGATCTTGTTCCATTTTGCCGTTTAGTTAGTTTTGGTATCGTGGAAACTAACATTGATATGCTAATTCATTTGGTGCGCCCATATTGCACGTAGTAGAAAGATGTTATCAAATCATTATCTTCACTTTTCAGTAACAATATATAAACATATATTTCAATATAACAAAAATTTTTTACATTCACATTTTCATTTACACTTCCACACTCACTCGCAGTATGTTTAATATCGGGTTATCGCTTGGAAAGATTATATGTTGGCTGCGTTCTAACGGAACTAACTTAACGCTCGCGAGCGTAACATTTTTTGTTTAACATTTGATAAACGACAAGAATAAAATGATTCCACGAGTGTTGTGAGCGTTAAATGGAACGCAGTCGTTGTGTGCAGTTCGATCAAACCACGTCTACTTTTGCTTTGCGTTGCCAATAAGGTTCAAGATGACAACTGTGAAACGCAAAACATTTCGCGTCGAAATGATTTACGCCATACGGTATAAAAAGATTACGGCATATAACATACGATTACGGCTAATATATACTCTAGTTAGTAGTCTACAATTTCGGCTTTGTGTACTACTTACTACCAGCGCGAGTTCTGATTGGCCACTGCTTTTCCGCTTTCTGCTTTTCCGTCAAGATGAGAACACGCCCTTAGAGTATATAGACATAAAGGGAGTCTTGCCTATACCTCCTGTGGCCCAAATCATAGTATAAGTATATATAGTGCAGACACTGAGCGTCGGCACCTTTGATGTAGTGGGTCCCAAGTCACATGACTCGCCGCTATGTTGTGGATTGGAAAGGCGCTTATAAATTTGAGTTTTCATAAAACTATAGAATAAATTTTCTAAAAAAAAAAAGACAATTTGATCGTGTCATACAAATTGTTTATAGCGAGTATATTTTTAAATCAGAATTATATAATAGAATAATGTTAACGAGCTCCTTATATAAAGATAATATTCACATATTAATAATAATAATAATATTAAACAGTAATAAGTAAACTAAAAATAATATTAATTAAATACTATATGAAAATTGTAATTGAATAATTATGTATGAAAAAATAATATACTGCATAAAAATTGTAATTAAATGTGAAGTTGTAATTTAATAATATATGTACACAAATGCATACTTTATTACGAGAATACAAATATAACAGTCTACACAATATAGCGTCTCCGAAAAAATTTGATTTAATTTTATAGTAAAACATTGCAAATTTTGCAAGCAGATGTAAGAGAATGATTCTGTGATTGGCAATCCGCGATGCACTCCATGGGACTGCATTCTAAGGGCGAAATCACACAGTGCGGTAAACGACTGCGAAATAAAGAATGCGTCATAAAAGCAACCAATCAATGGCCTAGTTTCCATCAAGGATCTAAATCTGATCAGAATGTAAGAACCAACTAACTACAATTGAGTATTTTCCTGTTTACAATTGAACGACAGGGGAATGCTTGACTGTAGTTTGTTGATTCTTACATTCTGATCCAGTTTAAACCTTCAGTGAAAACTAGGCCAGTGTCATTCTACGTTATTCCGAATAGCGCTAATTGGTAATCAAAGCGAAAGAAAATCATATTAAATATTAAAATGTATTTTTTTGCTTTTTCTAATTTTTTTCAAATTTTATTAATAAAACATAAAGATGGTCTGTTTTTTGTCCTAGTATTAAGTAAAACATTAAAAAAAATTAAATATGAATTAATTTAAACAAGATAAAGTAAAATCTGTTATAAATATAAAAAATTTATTAATAACAAACTGTCTGAGCTAAATTATTTCAAGTTCTTTTCATTTTTTACAATTTTTTGAAATAAAAACTTATAATATTATAATGGTCTCTTTTTTTGCCAGTCACTGTGTATATTAACATATATAAAACTTTATAAATATTGCTTCTTTCTGTATTATATTATCCAATTTATAATAATTTTCATATTTTAATTACATTGCTTATAGTCTACATAAAGAAATTTGTGTAAACTCACGTAAACAACAATATGCAAATATACCATGTACTTAAACATAATTTCGTTCAACTTTGATAATAATCCGATGTTTGCATTATCAGTCAATAGATTGAGGCTGTTGATCAAAGTCTCGCTAGAAATGTTTTGAGGCATTTGATGGACCAATCAGAAGAAAGAATTTTACAAGTTGACTAATAAAAAAAAAACGCTTTAAAGTATTTGTAGCATCACATTGATCATACCCATAGTATATCAACAGTCGTTAATGTTCTTCCATTATCCGCGGGTCTCTTTAATCGAATCGTAAAAAAACGTACAGCTGATAAAGACGGAGTCCGTCGAACAAACAGGAAACTCTAAGATCCACGTATCGAGTGGTCGGCAGGGCCTTTATTGTACAATCAGCGAAATTGTCGGTCGCTCGCAGCATGGCGTCGGCCAAGACGTGTGTCATCCTGGAACGTGGATGAGAAGCGCGGTGTTTTGCGCCTTTTCCAAGGAATATTCGCGCATACAAATGTCTCGCGCATTAATGAAACTCCTCTCATAAGGGCACGAGGAGACAGGTGAGAGTCCGGAAGAGGGGAGGGGGCAAGGAAAGAAAGAGAAAGAGATACGGTGGCATAAACTGGTGGGTAGTCGAGATACCTCGAGCGGAATCTGGGATAGCTGTTGGCTCGTCGAGCTTGGAATTCCGTGGGGACGATGCGGACTGCCACGGACTCGCGCATTCCGGATATGGCGGCAAATTTCGGTTGGAATGCAGCGATGCCGGGCGAGGACGAAAGAGAGAGGGGAGACGCATGAAATGCGTGAATGCGTCCCAGTCCGTTTGCACGCTTTTGGCCGCGGTACGGTTGATAATCGATGGCGACAGCGACTGAGAGAAGACGGAAAATGCGTTGTTCACGGCGCGTTTAAAATCACCACGTCGACCGCGCTGTACACGTCGACCGCGTTTTGAAGCGCAGTGGCGACTTATCATGGCGGCGTGATTTTTTTTAGCTGCCAGTCCGTATGTGTGTGGCTCTGTCTCTCTCTCTTTCGCCATCCTTCCCCCTCCCCCTGTGTGTATACGTGACGTCCCGCTTCTCGAGGAATTCATTCGCAATAGTTAACTAACGCACGAGCCGAGACGTCGATCTCTGAACGCGTGTGAGAGACAAATCCTGCAACCTCGTCCCTAAGACCTGGCCCACCGTACGTCGCGATAAGCTCAACGTGTGCCTCTGATAATAGCGGCGCGACGATACGACGAATAAGGCCCCCGCGTTTAGTTCAAGAACCCTTTTTATGTACATATACGCGCACACGTATGTGAATGTATGTGTGCGCACGTACATTTGTTTACAAATTTTGTGCTCTACCAACGATAACTGTAACAGCCCTCGCATCGCGATCTCGACAGCATTTGGTGGACGATGTAGCAGCGCTCTGTTATAGATATACAGCTAAAGGATCATCTTGTACCTTGTAACTTTTTAAGATATACCTCAGGATGAATAAGCGACGTAGAACGTCCTCGGTGGCGAGTCGTGGCACCGAGGACGACGGTGACGATACCCCGCCTGAGCCAACGAAGAGGAGGAAAAAACTGGATCCTGTGAGTGTGTGCGAACACTTTCTTTCTACACTGTGATCTCTCCTACTTGTACATAGATTGCGTATGTGGTATACGTTGAACATACATTGCTAATAGCCTTTTACCTTGTACAGAGCGATTTGTGCCAACAACTGTATGAAATACTTCGTAATCAAAAGAAGGAAGATGGATCCCTGCTGTGTGACGCGTTTATACGCGTGCCGAAACGTAGACAGGAGCCAGGATATTATGAGGTCGTTTCCAATCCCATAGATCTGTTGAAAGTACAACAGAAACTGAAAACTGATGAATATCGCGATATGGATGATCTTGCTGCTGATATTCAGCTTATGGTAAACAATGCCAAAGCTTTCTACATGGTAAGTTCCTAAATTCTACTTAATTGTATCAATCTATTCAAACAGATATTAAAGTCTGTCAAAGTGAAAAGATTTCAGCATGCAGTTTACAGAATTAGATATATAAATTTACTGTGAAATATTTAAGATCTAAGATCTATTGGAAATATTTTTAAGCTAGATCTGCTTGAAATATTTAAGCTAAGTCTAAAAATAGGTTTATTTCTTTTAATTGATTTATTTTTCAGTGTAATACGATTATTGATAATTATTCCTAAGATCTATTTTCTGTAACTGTGAATTAGGATGTATATTGTTGAATTTAAAGTAAAATAGATATGTGTTTGATATTCGATAAATGCTAGAAACAAAGTTTTAATACAATATAGTATAGGAATAAAAAGGAGGCCTGTAGAGTTGAAATCTTGTTATGTATAATAATTTTTATAGCGTACATCTCCTGAGTATAAAGATGCAACTGAACTGTGGGAATTGTGTATAAATACTAAAAACCGTATCATGGAAGAATATGAAGAACCAGAACCCAAAGGAAAACTCATTCTAAAAGTTGGCAGATTGGTAATGTTTCATGATTTAATTGAGTTTTAGTTTGTTGCACATATATGCAATGCAAAAATATAGTGAGATTGTTCATTTATTCATGTTTAGGCGCGTAAAGTAACGACGCGACAAGATGACGCAGAAGATACTTCAGAAAGTTCAACGAATCTCGATGAGGAAACTATGCAGTTATTCGAGGATTTATTTGCAGCAGTTATGACAGCAACTGATCCCACCGACAATAACAGACCTCTTCATATTATGTTTCAACTCAAACCTTCTAAAAAGGTTTATAATCTATTTTAAATTGCCTCTAAATTGGTATACTTGATGTTTATTTGTAATTGCTTTAACGTATTTTATCATAGCTTTATCCCGAGTATTATGATGTCATCGAGACACCGATTGATTTGAAGACTATTGCGAGAAAGATTCAAGAAGGTGCATACAGCTCACTTGGTGACATGGAGAAAGATCTAATGCTCATGTGCCGTAACGCCTGTCAATTTAATGAGCCTGGTTCACAAATTTACAAGGATGCTAAACTTTTGAAGAAGATAATTACCGCAGCCGCGAGAAGGCAAGATAGCGGGTTTGGTAGCGGTATTAAGATCGCTATAACTGCACCATCTACGAGAAGCAAAAGAGGCAGTCGTACTATGGCGCAATCGTTAATAGCACAAACTGCATCATTACGTGACGAAGATGACGAGAGCGATGATGAGGAAGAAGAACCTGCTGAGACTGAAGAAGCTGACAATCCACAGTGGCAATTGTTTCAAACTATTCGGACGGCTCCTAATAATCAAGGCATGACTTATATGATATTATAATATTAAATCTATTATTTGTAATTGTTGATATAATGCCATAACTATGTATTATAGGTGTAAGGATGAGCGAATATTTTTGGAAACTTCCATCAAAGAGATTATATCCTGATTACTATAAGACGATTAAGAATCCTATATCTTTATTACAAATACGTACAAAGATAAAGGTACATATTATCATATTATAATAGAATTGATTATTTATATTAATACATTATATTGTTGTACTATTAAAACTAATATTTATCCTGAATCACGATTTTCAGAAATGCGAATATGGTACTGTTAGTGAAGTAGCTGGAGATATGAATATCATGTTTGAAAATGCAAAGAAATATAACATGCATACTTCTCGACTGTACAAGGTAATCATTTTGTAATTAATGCACATTTTATTTCAAATTAATTGCGATTATGCGTTTAATTACAAACATAATATAAAAAATGTTAGTTATAAAATATACACACACACACACACAATACACATAAGTAGTTTCACAGTTTTTCATCGAATTCAAAATTTAGCAATCCAATAAAATTGAGAAATATTACTATGATGTATACAATAATCGCAGTATAGTTATTTATGCGTTTTTGTTTTATTACAGTGTGCTGTTAAATTGCAAAAAATAATGCAAGAGAAAGTACAAGAGCTCTTAGAATTCGATCAGGTAATATACTGTGTAAATTGAACATAATGATTTAATCTTGCTGGTCTGTCCAAATTTACTACAACATTATATGTTTGAGTCAATATTATAAAACTATAACTAAAAAATAAAACAACACATTCACAGTGAAATTTGGAGAGATGAAGTCATTAAATACCAGAGAAAAGATTTTAAAAAATATTAGTAAGAAAATAAAAATTACATCACATACATTTTTTAGTCAGATTTGAACAGACTAGCAGGGTTAATCATGCATTTTTTGAAAAGCGGATGTAATAAATTAAATATTCGATATCTCTGTAGGATTCTGATTCAGATAGCGAATCCGAAAACAGTTCGCAGCAGCCTAAATTGATTAAACGTGCTTCAAATTTATTGACACGAGGGAAGTACAAAGACAATATACCACTAAAGAAGAGATTGTACGCATTAGTCAAGTGTGTCATAGAATACGTTGTAAGTAATTCCAAAACTCATTACGTTTAATATATTCGGTCGACGTATAGCATGCTGTATTGTATTATAGTGCGAGGACGGTCGGCAACCCATGTTAATGTTTATGGAGAAGCCTTCCAAAAAATTATATCCAGATTACTATCAAGTGATAGCAGAACCTATAGACATGCTAGCGATCGAAGCTAATATTAAAGCGGAGAAGTATCAAAATGAAAACGAATTAATACAGGACTTTAAGGTATTTATCGTTTAAATTAATCAATACGATAACTTGCGTCAGACATTTCTTCGAAATCCCTCGTTTTTTAGTTAATGTTTAATAATTGTCGCCAATATAACGAAGAAGGTTCATTAATATATGAGGATGCTAATATATTGGAGAAAGTTTTGATGGATAAGGTAAAAGAATTAGGTCCTCTGCCAGATAATCCTAGGTCCAAATCTTCCGCATCAACCCCAACTAGAAACGTCGGGTATGTCGTAATTCATATAGGTTCGATTCATGCTCACAACGCTCATGAACATTATTTGTCTTTAACTTTGATAACAACAAGGATAAAATGAATTTAAGAGCGGTGTGAGCGTGAATCGGAGTCGTAAAAGAGATAACAGTGTTCATTTGTTTTAATCTTTTCTCTACCTCTCTCTTTTTCTGCCGTCTATATTCAGGAGACCGAAAAAGATAGTACCGCTTCATTTGCAAAAATTACGAACTCTGTACGATACTATAAAAGACTACCATGATGCAAAAGGCAGGCAGTTATCTCTAATTTTCATGAAATTACCAAATAAAAATGAATATCCAGATTATTATGAGGTGATAAAGCAGCCTATACACATGGAGAAGATAGCTTCTACTTTAAAGAATAATGGATATGATAATTTGGACGAATTGGTGTCCGATTTTATATTAATGTTTGACAATGCTTGCAAGTATAACGAGCCGGACTCGCAAATATATAAGGTTTGTATAACAAAGGTTTTTTTGTTTTGTAAGCGTTAAATAATACAAAAACAGGGTTGCCACAGGCCCGAAAAACTGGAAAAACAAAAAAATCAGGGAAATTGATCATGAAGAGAATTTTGAAATTTGCTCATAATTCCCTTAAACTGTTCCTATTCCAAATAATCATTACAATTTTTTAAATATATCTATATATTTATATTTATAATCAAATACGTTCAAAAATCGCGCACTTTAAGTGATTTTAATGAAATAATTAAAATTTATATTTAAATATTTTTATATGATCTGTCCTTTTTCGTTATAACTGCATTCTTTTTTCCAATACTAATTTATTTTTTATTGGCTTGAATTTGCACCCAAAATTTTATTATTCTACTAAGCTTCTTTTTGCATTGTATTTAATAAAGGCTAACCTTCCTATAATCCTTGATTCTAAATATCAAAATTTACATAATTTATATTCATAAAAAATTTTCCATTTTCGTCTGGAAAAGTTAGAAAATTTTAAAATTTATTTTCTGTGACAACCCTAATAAAAGTATTATATCTGATTTACTGAAGAATCTATATATATCCTCGAGATTTATTAATAATTAATAAGAATACTTTAAAAGATTTCTTGACGTGAGGCTAAAAGTAGCTTGAAATTGTAGTTAAAAGCTGACAATGTACAACTACTTGATGTTTGCATTAAACTTCAGTTACAAGTTTTAATTATTTTTTTAAACATTTTTACGCATTTGAAACATTTTTGGAAAATATTTAAGAATAAGATAGGATTTTATACTAAAAAAAAAATTAAAAATAAGATTTTGTTATTTATCTTTAATGGACATAAAAGAATTAAACTTCAATTGTAAAGTTTAATTTCCTTTAAATTTGTACACTGAAAGATATTTAAGGAAAGATTACACTAAATTAAATTTTTAAATAAAACCCCCTGTTATCCATCATTAATAGACACAAAAGCATTAGGATTGTCGCGCTGCTTGTACCTACCTTTTACACTCAGCACCTTTGCTTCTCTTCAATGTTGAAATACATATCTATCTCATTTTAAGTTCAAAATTTTTTGGGGATTTCAAGCAGGAACACAGACCTATTGACTAATATTAATACTTTAGCGATGTATAATTCTAATTAAAATTATGATTTTTTTAAATTGAATTTCCCAGATATTGTTAAGAAAGTTAAATAGCATATCAAGCCCGAGATCTTTTAACAATATCTAATTTGTAAAAAATTGATTTCTAATTTATCTTGCAATGATTTTTCTCATAATTTTTTGAGAAAGTATTGAAAATTTAATCAAGTTTCTGAAAACTTGTGTGTTAAATCAATTTTCTCAAAAATCAATTTAAAAAGCGTAGTTTTCAGAAACTTTCAATTTTCGACTAAAATTCCAATATGAAATACAGATTCTCAAATCGAGAGAATCATCGGAATATTTGCGGATGGATACTTCAATTGAAATTTCGCGGCAAAAGATGGAAAGTCTAATCTGTTTACGGTAGAAGTTTGGAGGTTAGGCTTCCTGAAAGGCTTCCTTCGCTGTCTCTTGCTTCAATCCCGTCGTACAAAGTTTTTCATCGAACAATGCTTTAGCTTGTTTCGTGAAACGCGTGGCATGCGATATTGTATAAATTTAAACAACTATATATAAATTTGTACATATAAAATTGTATATGTAATTTATCCGTAATGTGCACGATGTTCATACATATTAACCTTGTTAGCAATTAGCGCATTTTTATCGTGATCTTCCAAGTCTTTCATACGCCGTATGGCGTATTTCCGAATTTTTCATGCGTTTGAGTGAATTTGATCGCGTGCGCGCCAATATCCCGAAGATGTTCGCACAAAGCGAGCAGAATATATTAAATAGTAACGTGGTGCAAAATCCATTAAAAGTGCGACCGTGTTTCATACGCCTATTGAGAGACAAGGAATTGGATAAGCACATAAAAAGATATAAAAAGACTGAGACAAAAGTAAACAGACCAGAATAATTTTATCTTCGTATTTTTTTTTTTTTTTTTCAAATACGTGCTATATATAAAACTTTTGTCAAAGTGTGGCTGTAAATGCAGATATCGTAGTGAATAACAAGATATAATCATTTTAGGATGCCTTGATATTACAAAGATTAGTGTTGCAAAGTAAATTGCAATTGAGTGAGGATGAGGAAAGTGTACCTGATGTGTCAGCTGCTGTTCAAGAGATACTGGCAACAATATTTACCGCGCTTTATAATCACCAGGATGAGGAAGGAAGGTGTTACTCCGATTCTATGGCCGAACTGCCGGAACATGATATTGTTGATGGCAAAAAGTACGAATGTGCTTGAATGTTATTAATTTTTTTTGTTTTTATTATGAAAATTATGCTGTTTACTCAAGTTTGGTTTCCATTAACAAGTATTTCTATGTTGAAAAACAGAGTACGGGGGTTGTCATTAGATTTGATTAAGAGGAGATTAGATCGGGGTGTTTACAAAAGGCTAGATCGATTTCAAGAAGATGTTTTCACCTGCTTGGAGAGAGCACGGAGATTGTCGCGTACAGATTCACAACCATTCGAGGATAGCGTAGAATTACAGGCATTTTTTCTACGTACTCGTGATGAGGTGACTCGTGCAGGAGACCTATTACATTCACCTGCATTAAATTATACGCTTCTCGACCTGTCTGCTCAAGTTGCAGAACTTAAAAGAATAAAACAGCAACAAGAACTAAATTTACCTAATGAAGAGGAGAGCTGCGATGGAAATGAAACAAAAGTAAATTAAATCTTATTTCATATCAATTTGTATTTTTTAGTTTGAAAATTCATGTCGGCTTGATCTGTAATTTAAAATTTACTATTGCAGGACTCTGAAACCAATACAGACACGAATAATACTGATAACGGAGGTTCTATGAGTTTCAATCAAGAAGTATACAGAGCTGGTGACTTTACATATATTGAGCCTACTGAGAGAGGCATGGAGTATAGTGTAGTTCTCATAGAAAGGCTTTGGACCAATGCAGATGGTCAACAAATGTTGTATGGAAATTTATTTTATAGACCTAGCGAAACATATCATGTGGCTTCGCGGAAATTTTTGGACAAGGAATTATTTAAGAGCGATGCTCACGTGGCGGTACCTCTAGCGAAAGTAGCAGGCAGATGTTGCGTTTTAAGTGTAAAGGATTATTTTAGAATGCAGCCGGAAGGTTTCCTAGAAAAGGATGTTTATGTATGTGAATCGCGTTACTCCACGAAAGCTCGAGCATTCAAAAAAATCAAGGTCTGGAATTTCGATCCCGATCACTTGACATTGGTTCCTAGAGAAAAGCTATTAGAACCGAAACGAGTAATCTCGGTGTACAAAGAACGGCTGGAAAAGCATAAAGAAGAGATCGCTGAATTGGAGGAAGGAGAAAAGTTGATGGAAAAGGAAAGACCTGTTAGTAACTAAATCAATATCTTCTTTGTTTGCTTGAAATATCAACTCTTTCTCTGTTTATTTATTTTGATTAGTCTGTTTAACATATCTCTTATTTTGCAGAATGTGATATTGTATAACCCAGAAGATACCGAGAACACATATTATGAACAGTACAGCACATGCGCGGGATCTGTGAAAACCGGTGATTTTGTTTATGTAGCGACAGATGGGGGCAGGCAACAAATAGCTCAAGTTGATGCTATATGGTTAACCAAAGAGTAAGTAATAAATCTGTAATGAAATATTAATTTTGTATATTACTGTAATTTATGTTACTGTTTATGTTACACGATATGTAATATATACCGTTTTGTGTTTTTAGCGGGAAGTGTTATTTCAAAGGTCCATGGTTATTGATGCCTACAGATGTGCCACATACGCCTACGAAATTATTTTATAAACAAGAGTTGTTTTTATCTACTGTGGATGGTACTCATCCTATTGTAGCTATTGTTGGAAAGTGTTCCGTCCTTGATTACGGAGAGTATATATGTAGTAAGTGTTTATCATTTCATTGTTTAATGAATTTAAATAAATTAAATTAAAAAATGGAATACATTAACATTATCATTAATGCATTATATAGGCAGACCGACAGAGATACCAGAGGATGACGTGTACATTTGTGAATCGCTTTATGACGAAAGTAAAAGTTTGATGAAAAAGCTTAGCCAAGATGGTTTAAAGAAGTTCAATCATACATCGGCGGTAACTGAAGACGAAATCTATTTCTTCCGAAGGCCTATTAATCCTGCTAAAGTATGTATGACAGTTAAACATATTGACTAACATAAATGCATATTTAAACTATTCGGTGAATAATAAGATATGTACTTAGTTCATTCTATGCGACTAACTGTGAAATTATTGCTTTGCATGGCATGTTTGTTGTAGGTTTCGAGCGACGTGGCTCAGACGCAAAGTCAAGTCAAGTCCATTACGCCCAGCTCGGCTCAATTTGAAATGGTAATTACTAATTACGAAATCTTATATCTTTTGTTTTTAGTAACGTACATACAATATGCAATCGCACGTTCCTTCAAGAGAATCACACGCAAGCTGATATAGCAAAAGT
Organism: Trachymyrmex septentrionalis; assembly: GCF_001594115.1. Classification (NCBI taxonomy): domain Eukaryota; kingdom Metazoa; phylum Arthropoda; class Insecta; order Hymenoptera; family Formicidae; genus Trachymyrmex; species Trachymyrmex septentrionalis. The sequence continues at coordinate 165,459 of NW_017305514.1, forward strand.
CTAATCGCCAGTATGTCCACTCGTAAAAAGACGAAAGGCGAAACATGCTTTTCTTTAAATCTAATTGAATTATTTTGCGTGTGATACAAGTATTTTTGTTATATCAACAGAATGCATTTACACGCATGTTTTCGATCTATATGCCGGCATATTCATTCTTTTTTTGTTTTGATTATGTAATTATGTGTTAGTATTTGTGTCTCGAGCGGTTTCATCCGACAATTTCAAATCAGAGCACCTGTTGGGTTTATCGCTAGTATGTTATACGAACGCAAAGCACACCACCGAAAGATCTTGCTTCCATGTCATTCTAATCCAACTAATGTAAGAATGAAGAATTCGCTTTGGAGTATACATATTAACTAATCTGTTAATGCAAAAAGTTTCAATTAATTAATAATTGACATGTTGCGATTATATATACGTTACATATTACAATATACATATGTTGATGGTATCGAATTAAAAAAAGATCGGATGTTACATCAGTTATATTATATTCGAAAGAGAGGTTAAAGTATACGGAATATAACGTAAATGGGAGAATATCGTGATTAATTTTCTTTGGACGGACGCGTGAAGAAGGGATGGCGTTCCTTTTATTATGTACAACTTTTTCTACTGGATAAAGTCGCGAAAATATATCGTGATCGGTAATAAGGGACAACGAAGGTAACATAAACATAAATAAATGGTGTAGGAAGCGTCACCATTGTTACCGAAGCTGGAACCAGATGTACTAAGCATGGGGGTAGGATTAGGAGTGGGAGTGGGAGTAGGAGTTGGGGAAGACAGCATGGATGCTGGTGGTCCACCATCCGTTGGATCTACGGAAGCTCAACCGGTGCTCTCCAATACTCAGACACCTGTGTCGACTAAGAAGGTAGGCTTTACCGTGACCACTTTATTTTTATTTTTTTATTTTTTCATTCTTATCAACTATTGTCACACGTCATATTTTGTTTATTTTACTTTCTTTTTATTTAGAGAAATATGCCAGCATACATACCTCTTTTCGTTCTCTGCACCGTTTGAAGACACCATTTGTCTTAACAATAGATCGACAATTTGATGTTACCTCTTAAGAGATGTAAAGGCAATATGCTCGTTTACATGAACACGGTGACATTATAATTTGTATTTTCTCTTCTGTTTAGAAAACGGCGGGTAAGAAATTAGTTACGGGCTATATTTTATATTCGAGTAAAATGCGAACGCAGATTACACAAAACAATCCTGAATCATCCTTCGGAGAGATTAGCAGAATTGTTGGCAATGAGGTATTTATTTCTTTTTCACTGTTGATTTTTTAGTTTATTAATAATGGAGTTTCGATGAAGGAATGTATGCAGAATAAATTTCCTCATACATGATCACATGATGTCTTTGTTTAAGCATCAAATTAGTTGAACAATGTAAACTTTGATCATTTTGACATTTATGTGATAAAGCAAAAAGATTAAAAAATGTAATTGACTATGTATAAGTGACTTTGCATATACATCGCTAAAACATTATTCAGCATACTTGGTCCTTTATCCAAATAAATTATGTTACATGGCTACTCTTTATTCTTATAAATATAAATGCTTGTGTGTACAAAATATAATAATAATAAATACAAAATACATCTTCTGCATTCTTTTATAAGAGTAGTATATCAGTTTCTACTTTTGCATATACATATCGTATTGTAATTTGTATCGTCTCCGCCTTGATATGTTACCGTTATTATTCTTGATGTATAAACGTTATTTGTATCCAGTCTTTTATGAAGAAGAGAGTAGCCATTGAAACAGTTCGTCGAACGACTTTTAAAATGGTAAAAATGGTTTTGCCAATTGTCTACTAACTAATTATGAGCAACGAAACGAAACTGATTACATAAAACGTAAAACCACTTTCGTTCCAGTGGAGGAAATTGCCAGCGGGGGAGAAGCAAGCATGGGAGGAACGGGCAATCAAAATGAACGAAGACGGTGGTCAGCTGAAGGGTACGACTACAGTAGGCACGAACTCCACGCAGGATGTTGTGTACGAATGTTGTTGGGACAATTGCGACTGGCAGTTCGAGGACATGACTGATTGCATCGATCACTGCATCGCGGAGCAGAACGGTCACGTACAATCGTCATTTGTAAACGCTCCAAGTGGTGAGTATAATCGCAGCAGCCGCGCAGCACGACATGAATGATGCAAAGGACTAAATTGTACTGATATTCTATCAATGTTATAGATGTGGAGTATCAGTGCCAGTGGCGTGGTTGCGGCCGAACGAAGAAATCTGTTCCGCCATTCCCGAGTGTACAGAGACTCGCAAGACACGTTAAAGAAGTGCATATTCTCAAGTCGCATGGACGCATAATACCACCTTCTGAGAGGAGCAGGTAAGAATTTATCCTCTTTTTTTCGTATATTATTTTGTAAAATACGTATTTATAAACCCTATATATATTATATATATATGCGTTTATATTCTTGTAGAAATTATATGCCTTCAAAAGGACCCACGGTATTGCCTCCGATGGAAACAGGTAATTGTATATTATTTCAAATTTACGTAAACGCGCGATATGAATAAGGGAAAAACACATTTCACATAGAAACTTCAGCAGCTGCAACTCAGACGAGCACCTTGCCCGCCACTAAACAGCCAGAGCCGATGTTTGTCGCGGTACCACCGAGGCCAAGTCGTGTATTGCATTCGGACGCCTATTTGAGGTAGGCTTAAGCTAAATTTTGTGGAAAATCATCTTTGAACATCTCATATTGAATTGTATTCTTCTTTCGCTTGTAGGTACATCGAAGGTCTAAACGTAGAGAATCGTTACATATCAAATTGGGATAAGCAGATGAACGCCAATCCGGATAATACGCAAATCCCCGATGTGACGAAGCTGCCCGCTGAATGGCTGGGCAATGGCGTTGGAAACCATGGGAATGTGGTAAACGCTTTGTGGACACTCAGAAACATGATGATGCGGGATGTGTTAGCCATCAATAAAACTTTATAGTTTATAAATTGTTAAAATTAATAATTTTTGAACGTGCTAAACGTACACATAACCTACAACACACAGACCCGCGGACGCCGGATGGAAAGACTGATGGTATTCGATCGTTTGAATGATATTTGTATTTAGAATTTTCTTTCTCGTTCTTCTAATACTTAATTTTACTTTATTTATCTATGTTCTAAGTTTGATGACATCTCAAAATATCTTTAGGCAATTCTACAAGTTGACTATATATGTTTGCAATTTATTTTAATCACTCAGGCATTATTTATATGATTGGCAACAAATTTGTTTTTTTGCGAATAAAATGTTTACGCTTTTTTTATTTGTATTAAATAAATTCTGTTTTAAGTACTTTATACCACATATTGCATAGAACTATACGATGTGTGTACATAAAAAAATCATACTGTATGTAGAAGATCATTATGTAAATACGTCTGCTGATTTTGATTTTTCACTTTTGAACAAAATTTTATACGTTCTGTATAGCTAAGTAACACATATTCTTGTAACAAGGGACACGAAAGCTGAAACTCTCTTCCTGTATTAGAAACTTGCATAAAATATGAAGTTGCATATGTATATAGAAAAAAAAAGTACGGAGCAGTGTACTGCAACCGATGTCGCGCTTCTTATTAGTGCTACTTTCATATTCTCAGAAGATATTGAAGAAACATAGTGAGATTAATCAAATGATCTATTCGCTATTGACCAATAGCCGAGAAGGAAAAGAAAGGACGAAATTCTGCGTCTTGTATGCAACAGTGTAAACCTCGTAGCATATTATTTTTTAAGAATTTTCGATACGATTGGAAGAATTTTGAAAACGTACGTACTGGCAAATACAAAATGAAATTTTTACTACAGTGTCGTGTACATATGTTTCTTGATACGATATATCTGTAGAATTAACTAAGCTCCTTTTCTACATGAATGGTTTAGCCGTTAATTCTTTGAAAATTTATTATATATCTTGGCTAAATAAATTTTCGCTGCTACTGGCGTGAGAATATGTTTTAGTAATGAATGTGGATCGATTTAAATTCATTCGTCGATGGAACTATACATTCGATCCTTTACACAGTCATAGTATATCGATATTATTAACGATTTAGTTGAACATTCGTTTTCTCATTAGTAGCGAGAAATTTAACCGCTTTGATGTATAAAATGTTTGTTATTCTAACATACAGTATTCAGTATTTGACAAAGTGTTGCATATTTTTATATGTATAATGTACTGATAATCTCTGTACATTATGACGTAATTAAGCTTTTTGTGTAGGTTGCCATAGTGCCAGACTTTCGGAAAGAAAGTCGTGTGAAATTAACAATACCAAACATGAAATGTCGTTACTAATAAATTTGTAGTAACTTCTGAAAACTTACTCGGGGGTATCATAGTCCAGCAAAAAAGGCTCACTTTTTTGTACAATGTAATTTATTACCTCTCACTTATACAATTTTTGTTCCGTAATACAAGAGCTTTCCTTCATTATACATCTGTACTTATTATTAATTTAATTTACATATTTTTTCATATCAAGAAACAATTTTGATTTACGTTATTTTACTTAACACTGACCAAAATAATTTAATTTATTTTTCGCGTATATAGTTACAAATGCAAAAATTGATCATTGCAAGTTAAGAAGTAAGAATTCTTTGGAGTTCTTTAAATATATTTATAGAAACTATATTAAAAAAATATATATGATATTTCATTTCAAAAATCACTGACTCTGCCACCGTGCTGCCAGTCTCCCCATTTAGTAGGATCTTTCTCGCTATTTGTTATCAGTTCTCCAGTTCTTGGGTCTGTTTCCACTAATACTAAATCCACGAACCTTTCCCGCGGTCCTACTTCTGCGTGTCAGAAAAAAATCAGTATGAGAATTCCTGAAGCTTTGAGCATAATCAATTTGTTGTGAAAGCTTTTATCGCGTATCATAAAAAGATCTCGTATCAATATCTTTGCATATTGTATTAATTTTTATTAATTGCTATTACGTACTTGGTATCGGTTGCAATTTAAGTTTCTCATGGAACTGCTTCATTCGTGGCGACTCTTGGATGTCCTCAGTTAAAGTCTTATTTAAAATCTTCGATTTTAGAAGAAAAGCACCTAATGTATTACTCATTTAATTTTTATATTCAATGAAATGAATATATATATATATATATAAGCAAAAAAAAAAATTATTCGCAAAAATCTATAAGTTTGCAAACTTAAAATATTCTGAAGCATCGATACATACTTGTGACAAATTGCCTACAATTTCTTGCTTGTAGAGTTGTCAAAATATTACAATTTAAGCGAATCATCGTGCAAATATTTTACGAAGAAACTGACATGTGGTTGTCCACAATCGTATGAAAACAATGACGCGACAGTTTTATAATTTTGTTAATAAAATACTGTCGCCAATATGGCTAGATCGCATTGAATATCTTGCCTCATAAGAAGCAATTATAACATTTTCTAAATGTGACAAACATTTTCAATTTTATTTCCCGTTTACTTTAATTTTTGAAAATTTAAATTAATGTTTTGATCTTAAAATTTAATTAAATATTAATTCAATCCTTATTTGGTTAACTAGTTGTGCTGTTTTAAATTAATATTTTAGATAAATTTGTCACATTTCCTAATTTTTTTAAAATTTAATTAAAAGATCCGATCGTTATAAGAGATATATATCGATTAACTTGATATGAAAATAAAAGTTTTATTGTATAACATTGTATTTCAAAGCAGAATTGTTTTAAGATTTAAATACGAATGTTTTGATGATAGTTTCCAAGTGTTATTAACAAATGAATTGCGCTATTCTCAAACGAGGATGATTCAGAAGTCTGACACACGACCTTTTCTTTCCCAATCACCGTAACGAGTCGGCTCTGGTCCACGGGGACCTCCGACTTCGCCGGTTTCCGGATTCGTGTTGTTTGGGAATGGTTTCAGAGGTTCTTTCTCTTGATAAGGATGCTTGCCCTCCTCCAATTCGTCCAATTTCTCTGTCACGTTCAAAGTTTGATTCCTTTACTGCTTTAAATTTTTTATCTTTGCATAAAAATTCAGGAAAAGTTGCTACTACGTAACGTACCTATAGGAGCGCGTTCGCGCAATTTTTTCCTGAATTCACGTAATCTCGGACTCTCGCCGACCTCGTCTGTGCTTTTAGATGAAAACGAGCATGTGAATCCTTTTAAAAAGAACATCAATGGGAAGATTACAAATGTACATCTTGCTAATTTCAATGAATAGACAAACTCGCCGATATTTGTTCATCTACAAATTCATACCTCTCATATATAGCCTCAATAATTGACGCAAATTTGTTGAAATTGCGCAATTAATTCCTGCCATTGCTTTCAAAACTGATTTCTATACTCCTCGAAAATAAGATCACACCAGTCGATATATATCTGTTTCTTTTTGACTTCACTGTTTCCAATCCTTTGAAATTACAAAAGCTAGATTTGTTATATATTGTCCTTATAAAAATTGTTGAGTTCTTAAAAAAACTTATTTATAAAACAATATGTGTTACATAAGAAATGTTGGATCACGTAAATGTACTAAATGCAGGAGCGTCGTAGCCTATATATAAAACAGATTTATTCAAATTCGTATCATTTTTACCTTACGAAGATATTTTACGTGTAATAATAAATAATAATATGCACATTAAATTTCCAAATTATTAACTGCACGATTATTTTATTAAACATTATGTTCGTTTATTATACACAAACAAGCAACAAATATCTTATTATCTATACTTAAACAAATGTGTCTTTTTAAAAATTAATTTATGAATTTAAATGCTCTTGCAAACTTTTGAGGGAAATATTTTTCACACATTTTGCGCGGTGAAGATCAGGTTAAGTTCGAAGATCTATATATTCAACAGTACGATATAATATAATCATTACATAATAAATTATAGATAAGATCGATAATTAAGCAGCTAATTAATCGCTTTCATTTCTATTTATGTAATTGTTTTTAAATCTTACATTTGTTTTAGCTTATATCAATTCTTTTGTCCTCTCTTCTCTTAACTCAGCGACCTCAGCGCCTGTCACGTTCGCAAGTGCGTTCCAAAACTCATCGAAAAAAAATATTTCTAGCACAGTATTCCTAGTTTGTTCCTATAACCGAATTCCCAAACTCACCGAACAAATATCTACACAATGACGTCATGGCTCATCCCAAAAAAACTATCGGCACTTTGACGTCATCAATTCGGATCAGCTGTTTATCTTGCGATCGATGTCTGCTTGAGCTGTCTGCGCGCATTGTTTCTCATGGCCGAATGGAAAACACGGAGAATAACACGGGGTGGAGCTGACGACAAATTAATCGTGTATCACGCGCGTTTCAGCGCGTTTCTGAATGGGAGGCTGTTATGAAATCGGAGCGAAGTAAAGCGCATTTAAATTTGAGATCCTCAAACGACGACGTTGACCGTAAGGTAAGACTTTGAGCAAAATTCTGCGAATTGATAATTTAAAAGTAGTACGTCTGAATTCGTTTAACTTGATTAACTTAGCTGTCATAATATTGATAATATCGTATTAAATCGCGTTTCATTCATGTACAAGCTTAATATTAATTGAGAAGGAAAGATGGGACAAACACTTAGCGAACCAATTACGAAGAAGAAGTCGGCTTGTTGCCGGGATAGTAACTACCGGGTAGGCAGTTCCTGCATGCAAGGATGGCGCATTAAGATGGAAGATTCACACGTGCACATACTTTCTTTACCCAGTGACCCACGCACTGCGTTCTTCGCTGTCTATGATGGACATGGAGGTAAATACTGAATGTAGACTTATTAAACAATAGCATAAGTAAATTTTCAAATAACTGTATATCGAGTATATATTTTTGTAGGATAAGATGAATGTTAGAGATATTTGATAGATAACAATACATAGATAGACAATACATAGATAATAATATAGTAAAAAATACATATGTATATAATATATAATACTTACTACATAACAACTGTATATTTATAGGTGCAGCCATGGCGCAGCATGCTGGAAAACATCTTCACGAATACATACTTAAAAGGAGTGAGTATAAGGAAGGCGATATCATAGGTGCGATGCAACAAGGCTTCTTAGAATTAGACAAAGCAATGCAGAATAATGCTGCTCTTAGAGATGAACATGCTGGAACAACTGTTATTGCGCTCCTCATCAAAGATAATATTTTATACAGTGTAAGTTGTTTATCTCATTTCGGCTGTAGAGTAATGCATCTTGATATTTGAATCCCTGACCACTAGAAAAGCTTTGTAGGCTAATGCAGGTGACAGCAGAGCGGTGGCTTGTATCAATGGAAGGACAGTCGCCCTCAGTCGAGATCATAAGCCTACGTTAAAGGACGAGCGCAAACGTATCGAAGCAGCGGGTGGTTTCGTCGAGTACAAGAGAGTGAATGGCAATCTGGCGCTGTCTCGTGCCCTCGGAGATTTTATATTTAAGCAGAACGACCGTAAATCGCCACAGGAACAGATCGTGACTGGTAATAATGAAATACCAAATGTGATTTCTTTCGATTAAACTTTTGCATCAAAAAGAATTATAAATCCGTAGCGTTTCCCGAAGTACAACAGTTTATCATTGACGAGGACTGGGAATTTGTTGTTTTGGCGTGCGATGGTATTTGGGACGTGATGACTAGCGAAGAGGTAGTTGAGTTCATAAGAAGGCGTTTAGCACATCTAAAACTTGGCGATGGAGAAGCGTCGAACTGTACGATACATCCCGAGGAGATTTGCGAGGAACTTTTAAACTGTTGCCTGGCGCCGGACGCTCTTATGGGCACCGGCTGCGACAATATGACAGTGATACTCGTGTGCTTTCTCCACGGCAAGCCGTGTTCGCGATTAATTTTGCATTGCCAAAATCCACCGCCGAGTATATAGATTCATAATTGTTTTGAATTGTATAGCGACATTGTATCATGTTTTATCTAAATTATTATGGCCATTTTACTTTTAATCTCGTATTGATACAACTTTTGATATAGATATTTGTTGTGCAATACTGGCTCTATTGTAAAGAGATGAAGCAGACGTGTTTATAAAATACATTATATTTATATTTTCATTCTCGAATCTGTGTTACTTTTACATTGCACTCTTTCATCGATTCATCATTAATAAAAAGTACGAATATATATATATGTATATATATTCGTGCGCAACACATCCGAAGAATAAGTTATGCGGAAGCTCAATTAGAAGCTTTTATTTACAACTCTGAACAATGGACAAAACTGAGTCCGAATAAGTAGTGTAACAGTTCTCATAAAATGCGATAGATTCCATTTAGAGTCCATAACGATCCTGTATAGAAGAAACTGCCGCGTTCGCGAGCGAACTGAGTCTCCCAGCAACCTTGTTTACACCTTGACGCACGCTCTCTCGGACATCATCGAGATCTACGACTCCGGCTCTTCCCGCAGTCAGACGCATGGATAACGAGGATGTAGGTGAGGTTGGTGAGTTTTCGATGCCAAAATAATCGGCCGATGAGATGCTGGATGAGCCCTCGAATCGACGTAAATTATTTTTACGTTCCCACTGAAAATTCAGATATCCAAAAATAAGTATAGAAAAAGAAGTTCTTTATGCTAATTCTTCTACGTTCTTTATGCTAATAAAAAACGTAATTTTAATCCGAGACATTTTTTTAGAAAAGTTACATTTTTAATTTGTTCATACCGCATTATCGGAAGTACTGTCTTGAAAATATTGCTCCGAACTGATAGCCTTAGCGCTACCAAATTTCTTCTGAGCTTCGCCGCCTTCCATGATAGATGAGATTTTTGTATCGGTCTTAGTAATTGTGCTTCGAGTGGAAGGGCCTAATCGTTTAGGCGGTTCCGGTTCTGCCACGACCACAATTTCGTCGCTGCGCGAAGACGGCTTGCTGTTAGCGTAAACCGAATAAAATTCATCTAAAGTAAAAAAAGATTCTGTTTCTCCAGAGAGCACCTCCATTGATGTCACGACTCCTTTCGACTCCTGCGTTATTGTCTTCATGTCGCCAAGGGCGGAGTGAGTCGCACCACTACAAAAAAAAAAGGAAAAGAAAAGATAACTTATACATAAACTCTTTAAACAAATTTTTACATGTGTCTCTTGAAATGTGTGAGAATAAGATAGAGCCTGTATTTTTATTACCTTCGTGCATTAAATCCCATTCCAAGACGTTCCGCTTGTGAAGCTTTTGACGGATCCAGATGCTTCGCTCTCTCTTCTACTTTCTTGGCCTGTTGAGTCAAATTGTGTTCGTACCGCTGAGCTAGACGAGTAGCGAGTTCCTCTTGTTCTTCCTTTGTCACTTCTTTATTCTTTTCTTGCGTTAATTTATGTGCTTCTGCAACGCTTTTCTCCAGTTCATCAAAATTAGTTTTAACCCTCTGAGCACCTAAACTCCCAGTTTTCTTCCCTAACTGTAATTAAAGAAATAATAATTGTAATACAATTTCGTGTTGCAACTGTTACGTTAATCATGAAACAAACTTACTCCAGGACGTTTAGATTGACCTGTTCTGCCGCCTATAGTAGGTTTTCTTTCAGACTGCAGATTGTTTGAGGTAGAATCAAAAAGTTTTACAGAAGGTCCCAGGGAATTAGAGGCGACTTCCGATGTACTTTTTTCTGTACTGTCATTGCTTGACATTATATTAGATGTAAGGAATGCCTTTTCTTCTGTTGGAATTATCATTTCGTTCTGAAGTAAATCTAAATTCTCGTGTTGTTTGAAAAAATCTGGCTCGTTTGTTTCTTCTGACACAATTTCTGTGCCGTCCTCTAAATGCAACTGCAAAAAAGAATAATTAGATTAAAATATGGATGTTTTTAAAATGTTTGACCAAACTTTACCTTTATATATGTTAATGCATATTTGCATAACATTATCACATGCTTATTGTTGTATTATATTGATATCCAAAATTAATATTTAATAATTTACGATAAAATCTTTCTGCTAATTTATGACTTTCAATGTTGATAATTTGAGAAAGAATACATTTGCGAACTTATGTTTAATATTTTTTTGAATAATCAATAAAACATACACCGGTAAAGTTTGTCCAGATATTTTGCAAACACTCGGTACAGATTATTAAATATAACAGCCAAAGAGAATAAATAAATATTATCATATATATATTAAAATGCATCATATTAAAACACATATCTTGAAAATATATATGAATGATAAACAGAATCTTGATAGCGAATTTTATATTGTAATCATAAATGATGGATAACATTTTTGTAAACAATCAAACATACATATTTGTACAATTGTAGATTATCACACATGGAGAAGTGTGCGTCGATATTGATTGCAATGATAAGGACATATTTAAGTTTAGGAGTAAAAAGCTTTGTTAAGATGTCATAAGTGAATATTAATAGAATTGCGAAAAAAAGGAACTGATTTCTCAAAACATTTACTCAGCTCACCATTGTTTTATTTTTTGATGTGGGAAGGGAGACCTATAATTATTATATAATTTATAATTAAGACGGATCTAATAATGCCTACCAAATATCATAAATATTCATTCAATGATCCTACATAAATACCTTCGTATTGTAACGACGCATCGCTTGGGCAGATGCCTGGCCCAATTTCTCCCTATACAGCATAGCTGCGCGCGATTTATACTTCTGCTGGGCATCGTTCGTGGTGCAGTTTTGTTGCGCAAAAAATTTTCTCTAAGGTAACAGTAACACAAGATGTAAACTTGTATACCGATTTGATTATCAATTAAATTTTTTTCAACAAAAGTGAAATTATTAAATGTTACAAGATATCGAAACTAACAGCATTAGCATTACCACCCAGCTGCATATTCCTCAGCTGCAGCCATGTCCAGTTTGTGTCAAGTTGGGTGGATCTGACAAAGGTGAGATGAACTCCCAGACCACGATGCACCGCCGAACAATCGATGCACAAGAATACGCCGTATGTTACACTGGCCCATGCTGGATTCTTTGCATTGCAATCGAAACATGTCTGAAAGAGAAAGAGAAAAAGATGTGAATGTAATTTCTTATAATTATGATGTTGCACAAAATGTGACATATTATTTTAAACATACTATTTTAAAGGACAGAAATAACAGGAAATGGTATTATTTGGACAATAATATACTTGACAAATAATGTGTTGAATCAAGACATTTACTAAATAATGAAACAAAAATTGAAAAATTTATACTAAAGGACTTGTAAAGGATAAAGATTAAAATAATAAGCAATATCACAGCATATCTTAATATTAATTAAATAAATAATGATCCTTTTTACAAAGAGAAATCTTACAAAGAGAAATTGTTAGAAAAGGTAAAAACAAATCGGTATATGAGAGATTTAGATTAAGAGAGATCCTTTTAGTTCAAAGAGTTTATATAATATAATTATTATGTAATTTATAAGAAAGAAATTTAGATGAAAGAAAATAGATATACAAATATCCTTTTGCTAATCTATCTATAGTGCCGAAAGTGTTTCAAAGGTTTTGTGTTGTAGACTAAAAGATTATCAGGATCAATGAATAAGTAAATAAAAATTTGCAAAAGTTTCATTTCAGCATCGTTGGTTAGGAAAACCGAGAAAATGAACCGTTGAAGAGTATTAAGCATCAAAAATATGAGAAGTCGTAAAATCCTAAGTTGTGGTACAAAACAACACAACTGGAAGCTAGATTTCGCTGAGGAACCGCAGTCTGACAGTGTGACGTCCGCGATCCCGTTGTCGGATCGGTGGATCTGATGGACTTGAACCCCGTCCCGCTTTATTCGCCGTCGATCTGCAGATCGCGATATTCGCGTTCAACAAACCTTGTTAGTCGGGATAGCTCGCAGCCTCTTGAATATCTCCTCGATGTCGGCCTTGCTGGGCGCAGAATCTGCCATTTTTGACGTGTCGTCAGCGTGCGTCACGATGTAATTCTGGGACGCGTGGCGAAAGCTGGTACGCTACGCTCCAGGCCGCGGGCGCTGAGGGGTTCACTTCAGTGACGATGCATTCGGGAGCGGGAACACGTAACGAGCGCAACAAGAAACGTATGAGGGAATCGCACTATATCGCGGATAACGAAGACGCGAACCAGGTAGTTTTACGATCCGCGAGGACGCGGAGTATCTGTGACGTCGCGCCGGACAAAGCGTGTTCTATCTTATCAATCGCGAGCGCTTGTATTATAAGCGACCTGTCCTATCGATCCCACTCTGGTTCGTGTTCTCACTAATTACATGGGATATAATTATAAAAAAATTCCAATGTAAAGTTCGAAAGAAAATTCTTTATTTAGATCTCGTCGCGTTGCGTCACGAGACGAAACAGGTGTTGCAAGATGGCGAATGAAAATCACAAATCTTGTACAAATTAACATCTTGTTTTATGTATAAATATCGTCTAATCATTGTCTCACAATCGGGGAATCGCTCACATTCACTTTTTCCTCTTCTATGTTATTCAATCTGGAAGGCCGATAGCAGCAAGATTATTTTAACTCGAGAAAGAAAGTCTATTCGTCCTGCTCGAGACTATAGAGCATTTGAAAGCCAGCGTCCAGACTGGGTGGAAATCCCATGTCGGGATCGAGCAGCTGCAACGTTGGGACTTCACGGTACACATTGCTGAATTCGTCGAGCTCTTCGAATTGCAGCTTGTTAGCTGCCTCATCCAGTCTGAAAAAAAATTGATGACGAATATTTACACAAAATGCAGCGTAGGTCCTGAGAAAATTATGTCAGTGGCTCAATGCAGTCCAATAGTACTACAAGCATTAAGTTCAAGTTGCCTCTGTCTCTCCATCATTTCCTCGACTTTCCTCTTCGTGTTCTCCTCGAACTTCAAGATATATTCCTGGTAGTAGTCATGCAACGCCGATACATTTCCCACGCCTGTCTCCAGCATTACTCTTTCCACGGCATCCTGATAAATACCAAAATCTAACATATAAATAACTATACATTAGTTGCGTTCAGCAGAAAAAATAGTTTTGCAACTGTTATAAGATTCTTTAATATAAAATAGATAATACAAATTAAATGTAATATGAATAAACGAGCAAAACAAGATTTTACTACATTAAGATAGCTATTTATTATTATACCTTTAAGATATTTTTCATTAATTAACGTTGTTTAATAGGATTGGTTTTTGCCTTTATTTCCTTGCTGGATCTAAATGTATAACCAATCATATTAAAGAATCTTACAACAGTTGCAAAGTTTTTCTACTGAATGCAGTCATTGTAACTAAAGATTGTATATAATAATGCCTAGTCAAGAATAATTTTACCAAAATCCTGAGAGAAAAAGATATATTTTCTCTCTGTATACATACTATTTCACTTTAACTTATACTGTGTCTCAATTTATAATCTTAATTAGGTTTAAATAGTTAAGTTAAACTGAAATAGTAATAACATATCTTTCACACAAGTTTCTCTCTGTTGTTTTGACAAAATTGTTTATGGACAGATTATTATAGAATCTCTAATTATAACAATAATCGCGCAGCTTTCTCTCTTCTTACAGGAAATCCATGATCTTTCTGTTCAGTCGCTGCTTTCAATAGAAGAGTCATCCGCCTTAAAAAGTGATCCGCGGCGTCGGTAAGCGTTTCTATGGCTACATCTGACGAATTTTCATATCCTATGTGCGCTAACAAAGTGATCACAGTGTGCCTTAACAAATTTCGTGCAATTTTTGGTGTTAAGTAATTTATAGTAGAATTATCTTCAAACGTATTCCTGAAACGATACAATTACAATAATTAATGTGATTATCTGCGTTGTTGTACAATAATTTAAGCTAATGCAAGAAAATACTTTTTTGATTGATAAGGCAGAAAATGAAATAGACTTCTAGAACATGTTATATCTTTTGAATCTTTTGAATCTGATGACTCTACAACAGTCATATTCCCAAGCATAGTTCCCTCTTCCTTAAAAACAAAAGAGATTATCATATCAGTATATTTACTAGTAGTATACCATTAGCAAAAGCTTTGTACTGAGAGATCTGTTTAAATCTTACCATTGTACGTAATTGTTGATGAAGATTTATAGTGTTTAATACATGTAGATTTCCCATTGGTAATCTATAACAAATATTAATGAATGTTTAGTAATAAATTAACTCATCATTCCACATAATAAATTATACTTACTGTAAGTATTCAGGTTGTCGATCAATCCGGTAATCACAGTCTGTACTGTTTGAATCATCCATGACCTGTCGCCAAACGTTTTCTATTAGATCTGGTGTTATCACTTCCTGCTTAATCATCTCCCTTGTTGGCAACTCGCCCCACAGTCCGCTATTACTTATATTTTTGTTGGACTTCATTGTATACCTGAAAAGAAATATGTTGATTATTTTTATAATTGTTCGTTAATTTGCAGGAACAATTTGAAATAGTACATCCTGATTAATCGTATTAATAAAGATTGCTTTTTGCCGTTATTGAATTTTATATAGTATAATATTGAGAATGAAGATCAATATGTTTGTTGTCCATTATTAAAGAGTATTATATATTAATTCTAGTGTCGAATAACTAGCTTTAATTCACAGTCCTTATAATATCTACGTTGAATTTTATTTTTTGTTGGAAGTAAATGATCTATATATATATATATATATA
>NW_017305514.1:181445-183451 GCF_001594115.1 Trachymyrmex septentrionalis
TATATATATATATATAACATTTTTATTTTATCCAATATACAAAATCATGTGTTAGGAGAATACCAATTAAAAATTCCCGCCAAATAATAATGCGGTCACGTCACGTGTCACATCAGTGTGACGTTCGACGTACTTCAAGTAATCTCGAAACTCGAAAGTGTCGTACAGTGTCGTACGCGAGTCCTGTCAAGTTGAGTGTTGTATAGGAATCTTTCAAAGAATCAAGCCAAAAAATTATCTCACCTAACGATCGTTCCTAACGAAGAGCTATTACGAAGTACAATCTCTCGCGCACAAGTTCATTGACCGTACAACTTTACATTTCTTTGTCAAGAATGTGCCAGCGTCACACAACAATGGCCTGCTGCAACTAGATAGAGGTTAACGTCACGGTGCGTCGCCAGTTGCGACACGTTGAAAAGATTCGCGTCGCAGGGTAAATCTTGTATCGTAGCAATCATAGACGCGGTGAGTATAAACTTACGCGTTTTCATTGCATCTCGCTTTAGAAAGAGACAGAAAATATTAAGAAACAGGATTGGATTTGATACACATTCTGGAAGTTTGATCATATGATACGTATGAATGCGTACACTTATGATACCTTTAACATAACCATAACCTCTAATTTATTAATCTTATTGACTAAAAAACAGTGTTTTTAGATTTTTGAAGCTTTGAAGTATATTGCTGATTGAGAATAACTCCAAAAACTTTCTAGTTTTATTAAAAATGTAGTTTGCAAATAAAAAATGGAAAGGAAATAATACCGAAAATATAAATGCAGTATCCAGCGAGAAATAATAATGGAATCGACGTCGATTCGACGTTGAAATCATAAAATCGATGTCGATCGACATCGATTTCATTGTCATTTCTCACTGGGTATATACATGAATTTGATATACAATAATATTAGTAATTTGTTATAATTTTTGTTTTTCGCGTGAATTTAATTTGAAGGTACATCTAATATGATTGTGCTATAATTTTCTAATTAATTTTCATTACAATTACATATCCAGCAAACGAGAATGGATTGACATGAATTAAAATGGATTCAGATTTTCAGAAATATTGATTCACGAATGTTAAAATAAATACTTTTCAATCTTGAATGCATTTTTATTCATTTATAGGAATTGCATGGAGCATATCTTTATGCCTTTCAATCTAAAAATAATGTTAGCTTTTTCTGTGCATTGTAAATACTATTCAATTCAAAATTTGGAATAAAAAATGCAGTTTTTCAATCCAATTGCATCCAATTGGATCCAATTGAATTCAATTAAATCCCAAAAAAAGTATTCGCTATTTAAAATACGCATTCGGATAGAAAAAAATTTTAATCCATTTTAATCCATTATCATTTGCTGGGTATTTTCGTATTTCAAATTGTTGATATCACAGTAAAATGTAAATTTGTTTTGCCAATCCAAAACATCTAATTAAGATCATCTTCTGCTCTTTATTTCCTGTTTCTTGCTTTTTTCGCCTTTGCAACTGTTTTATTGACAATTGTATTTCTTGCTACGTGTTTCCTGCTTCTTCCGAAGTTCGTTAACTTTTATCTCGGGCGGATACAAAAAAACCTGATGAAAAGCAAAAAGATACGAAAAATAACAAAAAACGGGAAACAGAAAAAAAACTGTAGAATAAAGCTTCATGATTATGGGAATGAGCTTTATTAAAGATAAAAGTTAACGAACTGCGGAAGAAACAGGAAACACATAGCAAGAAATACAATTGTCGATAAAACGGTTGCAAAGGGGGAAAAAGCAAGAGGTGAAAAGCGAGAAACAAGAAACAAAGAGTGCATTGTAGAATAGGCTTTATAGTTGCGAAAGAACAAGAGTTTCAAGATGGAGGGGCAACACGTAGTGCGAGCGATCTCTCGATAATCGATATTTGAAATTCGAATACAGGCTGCGTGAACGTTTCGCACGCTCAAATTACGTTGAGATAATAAAGATATTCCCCTGCCGTTGCTATCGCCACGTTTACGA
>NW_017305514.1:183551-226405 GCF_001594115.1 Trachymyrmex septentrionalis
GAGGTGAAAAGCGAGAAACAAGAAACAAAGAGCGCATTGTAGAATAGGCTTTATAGTTGCGAAAGAACAAGAGTTTCAAGATGGAGGGGCAACACGTAGTGCGAGCGATCTCTCGATAATCGATATTTGAAATTCGAATACAGGCTGCGTGAACGTTTCGCACGCTCAAATTACGTTGAGATAATAAAGATATTCCCCTGCCGTTGCTATCGCCACGTTTACGACTAATACGTTCCTCCAGACTTCACACATACGAGAATATACTTACGTGTATATTATCGCCGCAGTCTCTAGTTCACTGCTTTGTAAACATTATTTATCCTTATTTAATATTTGATAAACAAAAAGGACGAAATGAATTCTTAAGCGTTATTAAAGTAAATCGAATCTTGGATTATAGGCCTGTTCTTTTTAGCTGAATTTGCACGATTTATCTTTTCTCTTTTTTTCTCTAACATGGAAAGAAAAGGAAGAAAGATGATCGTGCAAGAACTTAATTAAAAAGAACAGACTTTATGTTTATTCAGTTATCGTGTGCGCTCAGATAAAAGTAAGATTAGAAGACACAAAACTTCACGTACGATCGTGACTTATCGTTAGTATCCTTCTAGAACACACGGTTCAGTGTTGCATATCGTCTTGAAACACGAGGTACGATGGAATCCGCGGCGGTCTCGGTCTTGAAGCGAGCAGTGGAGATGGACAAAAAAGAACAATATACGATGGCGTTGGTGTTGTACCAGGAAGGCGTGCAGATACTCCTTGACGCGGTAAAAGGTATACTATATAGATCAATATAGATACCTTTTGCTTCTAGTTTGTTAAGAGAAAAAAAAAATTATATCAGCTTTATTATTACTGCTTTTATCAAAAAGTTCAAGATAATAAAACGATGCAGAGACGAAGGAAGCATTCAAGGTGGAATACCTCACGACCAAAGCGAGAGAGTATCTTGACAGAGCCGAGAAAGTGAAGAAGTTGATCAGTACGAGGAAATCAGCTGGTATATACACAGAACTGATTAAAATCGAGGACGGATCGACAGGGCATGGCTACGCGAGTGTCTTCGGCAGATTCTTGGATGTTACCGTCACTTCAATTGACATCGAAGATCCATATATACGAGCCTTCCACCAGGTGTGTGCTATTTGCATAAGCCCTGCAATACAATAGATGTAGTTAGTAAGCTTTAAATAATAACGGGGGCTCTACAATGAAAATTGTAGCGGTTTAAGTCATAGAAAATTAGCCAATCACAGTACAATATGAAAAGAATAAGCGACTATGATTGGTTAGTTTTCTACTTAAGATCCTACAACCGCTATGACTTCTATTGTAGATAGAGATAAAAATGACTTGATAAATTTACTTGATAAATTATGGTAAATTAGTCAGTAATTTTTGGAGACTGATGAAACGGTAATTTTAAAATTATAAAAAATAATTGGATGTAAAAGCATTTAGCCTTTAATTATTACATTCATCAAAACGCTTTATTTAACTCTAATATTTTCATTTTGATATTACATATTGGTATATAATTATATTGTATATGTAATATTATGTAATAATTATTCTTTAATTATATATTGAATATATAATAAAAACAAGACTAGGTACATGGTCTAAACTAAAGGAACTTCAAATAAGTTTGTTTTATTAGGAATCTGAAAAAACGTAACAAGTACAACAATCTTAAACTATTTTGTACATATTTTGATTTTTTAAATTTGTGTTTTTATATATTTTTTACTTAATAATTAAACTTATAAAGCTTTCATTTATTTGCTTGCTATTTTAGTGACTAGACTGTTAGAGACAGTTTTTATTAGAGTAAAACAGAGACACAATTATACATCAAAAATAAAATAATCTTTGCGTAATTGCACTATTGCTGGAATATCTAAATATAGAATAATTTTAAATAATTCGATAAGAAGCTAGATTTTAAAATATAAAACAAGGAATTTTAATCTTTGTTTTTTATTTTTTGATTACTGTATCAAATCTCTAGGGAACCATATATTGAAAACGGCATTGATTAGATTTCACGTTTAGATTTAGTGAATAGTCCTATTATTATTCTATCAGCGATTTTTACTTCCGACTGCTGCCAATCGAAGATTGGCGAAAACGAAAAGAGTATGCGATCTCATCAAGGCAGATCGGTGCTGATAATATCCATAACTACAATGTATTATATATTCTTATCAACTGTTGGCTACTGACTTCTTATTGACCAAGCATGGTTTATAGCATGTAATTATTATATTTTCGTTGAGAAGAATATTGTTTTATATTATGCATTAATGTGAAAAATATAAATAAAACCTATTTGTGTATAAAACAACAAATTTTGTCAAAAAATAAATATTATTTTAAATAAATTATTATTTTACCGTAATTTTACCGTAAGTAATTGTCAAATTAAATTTTACTGTAATTTTACACCTAATTGTAGAGATCCCATATAAGATATTGTCTAAAACAGTCGAATATAAGGAGAATAATCGACTATGATTGATTGATTTCTTACAGCTTAAAGTCTATTCTATGATATGCTTTTTGTTTCCTGTTTCTTGTTTTTTATCTTTTTTCTCCTTTGTAACCAACTTTTATCGACGATTGTATTTTTTGCTATGTATTTGTTGTTTCTTTTGAAGTTCGTTACCTTTTATCTCAGGCAATATAAAATAAAAAACTGGAAAAAAGCAAAAAGATAAGATGTAAAAAATTTCCAAAAAACAGAAAACAAAAAGCACATTGTAGAATAGGCTTATTACTATTTATTGTGTTTCGAAATTAATACGTGAATGTATAACGATACGTAATTTCATATATTGTGCTGATTCCTGTATTCTGTCTTCTTTCATAGTGTCAAAATCTGGTCAGACTATGTGAGCTGGCAGTTCAAAAGTGCTGTGCACTGGCCAAGATATCCCTGCTTACGACTTACAATGCGAAAGAAGCTAGCCAAATCTCCAGATTGGCCGAGCTGAAAGAAAGTTTGGCGTCTCGTAATATTTCTTTTGACTTCTCTTTCTCCGAGACGTTACACGACAGACAAATCACGTAAGGCTACAATACAATTATTACATTCTAAAAATTTATTTCGAATTTATCAATTATCTTTCTTTTTATTTTAGATTGAACAACGGATGGGTGATAAAAATCGGGCGTGGATTGGACTATTTTAAAACGCCAGAAGGTAAATTCGTTCTTGGCTCGTGTGATCTAGAGTTAAGACCCTGCCAGGAGACTACTATACATATTCTTCATCAAAACAATCTTATTGTGGACGGAGGACCATAAAAATAGGACATATTTAATTAATAAGATGGTTAATTATTAATTTACATTTTCTTCATAAATGTATATTATGGCACATTTCTTTTAGTACGTAACAAAAGAAAACATTTACATTTTTACAGTACACATCTCTTGCAATACGATGCGCGTCGAGAGTTACATATATACTTAATGAAAATACTTGTTTTCTTCGCATTACTTTTTTACAATATAATTATTGTAATTATAATTCGCAATTATAAAATGTATTTACAATTTTTTTTCATTGTGCGTAATCTCTCACTTATTCAATGTTGTATGAATTATCGCAACAAATTTTTGTCCTTTCCAGAACTCCCTCAGTCTAGTGGGCTGTGATCCTTTGCCTTCGCGATCCCGATTTGTTTCGCAGCCTTTCTGCACGCTCGTCTCAATGATCTAGTATATCTGAACAAGCCAGTTTCTGCCTGCGTCTCCTCGTCCTTCTGATCCATTTGAGCTTCATTTACTCTGCATGATCTGGGCAAACAATCCCCGCCACCGACAGCGACCACTTGTCTCGCGATCTCCGGCTCTACGCAAAGTCGGGTCAACGCAGCTGCTGCGGTAATCTCCAGCCGTTGGTATGCGTCCTCCAAACCCGGTGGCCTCATTCGGAGAAAAGAAACTAATGCTACAGAGGCTCGTGCCTTTGCTAAATGCGATCGGCCTTCGGGAACCCGCGCCAGTTCACCGATTAATGCGGCAACCTGTTCCATCAGCCATACGTTACCGCCGGCGGATTTCTTCACGCTTTTCAGGAGCTTCTTCACGCTGTCCTCCTCCAATATAATCGTAACGCATATTCTCGACTTGGACAATTGATTGAGCGCCGCGGCAGCCAACAACAAAGTCTGTGCGCAATTTGTATTCTCGACCAGCTGATTCAATGCCGGAATCAGCAAGTCTGCAAAGGGTTCGAGATATGGCAGACCTCGCGCATTGGTCCACAATGCCGTGATTTGCACTACCAAGGCGGTGGCTTCGGTCTTTTCCTTCTCGGAAGAGGATTCCGCACCCAGGAAATCTATCAATAGCTCAGGACCGCCTTCTCGGGCGAAATATTCGATCGCTGTCGCGGAACTGCACACGCTGGCCAGAGCACGTAACGTGATCGCAACGAGATCATTTGATAGTCGACTAGCGGTGACAAGACACGTTAAGAGAGCCTTTATGCCGGAACATCGAGCTATGCTGCTTCCCGCGCGAGGATCTGACAATCCTAAAGCCGTCAGGGCTGCCAGAGCGCCTCTAGCCACGGTACTATCCTCCCGTGGAGCTTCCTCGAGACCTCGGACTATTTTCTGAAGAGATTTTTGTATCATTATTTTTTTTATGACTATTTTCAATAAATATAAGATGATATAACTAACCTCGATGTAAAAATCTAAGCGCGTGTCGACTGTGCTGTCGACGTATATTTTCATATTTTGCAATTGCGCGAGGATGCTTCTCAGACTACCCTGCTGTACCCTGCGAGGAGGAGGTGCACCTAATTGAGAGAGGATCGAAAATGCGGCTTCTTCTATATTGCGAAGAAGCTCCATTTCGAATCTGCCACCTTCCAGCCGAGTTATTTTTCTGCGCAACAATAATTAATGTAATTATTAAATTATAATTATTAATCATCACTTTTAAATATCAACAATTTCATATATAATTTTCTTGTTTTACAGTTAATCATGGATTTCGTACATAATACTAAAAAATTAAAGATAATTATCTCTAATTGTGATCGAATGCAATAAATTCGGGATAATAAAGATGCCTGCTCGTCCCGATATCATTATATAGGAGGATTAAAGAAAATGGACTTACTCCACAATACTCTGATAATGTTGCTCGAATTGTTCTGCGTTGACTAGAAGTTTGCTTGCTGCCGCGGTGGCTGCAGAAGATAACATCTTCAAATCCCGCGCGTGAACCTCGCCGGACATCATTCGGACTTCTCTACGCGGTAAATTCTTGCTTTGCAGCGTGTTGCCGCACTCGTTCTCGGTCATCATAGTGAGGTCAGTGAGCCATGCTCTCATGGATGATGATTGACGATAATTTCTGGACTCCAACACGTCCCTGCCGGCGGCAATTGCTTCCGCGGCGTTAGTGGAAGCCCACGATTTCGTTATTGACGGCTGAATGCTATCTTCCGGCGGCTCAGATGCGTACAGAAAATCACATAGACTTTCTTCCCCCAATGATATGGAGGAGGGTACTTTTGATGCTTTGTCCTGATCCTCGTCAGCCCTGGAAAAGAAAGTTTGGTAAGTACAATAAGAAATTATGGATATAAAAAAATAATTAACTTTAAATATCACTCAGACAATAAAAAAAACATCCTACTTTTCCAGATATCCTTCAAATATCTTTCAAATATCTCTGGGATTTCAATTTATTTGACGTATTGTTACCCTTAAATTACACCACCTTAAACGAGTCATAGCGAGTCGATCGACGCAGATCTCGGCACGATTATTGTCATTCTGTTACTGCGAAACGCATTGCAACGCAATGTATTCGTAATCGTCGCCGACTGCTTTTTTTCCGGACAGACGAGGGCAATTAGTGGCAACTTAAAAGCTGACTAATCGAACCGCTGCGGAGAATACTTCTTTTCCCCGCGCACGCGATGACTAATCTCCCGCTCCTTCAATACGTTGTATTGTAATGCGTCCACCTGCGCGCCGGTGCACGTTAGAGCTGAATTCCTTGTAGATTCGCTGTCGCGTACCGAAAGCACGACCTAAACAGTTGACTCAAACCTCGGGCTAGCCGGCAGCCACAGCCTCGCGCTTATTCATTTACGTATTCTCCTCGTGCGGCACGTCGCATTGACTCACGTACGGTACGAATGTACACGGTGACGAACAGAAAAGCACAACCGTACAAGGGAATCCAGCATGATTAGCATCCCGATTTCATGATGAATTTAACACCCGATGGAATACAAAAAATAAATGTCCATTTGTATCAATATAGATTAATTTTTGATCTCTCAGTTTAACTTACTTTTTATTTTCTTCTAGTTTTAAGAATAAGAAAAAAATAAAAAATAAATTGAACTGTAAGTTGAAGTTATTAGAAAAAGAGCAATTGAACTGTAAGATTAAAGTTAATTTACAATAATGGAACGATAGACTAGGGATACGCCTTGAACAATCTATAGGTAATTCATGAAAAAATGTTATTGTAGCAAAACTATAAATAGAATTCGTTTTAAAGGGAACAAAAGAAAGAAAAAGCTCAGAATAGACACAGGTAGACTAGGATACAAAAGAATGGACTTTCCTTTTCCTATATTATTTCGTTTTGTTAATATCGCGTTACTCAAGATGCAGGTTTATAGCTGCATGTGCAATGGTAGGTGTTTCCGGTACGATACCGATTTACATGATCGCGTTTTACAGCGTAGCAGTGACGATTATCAGTGCTTTTTAATCAGCGGAAAATAATGCGCAATCTAATGACCGCTCTGTCCAACCGCGAGATGCGTAATTGCGCATATATTTCATTTAACCGGTTCGAATCCCTTCGAGTCATTGTACGGTGAGACCTCATTATGTGCCGTAATAAGTCGGTTAGCTGTGCGTACGAGGGCGTGATACGCATACAATGACTCTGCGATAAGCCGAGGCACCTTCACGGGCTGAGGACTGATAATCATCCACTCGAGGCCGGCGCATCTCTCGCTGTATTATGACACTCGAAGAGAGGAGCTCGATTCTCGAGCGTGCGTCATTGCTTACGACACAATAAGCTGTGCGATACGATCCACGTGTGTATTCCATGAACGTTTATTGTGCACAATACATTATTTTGTATTGTTCGATTATATACGGCGGAGACAGTGACAAAATTGCCTTACGTGTCGCATTCCTTCACCGATTGACTCATATATTTCTCCAATCTTATCGCGACGATTTCCCGGACGTTCCTCCGGTCCACATTGACACAGTTTTGAAAATTAAAAATTATTAATATCGTTATCGATAGTGCACCTTTCCGAAGAACTACGCGCGTGTTGAATCAGATCCAATCATATTTTCTGAATCAGCAATGCGCTAAACGACGCTTGAAATGAAGTAAAACGGATATGTCTGCAATTTGCTTCGCTTTTTCCTTATCCTTTTTTTTCTTTAGTAATGAGTCTTTAACTTTTTTTCTTTATTAATGTAAGATAATAACTTGCTCACCTTCGTTCTCGCGACAGGCTTCTTGCAGGTTTTTCTAACCGATTTCTCGCGAATATCCTGGAATCCTTTGGCGTGGACGTGTGCGTCGGTATCGGGGGAGATCCTTCCTCCAGCCATGGAGAAGCTGGCTGGAACCTACGTTTCATCCGTTTTCTCCTCAATTTCCGCCTCGGAGTTGCGTTCTCATAAGCCTCCGAACAGTCCGATCTCTCAGAATCTGAGAATCCGGAGTCCTGGCTCTTGAAATCTTGACTCAAAGGACTATAGGATCTGTTTCTTCTCTCGCACTCCTCCTCTTCTTTATCTGTTTCCTCCATTGACATTCTAAATGTTTAAATATCATTTTAAATATCCGTATTAATATATTAATATATTAATTAACACAATGTCATTAACATAATTAATTTGAATTGATCTCTCTCTGAATTTTTTAAATATAGACTATTGAAAAACGACTTTATTAGGGCAAGGGCAATTATTTTAAGAGCAATTATCTTAAATTGTTTACTACTGATATTGAAAACATTGAAAACTAATATCAAAGATATATAAAAATGATTTCGTATTTTTTTTTAAATAAATATAAAAATTGTGAGGTCCTAGAATACATTGTTCTAAGATCCAAACGCAATCATGTCTTCTTCACTATTTTCAGTTAATAAAGAAATACTGCAACTTTAAACAAATACTTTCAAAAAAATAAAGAAATATTGAATTATATTATTCTCCAGCAATCGCTTAGCGACGAATTGCTTATTCTACGTACCTACGACGTGTTATACTTTCATCGCGTATCAACGAAATCTGACACGCGTTTTGTTTTGTGTTCTCGTTACAGACATGTATCGCAGTGATATTCATATCGTCGACTGTATCATTTTCTGACTTGGTCGAATCTTCTTCTTTTTCTTCTTCTCCTCTTTTCTCCTCTTTTTCACGGACACGTTCATTGAAAGAATAATGCGGAGGATCGTTTCTTCCTACAGAATGATCATCCTCCAGATCGTGTGAGGCCATTTGGTCCCAAAACACCTTACTTTGATATCTCTTGAACGCACTCATATTTCTTTCAATTTTTTTCACTTAACAAAGCTTACGAAATGCTCGCCGAAATTAGTCAAAAAGAGACAGAGATAGAAATACCAAATTTTTGTTTTCACTGTTTCATACCCTTGGTTCTTTTACTATTCACAGGAGCATATTGTGAACGAGCAAGGGAGTCCGATAAACGTTCGCGGGACCTCGAGGTGGCCAGGATGCGCCCAGGGCACTCTGTGTTTTACTCCAACGGGGTGCTTTCACGACCCAGCGGAGCGCAACGACCCTCCCACGGTCGGTGGTCGCGTGGCTGCTTGGAGAACCACCGTATGGCGTCCGTCGCAACCCCCACAGACTGCTGTTTAATGGGTGAGTCCCGCACGCGACACGTATGCTCTTCTTCTTCGATAAAATACTCCTCTTCGAATGAAACTTCGAACCACTTGGAGATTTCGTACGAAATAATAATGTTTTCTCTTCGATTCGTTCTCATCAGACAAGAGATCTTTGTTCGGAATTCAATTCTTCGATCGAGCAAGAATCACTTTCGTGATCTCAATCACTGCGGATCCACGTCCCGAGTCATCTCGCTCACTCGCGGTCCTTCGTGGTCCCGAATCATCTGCGTTGCGACCGATTCTCCAGAAATCCTCGGTCTCGCGATAAATGAGATAAATGATATAGGCGTGCCCACGTGCACACGGTCGCGCGAACACGATACGATGATTGAACTAAGCGCACTAATGCCCCACAATCGACTGACTCGGAGCCCGACTTCCGACTTCCTCGTAGCTCGCGCGACTCGATCTCTTCGCGTCCCACCCTTTCCCCGCCCCAAAGCCAAGTCGTGTGAAAGCGCAGCGGGCCCCTCATTCCCTTTCTGCCTTTATCGTTTCCACGGGGGCAGCTTGCACGGGGTGTCCGTCTCCCTTTGCATGCCTCCCTTACACACACACGCGCACACACACACACACACACACACACACACACACACACACACACACACACACACACACGCACACGTGGAATGAAGCGCGTGTCGGTGCGTAACCGTCAAACCGTAACGAGACGCGCGTTCTCTTTGACGGGACGCACGTCGGAAGGCCTTTAATTGCGATAGACGAGGTGAGCCAGGTTCTGGTATGCAAAGTGGATAGATCTGCGTAAATGGCATATCTGTGTACGTCCTCGTAGTGCAGTTTTCTTATCGCAGATTTCCGCGATGAAGAGAAATTTTTAAGATTACTGGACATCTCACAACGATAAAATAACGAGACTTTTTTATTTCTTGCGACCGTACTCCAGTTTATACGTGTCACATTATGAGAAACTCTGTGATTAAAAACAAGGAAAGAGAATGTTGAGGTCAGCTTGCTCTAAAATAAATGAAACTAATTAAATTTATTAAGACAAGAAATAAAATATGTAGCATATGAGAGACAGGAATGTTTCAAATAGATTTGTGATTAAACTATTGAACTGTATACTGGAATTAAGGAATAAATATTATAGTATATAGAGAGTATAAAATAAAATAAATTTTAAGATTAATTATTTCTTATGAAACCGCTTATTCGCTTTATTTTATAAATGGAATTTTTAAATATTTAATGAATGTGGAGAAAAGTTCAGGAAAATGTATAATTTTTAAACAATTCAAAAGAGAAATATTATAGAAAATGCTTTTAAATATTAAATAAGTCTAAAGATGAGGTGAACCTCATTTAGAATTCGTTTTCGTGCGCCTAATCTTTTCTATGGTATCGATTGACATCCATACATAAGACGTAACAATAGCTTTCGACAATCGGTAATGTCTGCCCGCAGTAGGAGGTATAACAAGATATAGTACTTTTCTTTTACTTTTTCGGAAGGTGATAAGTTCGTCTCTTCGGAGAGACTATCCATTGGCGTGGAGAACGCAGGATGGGGTCTCGAGTTGTCTTCCAGGCTCGTTTGAAGTTGGAAGATGTCTATGAAATCATACCAATGGTACTTTTAAGGGCCAGGTGTGCGATTATCGATCCCCTGTGAACGTGACCAAACGGGGTCTGCCCTTCGAAACAACCATAGCACCATTCATCGAGGCGATACAGCGCGGAGGCACGCGCCCGCTCAGAACATCTGCACGTGTAAAATGCTTATGGTGACGCGTCATGTGTGTGTGAGAGTGACTGAGTCACTCACACGTGTTCCGCGTTGCGTGCCCGAATTTAAACTTTAAAGGACGTGGAAATGTAATGAATTCACGCGTATGATAATCCGAGTACGGTCGTAAGTACGATTGGCGACAAGTCCAACTTATACTCGTTTCTACTAATGCAGTTTAGTTTTTAACTTGCAGTTTCAATTTTAAACTTGATTCAACTAACTTTTTATCTTTTTCTCATTCTAAGAATGAAGAGCAAGTTAAATCGAGATTAAAATTAATTCACTAGGCCAGAAAGTTCGTACCGTTTTTTTTTTTAATACGAAATTGTATTTACAATATCTTTGTCAAAAATAAACGGAATTAAAAATTTAAGAAACGGTTTTGAAATCTCTACTTTCGAAAGGTATACTATGTTTTTTGAGTTTCTGTGAGTTTAATAATTTTTAGAACAGAAAACTACGAGCTGAAAAAGATGGAAAATTTTCTTCTAACTTTGAGTCTATTTGTCCCAAAAAAATTTGCAAAAATTTTCGGCTTTCCGTCTAAGTGAAAGTTTAAAATTTTCTCTACAAAATCGTTTTTAAAAAATGTTTCTAAGATTTTTTGTTACTGAGTTATCGCAATTATTAAATAGAAGGAGCATTTTGACTTTGATTGCTCATAACTTTGTTAAAAATTATCGTATTATAATTTAAAAAATCAATTTTTAAAGCTAAAACTTTTCTCTATTGAATGAATATAACAACAATAACAACAAATATATTCTATGTATAATTTTGAGCTAAAAAAACGGAATTTTTTAACTAACTCAATACATTGATAGAAATGGAAATTAGTCATGAAAATATCTCGTCTTGAAATCTCCGAGAGGTATTAGAAAGTTGTCATTTGGAGATGTTGTCAAAATGAATTTTTGCTATTTAAAAAATCTTCGACTTGGTCTGACGTTCTAAGGGTGTTCAAAAAAGATGATGCCAAACTTTAGGAATATGTATTACTTGTGAAAACAAATCGAAAAGTTTTAATAAGCAGTAAATCTAAAAATAATTTATTTCCGAGTGTTAAAGCAAAAAGTAAATTTAATCTATAACAGATATTCAATGCGCCCCCCGTTTATTTCAACACACTATTCGGCACGTTTTTTTTTTATTGAAAATACACGTTCAAAGATTTTATTGCAGGTTTATTTTTTGTTTGTTGACAACAGTATTCAATTTTCTGAGCGTCAATTAAATCAGTCAGTCCAAAAGTGTCAGTTAAATCAGTTTGTCCAATGTATCAACTGATGCATATGTTTATATAAACATCAAATGCCGACGATATTCATTATTTTCAATTTTAGAAGTCCTTGAAGGACGAGTGTATACGAGCGATCGCACATAAATACGTTTACATACTCGAAATAAATGGATTATTCACAGGATTGGGTAAATTAATGTTTTTTTAAAACTAAACTAAGTTAAAGTTAATGAATAAAATTAATAAAATTAAGTTGAAAGTTGAAGGAATAAAGAATTAGCTTAATAAAAGTTAAGTTAAGATTAAATTAACTTAAGTTTAAAAAAAAGTTAATTTTGAAAAAAATTATTTTTGAGCTCAGAATGTTCTAATTTTTCTTAAAATGAGATTACTTTAAATAACTCTTACAAATATAGAATATTAGGCAAATTAAATTTTATATTCACATGTAAGTTACTTATACATAATAAGAGTCACATAAGATAGTTTTGTCAAAATTTTACGAGAGAGAAGGGTATATGTTTGCATTATTTCTCTTTCTTTAATCTTTATCTAACTTTCTTTAACTTCTGAAACGACTGTTCATGTTTACGACTATATATCGACTAGATATTTGTTACAAAAAATATACGTAAAAATTCAAAAAATGGATGTGCAACTCTGTTCTACAACAATTCTTCATCTAAGGCTCATTTCATATTTATGTCGCTGAAATATAACGTTTGTGATACCTAAAATTAGTGTGATTCAAATATAAGAGGGAATTGACAAAATCTAGCGAATATCAGTAAAAACTGGCTACCGAATGGTGTGACTCTTATTATAGAGTTTCTCATCATAAGATGAGAATCATTGAACTTTTTCTAAACTAATTCTTTGATGTTACGTTAAAAATTAATGCATTTACAATTAACTAAGTTAAGTTAAAAGTTATTAACTTTTTAACTTTTTTTTTTAACTTTTAACGTTTCAACTATTTACTACCCAATCCTGATTATTACAGTAGAAAATGCTTTATAACTCGGACATAAATTATTTTTAGAGTACTGCTCATTAAGACTTTTTGGTTGGTTTTGTCGAATATATGACATGTTCCTAAAGTTCAGTATCACCTTTTTTGAACACCCTGTACAATTCGACGAGAGAGAAAAACCAATTCGATATTTCTATGCGAATCGCGAATTATATAGCATGCGTGCAGCAATGGTGAACAATCTGCTGAGGAAAATGCCAAGGGAAAACGGCTCATTCATTTTGCGTTCTCGCTGTTAATTGGCAGAGATCGGGGCTATCGATAAATAGCGAGTATCGAAGCCGCTAATGGGCGTAGCAATAGCATAACGATACGTTTTCTTGCATCGAGGTAATAGCAATCTCTTCGTTTTATCGGGACATAACGCAGTTTCCAGAGATTGTTCGGCCGCGACCGGCCGTGTCTTCTCATTGTCGATGGGTATGCATGCCATACATACACGACGATGAGTCCAACTGCGTGTCTCGTAAGAGCACGAAGGGGTCCTTACGACCCCTATTATACGTACCGGCCGGAATGGGGGACAGATGTGTACAAACCGTTATTTAAGCGCGTGCGTTTAAGCGCGTCTGTATAAACCTGCAATGCACATCTGCGACGTTCAATATTCGATGACAAATCGAATTCGATTTCAAATTTAAAACACGCCGATGAATGATCGATGATTGTTCCCTGACAGAGAAACGGTTGTTTTTATCTTATTGTGCGATGAAGACTTTTTCATGCAAAGATTATTCTTCTATACGCAAAAGTCACTTCTACACACGAAAATTATTTTACTCATGACGATGTACTGAAGCTGAGACGACTTATACTGGATCAAATCGATAATTGTAATGCGATTGTTTGAAAATATTTTAGACTGTTAAATACATCTTTATAGTATCTTTACAAATTTACTCGTTACAGACAAATCACGCAGGTGAGAAATTCTAAAAAAGCACAATGTGAGTAAATATTTATATCCAATAAGAGATCTGAGAAAAAGTATTTAGTATTTATTATAAATTTTGATATTATTTTGATTGTTTTTATTGCTTAATTTACGAAGAAGTAATTTACGAACTTAATTGCGGTAATAATGTTAAGTACTTCATAATAAATTACGAACACCTATAAGGATGCAACCCTTTTTACTTTGCTGCGGTTAGTTTGTACGTTATTTTGCACACGACACGCTTGCAGCTACGTGCGCTACATATTTATTTGATTTATTGATGATAGGTGCGAAGGTCAATTTGATTTAATTACGACATTATGATTTAATATAAAACATTTACACATAAAATATATATATATTATATATATATATATAGAGTACACACAATATGTAATTCGCATCATATTCAATAAGAGTGTGTAGCACCTAACTCAAAAAAATATTATTACAACAGATTGCTCAAAGACTGATTAACGACTAAAAAGATTTAATTAGACAAGAGAATATGACGCACAATAAATTCAGATTTATCAGATAAATTTATTACATAATTGCAAGTTCAATTAGATTATAGAGAATATCTAAAAAGAAATTTCTTCGTAGCTGTCAATTGGTATACCGATAATCTGTAAGCATTTGTATATCTAACGGAGAGAACTTCATAGAGATAACTCTAATTAAGAAAAGAAATAAATTTCCTTGACAGGTTCTGTTTTCAGCAGTAGAGTTGATCATGTCTTCAAACGACGCAGAGGAAGGAGTGGACTGCATTATATTATTAAACCGTGTACACAGCGCATGACTGACAAACAAGCCTAAAGTCCGTTACACATGTCGTATAATAAATTTGCCCGCGATATTGATTGGCTAATGAATACTAAGGGCAGTGTTCATAGTCCGTTCTTATTTTAAGACTGTCTTAGGTAATATCTTAAGATATTAATATGATTCTTTGATTGGTTCATGACATTTTAAGAATGTACTTAAGACGGTCTTAAATATAAGAACCGACTATGAATATTACTGGTTTAAATTTTTATGGCGCGGTCTCGCTACAAATGCTTTGAAGTATTTGACTGACCAATCAGAAGAACGAATTTTATGAACTGATCAATCAAAGAACGTTTCAAAGCATTTCTAGCATTAGATTGACCATACTTTTAGAATGACATTTATAATGTAGGATGCATAAAGGTGCCTATATGAGCTCATACTGATGACACTCGATGCTCATTTTTGGCATCAAAATAAGTCACGTGATAGAAATTGACGAATACCAAGCATTAATTTCGATCTCGTGACCTATTTTGACGCTGAAAATGAGCGTCGAGCGTTAGCATGAAAAGACACCTTAATAAACCAACTCTTTCCTCTGCTTTGAAAATAGAATCAACTCCTCTGTTTGAAAATGGAACCATTCGGAGAATTTCCCCTCTTTTCATCAGAATCAGAGTCACCAAACTACTATGATTTTTCCGTTACAAGCATTTGTGGCGTCCTCATAGCTGACACAAGAGATGAGGAACTAATATTCAATATAGCTTTCATCGGCATTTCCGGCATATTCCGATCGGAACACTTTTATCGCCATATTTGCTATCGCCATAGTTGTGACACTACGAGTAGTACAGTAGTACAGTAGTATAGTAGTGCAGTTATTTTAACAAGTACAAGTGCTACTACTGGAACAAGCAGTGTCACTATTAATGCAATAATGTCTGCTGGAACGAGTAGTGGCATTATTTAGTGCACTATTGTAATACATATAAAAATGATTTCAATACAAATGCAAAGAACAGTATAGTGATGCGAATTTATTCCTGCACTAGTAGTAACACTAGTATATTTTTATGCGGGTTCGGTTTTAAAATGCGTGAGCGTCCATAATGGACTCAGCCATATTATAAGCACTTAAAGCGCGTGATCATCAATAATGAACGCAGCTATATGCTTACATGGCGATAAAGATGTCGGCCGGAAACAATGATTTCCATATGGCAGCCATATTAAATATTAGTTCTTCATTTCCTGTGTCATAGCTATGAGGTCGCCACAAATGTTGATAACGCTCGGAACAAGAGGGGAAATTGGTGGTCTCCTGATCAGAATTACCTCTAGGGGATTCCCTGTATCATGCTTGAGATGGTATAAATACTGCGATCAGTACGAACTTCACTTCATTTTACTCATTAAAACCGTAATCGTACTGCAAGTATCTTTTGGTTCCTTGATCATTATTTACGTAGATCGTATTGAAGGCTTCAATATTTCCAAGTCTTTTCATTTAATAAGACTTCATCCAATTAACAGTAAAAGTGAGTATTTTATTTCATTAATTTTAATTTATTAATTAATTTTACTCCTAGTATAGTTTACAAAAAATTAATGATTTTGTGATTAGAATTGGTTTAAGTTAAAGAATAGCAGCTCTATATAAATAGAATAGCAGTTCTATATAAAATTACGACAGTGCGTAATATAAGTTTATTGAAAGTTTATTAAAAAAGAAAAATCTTATAAAAATTTATTCAAGTGTCTGTAACTTACAGAAAAGGCATGTGGCTGCTGTTATACTTTGTATATTAATACTGGAAATATTATAACGCAATATGTGTTCACAGTATAATGCAAGTTTTTAGAATATCGATCATATAACTTTTTCTTTATAGCAGAAACGTAAAAAGTGAAAATTTTTATGTATGTATGTATACATATCATACATATATTTAAAAAAATTTTTCTTTTAAAGTTTGTGCTGTAAAGAAAAAGTGACATGATCGATATTCTAAAAACTTGCATTATACTGTGAACACATATTGCGTTATAATATTTCTAGTATTAATATACAAAGTATAACAGCAGCCACATGCCTTTTTTTGCCAGAAAATAAATTCTCAATTATATATATAATATATAACTTGACGTTAATTTCCATAATTTTCATACAATTTTTAATTTAACAGTTAAAAATTAATTAGTAACCTAATAGCACACATTATTATTACTGTATTACGTCCTTATGAAATAAAAAAAAAGAAATGTGTAAAGTGAGGACGTATTTTAATGCGCATTTTAAATTCAAATTTATAATGATTTTTTAAATAAATCAATTATTATTAGAGAAAGAAAAAATTATTATTAGACAACATAAAAATCGTAATAATATTTAATGTCGGTTTTATGCTTCTTTTTCTAATAATTAAAAAAATTAATTTCGTTATTCTTTTTATACACATTAAAAATATTTAATTTAAATATTATGATGTACTGAATGACTTAGTCATCTACTTTAAACCGTAGTGTATTAACAATGTAGTATGTCTAATTTGCGATTGAAGAATCTATATATAAAAAATAACACGATAGATGCATATAAACAGTTTATTTCTGAAAATATGTAAGAAAATATCTTAAATTTTTGTTTAAAATGAAATGATGTGAAACGTATTAATCAATTTCTTGCAAATTCTTATCTTTTAATCAATCCGTTTAATGTTATATTTCTATTTCTTTTCCTCCTTTCTTTATTATTCATTTAATGTTATATTTCCATTTTTTTTCTCCTTTCTTTATTATTTTCTAATTCCTAAAGCCGTCTGTGTTACCGAATAAATCATAATATTTATGTAATAATTACTTTTTTCTTTTTTTAAAAATTTGAAAATTTTTTTTCAGAATTAATAAGCATATGCATTAGTACTTGTCTGTGAGATGGAATTTACATCGAGAACAACGAAAAATTTTTCTTAAGATTTCAATTTTGAAATTTTTTGTCATGTGTATACTTTAATGTGAATGAAAAAGATTTTCGAATCTGTAAAAGAGGAAAAAAATAATTGCTATACAAAAATTACGATTTAGTCGATAATATAGACGGCTTTAGGATCCCTTTAAACGAACTGCCAATTTAAGACATGCATCGAATTTATACATTTACATTATTATATATTTTATTACAAAAATTATATTCATGTTCTAGATGGATTCAAAGGGTGTAGCCAATCGTACTAATCAATGTAATCCGACTCATACGCCAAGTGGTCCTGGTCACAAGGCTGGGTACCAAGGGGCGGGTAACAAAGCGGATTTA
Organism: Trachymyrmex septentrionalis; assembly: GCF_001594115.1. Classification (NCBI taxonomy): domain Eukaryota; kingdom Metazoa; phylum Arthropoda; class Insecta; order Hymenoptera; family Formicidae; genus Trachymyrmex; species Trachymyrmex septentrionalis. The sequence continues at coordinate 201,561 of NW_017305514.1, forward strand.
AACAATCATGGAAATCAATTGAATCCGAACAATCCATCATATAAAAAGTAATATGTATTCATGTCTTACAGACTTGGCGTTCTATTTATAATGTATACGCTGATTGTATTATAACGTCTGAATATAATATAAACGACATGATATTTTAATATTATAAAATATCTTGTATATTTTTCATTATCTTTACGCATTCTAAGATGTTCTAAGATTTTTCCTTCAATATTCCTATCCACTTTGACAAGAAGAAAAAAAATTATCCAGTTTATCAGAAATATATTAATTTTTATCACAAACAGTTATACAGCTATCTATCGCTAATATAATATAATTAATAAATTAAGGTTTTTTTTAATCATAAAAACAATTAGTGTTACAATTAGTGTTTTAATCTTTTGATACATATTATTATTATTTTACGCACATTGAAGAAGAAATACTTCTTTCATTGTTACATATAAACGATAGAGAGCAAGTAAAATCAGAAAAACTGCCAAATATCGACATTATTTGCTGGGTTGAATCCAATATTTCCAAGTAGCGAAATATTCGTCATTCTCTTCCTGCGTTGGACCACGAAACACCTTTATTTTGATCCGCGGAACGTCATTTGCAAACAAATAGCAACTGCATAATTTTTAATAGCATTTAGGCCCGATTGCACCAACGTTACTTTGATTTTGAGCGAGGTTGAAAACTTTTTCTGTCTCTTTTTGGCTTTAAAACGAGACAGACAGAGTTTTAAGTCTTGTTTGAAGTCAAAGTAACGTTGATGCAACCGGGTTTTAGATAAGAATACCGCAATATTATCTTACATTTTTCTTTTCTATAACTCGAACTACTTTGGCATGAAGCTTACGAGAATAAAATATAAATTTAATCGTTTTCATAGTTGCAAATAATTATCGATATGTTGTCGTCTGTAGTATTATTACCTTTTTTAAAACTGAATGACGCACTGCTTGACTCATTGCAGCTAATCGTCGTAAATATCGCTACATCAAGCAGACAAAGTATAACAAGATTGCACTGCAAGAAAATATTAATTCTTTGATTATTTAATCGAATATTTCTGTCGTGTAATATTGCATAATAAAGTCTAGCTGGATAGAGTGCAAATTTATAAATATTTTACTAGGTTACAGTCTGACTCACTGTCAATCTCATCATAATTTGTGGAGCTAACTATAATAAATTTCTGAATCAAAGACGAGAATTTTATATGCAGACAGCGTCTGTGGCATCTAGAGTTTCTAGAGCATAATTGATCCCGATTTTCCATTCCGTGGTTTGAGGGACCATTTCTAGAAAGAAAGCCGTATTGTCCTGTAAAAGTGAAGATAACACATCACAAAGACGCAAGAACACAATGTTATTCTTGTTTTTTTTACAGGCTTTTCACCTGGGCGATTTGTTCGTAACACTGAGCGAATTCGTCGTCACGTTGTAAAGACATATTTAACAGACATAAATATATTCCAAACAGTCACGTTACGATTATCGATCTAGTTCGTCTCCGATAAAGCCACCTCGGCTTCCGTGAATCGTTGCAGCTGAGACAATTTTCATATATAAAAGCGATTTTGCGTATGAAACAATAATTTTGGCATAAAAATTTTTGTTGCAAATTTCTCTTTCTTTTTAACTTGATTTAATTCACCTAAAAAAAAGCGATTCCTGCACCAAGCCACGTTTTCACCATGGATAAAGTTTTGCATGCGGTGAAGAATACTTTTAATCCACGCTCGTAATCACCGGCGTTTTCATAATACAGTCCCATTCTAGTATCGTAATGTTATTATAAATAAATTCTATTTTTTTTCCTCTCAATCGTCTTGCGTAATATCGAGACAAATGATTTTTACCTAGTTTGCACGAGATGCAAATCGTCGGGCCTGTTGAACATTGAATTGGCGAACTCGTAGCAATGAATGGCATCTGCGAAATTACCCTCTTGAAAGTGACAGTGTCCCATTAAACTATCTATAGAGTAATTCTGAACAGAGAAACATATTTAGAGATTTAAATATAACATAGGCAAATTAATTTAGTACGATATTTATTTAATAATTAAATCAGTTAGAGACATAATGAATTATATTAATTAATTATTTAGTAATCAATTATTAATTATTATAGAATTAATTTTATGTAATTATATAATTAATTACATTTAATAATATTAGATAATTAATCTATTTATTTAAAGTTATCTCTATTTATTTTTTATCTAAATATTTAATTTACATTTATAGTTTGTATATGAGAAACTTAATTAACTTTAATTGTGGTCGATGTATTTAAATATTTAATAATGATGCAAATGCAAACGAATCAATCCATAAATTTGACTTTTTGAAAGTGCGATAAAGCTTCTTTATATTGCTGCGATAAGTAACATCGCAGGGCTAAATAATATAGAATGAGTGGATCCTGCTCGACACATTTTTTTCTCCAACGCTAAGTCAGCATACTACACAAATGCATAATTCACACGTTCTTACGTAAGATGTATTTTAAATGCAGACATATTACGTCGCAGAAGTGCAGTTTTAGTAGGAGTGTGACTGCTATATACATGTCGTCTTGTGGATAGTGAATCATTGTCCAAGCGAGATAATTTTCGCTTGAGATCTCCGTCGTTTGAAAGCGGCATACATTTTATATAATATATAACAATAATAATTTTTAAGTAATAAATATATTTTTAGACTTAGCTGTCAATGGAGTATACGGTATTCACATTTGTCTTGAATTTTTGATCCAGCAACGTGATCACTTTTAGTTTTGAAGTGCTGCGTACGTTTAAGTACATGCCAGTTTTGTAAAAATATTGCGTGGAACAATTTAGCTCATCCTGAAAATTATTGTAACAAGTACACGAATGCGCGCGCGCAACGCAATATAATTTCTCATATCTCACTGTTGAAATTAATCTCACCTCTTCAGGAGCGAAAGTACTTTGTTTTATCCACTTTTTCAGAATCACCTTCCTGATATTTTAATGCGGATGACTTTTCTCATTTTTTTTTTTATCACGAAAGCCCCTAATACGAAATTATATTTCTGATATTATATTTCTAATATATTTCAATTTGCGATATTAAATTATATTTTACGTAAAAATTTTATTTGTTGATACTCTGTAGGTTTCCGTAATAATCTTCACTGTTTTCCGAATATAAAATTGCATAATATTGCTGCGCTAAATCGACAAAATAAACATAACGTGACTTAGTTACTTTCGGCTGCATTATTTCCTTGATTCTAATGAAATTAATTATTTGGGATAAATTTTTGTATAATTTTTTAACAACTAAATATTATGATACTTTTCATTGTGATGATTATGAACTTACATGTCTGAAAAGTCATTTTCGAATCTACAAGGGACAAGTGGAGTTCCTTGTAGACTTTTATAAAAAAGCTCGACCTTGATCATGACAACTACAGGCTCACCAGTCTTCGAAATTAACAAGACTTTTAAGAAATTAACACTTTGCGTTATTTCGATACCCGTTTGAATTAAAAAATCGAAATCCAATTAAAAAAACTCTTTTAATTAATGCCGATTTTTTTAAGTGTGTTACATATTCAGAATTTAAATACTAAATACTAAATGTTTTAAATACTAAATGAATTTGCGTGAAATTCTAAATATTATATGTATACCATGTCAACCTTTTTTGATTCTTGTTCTTTTAAATTTGTACTCCGAGGTTCTGCATAGAAAATATCTTTTTCCAAACCAGTCTTCTCGGTTATACTCGATATATCATGCGTGTACAATTGCGCAACTACATCCGAATTACATTGATAAACGTGAAACAGTTAAAAACATTTGATACATTTTGACGATTTCTAAGTTTCATCACAACATATTTTATACAAATTTTTTTCATTTACTCAATATTGTATTATATTTAATTGCAGTGGTATATGGAGATTAAGAACGCAATCACTTGTTAAACAAGAAGGCAGGCAACTTCTTTATGCGATGTTTGTGTTTTTCTCACTTTCCGACTAGATAGAAGATTGATAACATCTTCATATTTTCAAAGAAGATATTCTCTGCTAGTATATTAATTATATATTTGCTGAAGATGGCTAAAATCGATAGCCGAAACGTTTAAACTTATATCTTTTAATACACATTATATTATTGTATTAAAAATGATCATATAAGTATAAATTGCATAAATTGCTTCTTACCGCGCTGACTTTAAATTAACCCCCTTAAATCTGTATTACTTTACAATTATAAGGAGTCCTATTTTATACATATTTCTTTATTCTAAATTATTGATTAAATTTATTTTGCATAAATATTTTTGCTTTATCGATTAACACAATTTATATATACAAAGACAATTTATCAAAAATGCTATTAATCCGAATGTCTAACAGTTATAAATTTTAATTGGCTTATATATTAACAATTTATACAGAAATGCAGTCCTATAGATTGTTTGCATTTGTTCCGACATTTAATCACGTTCTTAGAACTATTATACTCGCAAATTATCTTTATAGATGTGATATGCGAGTCAACTCTAAGAGCTTATCTTTTCTGTCAACGTTTTATTGCTTTTGCTTCGCATCCTGCTCGTTATTTTTATACGATATAATTTATAAAACTATTTTTTCTTTAATTTTTGAAATCTTTATATCCTGGTAAAAAATTTTTCGTTCAGGAATATGTATAAATATGTATAAGCATACATAAACACGTATAAATTATTCATAAATATGTTCATACATGTTTATACATCTTTCTTTCTTTTGTAAAATTATTTTTTAGTGTAATAGAAATAATAATAGAAAGGTGAAAACATAAAAAATAATTAAAGGGATAATTTTCGCATTGTTTGTTTTAGAAAAAAATAAGTTTGAAAAAATGTAAAAAAAATTGCTTATACATAATTATACGTAAGTAATTTTTTCTTCAAACTTGATTTTTTCTAAAACAAATAGTGCAAAAATTATCTTTTTAATTATTATTAATATTTTCATTACTATTATTATTTCTGTTACACTAAAAAGTAATTTTACGAAAGAAAAAAGGTATGAATATGTATGGACATATTTCATATATAATTATACATGCTTATAAATATTTATGTATGTTTATATATATTTATACATATTCATGTATGAAAAATTTTACCAGGATATATTATGACGAGAAATGCAATGAACAGTATATTATATTATCAAGTATTATGATAAATTTTTTAAAATCTGATATAGGTATAAGGAAAGGGAAGAGAAAATGTCTTTTAAATAAAATTAATTGATTCAAAATTATGATTAAAATTTCTATTGTCTTTAACTAATAAATAATTATTGAAAACAATAAGATATTTTATTGTCAACATATGTTATCGTGCCCGCTTTATAATCTGCAAGCATTTATATATCTAAAGCCTTAAACACAATGCGAAAAAATAGCGATAGAAATAACACGATTTCAACCTCTCAGAAATCAAATACACTGAAATATACACTTTCTGATAGGTTGAAATCGTGTTATTCCTATCGCTATCGCTATTCCTTCACTTTGTACAATATTTAAGTCTTAACGGAGAACTCCAGAGGTAAATTCTAATCTATAGAGGTAAATTCTAATCTATAAGAAGACAAGGTGTATCATTCCTGAGGATGCGTAGTAAGAGAGTGAATTTGAGGTCAAAATTTGATTGGCTATTCCAATATGCCAGCGCTATTGTACGCAGTAAAGTGCATAGAGGCCAAAATTTGATTGATTGTTTCCAGTATTGCTATCGCCATTATGTGCAATAGTACACCTTGCATTCTTACATCATACTCTAATCAAGAAAAGAAATAAATTTCCCCAGACGGGTTTTGTTTTCAAACTAGCAGTAGAGTTGGCCATGTAATATGCCTTCCAACAAGCGACACGATGCGACACAGTGATCATGTTAATTTGTTTAAAATTGGCAAACAATAAGGATGTAATGATCGATTGTGTCGCTTGTTGGAAGGCATACGTAGTCGTGTTTTCAAACAAAGTAGAGGGTGAGTTGGCTGTATTGCATTATTAAACCATGTACACAGCACATGGCTGACAAAAGCCTAAAGCCCGTTACACATGTCATAAAACAAGTTTGTCCGTGATATTGATTAGCTAATAAATACTAAGGACAGTGTTCATAATCTATTCTTATTTTAAGACCGTCTTAAGTAATGTCTTAAGATAATAATGTGGCTCTTTGATTGGTTTATGACATTTTAAGATTGTACTTAAGATGGTCTTAAATATAAGAATCGACTATGAATACTGTCGGCTTAAATTTTTATGGTCTTGCTACAAATGCTTTGAAGCATTTGACTGACCAATCAGAAGAATGAATTTCATGAATTGACCAATCAAAGAACATTTCAAAGCACTATTAGCATTATGTTGACTGTACGTCTAGAATGACGTTTATAATGTAGGATACATAAAGGTGCTTTTTCATACTGACTCGATGCTTATTTTCAAAATAAGTCACGTGATAGAAATTGACGAATATCAAGCGTTAATTTCGATCACTTGACCTATTTTGACGTTAAAAATGAGCGTCAAGTGTCAGCATGAAAAGGCATCTTAATAAACCAACCTTTCCCTCTGCTTTGGAAATAGAATCAACTCTTCTGTTTGAAAATGGAACCATTCGGAGGATTTCCCCCTCTTTTGATCAGAATTATTAGGGGATTCCCTGCATGATGCTTGAGATGGTATAAATACTGTAATCAGTACTAACTTCACCTCACTTTACTCATTAAAACCGCCGTAATCGTACTGCAAATATTTCTTGGATCTTTGGTCGTCATTTACGTAGTTTGTATTGAAAGCTTTAATATTTCCAAGTTTTTTAGTAAGACTTCATCCAGCTAAAAGCAAAGTGAGTATTTTGTCTCATTAATTTTAATTTATTAATTAATTTTACTGCTAGTATAGTTAGTATTTTACAAAAAATTAATGATTTTGTGATTAGAATCAGTTTAAGTTAAAGGATAGCAGCAGCAGTTCCATATAAAATTACGACAGTGCGTAAAGTAATAGTTTATTGAAAGTTTATTAAAAAAGAAAAACTTTATAAAAATTCATTCAAGTGTCTGTAACTTAAAGAAAAGAGAGTGGCTGCTGTTATACTTCGTATATCAATACTCGAAATATTATAACGCAATATGCGTTATAATATTTGCATATATTCACAATTATAATGTAATTTTTAAAAAATTGTTAAATTGAAATTTATAACGGCTTTTTGAATAAATTATTATTAAAGGATTATAAAAGTCGACGTTATATATGTATTATTGCGAAATTATTCTATCATATTAAAATGAATAAGTTAAATACAAACGGTTTGATCTTCTACATCAGGTCATCCTCAGTGTTTACAATAGTATAATTAAACATAGAGAACCAATAGATTGAAAACGGAATGTAAAAATTGAATTATAATGATTAGATACAATAATTTTAAAGAATTCCTTGTCAAATTAAATAATTTCATTATTAAGCTGTTGGCCGAAATTCAATTTACAATAAACATTTAATTAAAAATTTTTTTAAATTTTGTTTTTAAATTCTGCATGTGAATTCCTTCATATGTGAATCTTAAATCACAAGAAGTTTTCCAAAATTCCTAAAGCCGTCTGTATTACCAACTAAATCATAATATTTATGTAATAATTACTTTTTTCTTTTTTTACAAATTTGAAAATTTTTTTCATAATTAATAAGCATATGCATTAGTACTTGTCTGTGAGATGGAATTTACATCGAGAACAACGAAAAATTTTTCTTAAGATTTTAATTTTGAAGTTTTTTGTCATGTGTATACTTTAATGTTAGAAAAAGATTTTTGAATTTGTAAAACAGGAAAAAAGTAATTGCTATACAAAAATTACGATTTAATCGATAATATAGACGGCTTTAGGATCCCTTTAAACGAACTGCGAATTTAAGACACGGATCGAATTTATATATTTATATTATTATATATTTTATTACAAAAATTATATTCATGTTCTAGATGGATTCAAAGGATGTAGCCAATCGTACTAATCAATGCAATCCGACTCATACGCCAAGCGGACCTGGTCACAAGGCTGGGTACACAGGGAAGGGTGACAAAGCGGATTTGGACAATCATGCAAAACAATTGGATCCGAATAATCCATCATGTAAAAAGTAATATGTATTCATGTCTTACAGAGTTGGCGTTGTATTTATAATGTACGCCTAAATAATAACTGTATTGTAACATCTGAATATAATATAAACGACATGACATCTTAATATTATAAAATATCTTGTGTATTTTTCATTATCTTTACGCATTTTAAGATGCTCCTTTTCAATATTCCTATCCACTTTGACAAGAAGACAAAAAAATTATCCATTTTAGCAGAAATATATTAATTTTAATTACAAACAATTATTAGACAACTATCACTAATATAATATAATTAATAAATGAAGATTTATTTTAATCATAAAAACAATTAGTCTTGTGATTTTAATCTTTCGATATATATTATTATTATTTTACGCACATTGTGAAGAAGAAATACTTATTTCATTGTTACATATAAATGATAGAGAGCAAGTAAAATCAGAAAAACTGCCATATCGACATTATCTGCTGGGTTGTTGAATCCAATATCCCCAAGTAGCAAAATATTCGTCATTCTCTTCCTGCGTTGGACCACGAAACACCTTTATTTTGATCCGCGGAACATCTGCAAACAAATAGCAACTGCATAGTTTTTAATAGAATTTAGACACGATTGCACTAATGTTACTTTGATTTTAAGCGAAAACTCTTTTTGTCTCTGTCTGGTTTTAAAACGAGACAGATATAGTTTTAAATCTCACTTAAAGTCAAAGTAAGGTTGACGCAACCAATTCTTACATTCTTAAGAAAAATATCGCAATATTATTATCTTACATTTTTCTTTTCTATAATTCGAACTACTTTGGAATGAAGGTTATGAGAACAAAGTATAAATTTAAACGTTTCCGTAGTCGTAAATAATTGTTGATAACGATGTCTGCAGTATTACCTTTTTTTAAAACTGAATGACGCATTGCACTGGTTGACTCATTGCAGCTAATCGTCGTAAATATCGCTACATCAAGCAGACAAAGTATAACAAGAGTGCACTGCAAGAAAATATTGATTCTTTGATTATTTAATCGAATATTTCTGTCGTGTAATATTGCGTAACAAAATCTAGCTGGATAGAGTGCAAATCTATAAATATTTCACTAGATTACAGTCTGACTCACCATCAATCTCATCGCGATTGTTGAGCTAACTATAATAATTTTCTGAATCAAAGACACGGGAATTTTATATGCTACAGCGTCTATGGCATCTAGAGTTTCTAGAGCATGACCGATCCCGATTTTCCATCCCGCGGTTTGAGGGACCGTTTCTCTAGAGAGAAAGCCGTATTGTCCTGTAAAGATGAAGGTAACACGTCATAAAGACGCAAGAACGCAACATTATTCTTTTTTTTACAGGCTTTTCACCTGAGCGATTTGTTCGTAACACTGAGTGAATTCGTCGTCACGTTGTAAAGACATATTTAACAGACATAGATATTTCCAAATAGTCACGTTACGATTATCGATTTGGTTCGCTTCCGATAAAGCCGCCTCGGCTTCCGTGAATCGTTGCAGCTGAGACAATTTTCATATAAAAGCGATTTTGCATATGAAAGAATAATTTTGGCATAAAAATTTTTGTTGCAAATTTCTCTTTCTTTTTAACTTGATTTAATTCACCTCAAAAAAAGCGATTCCTGCACCAAGCCACGTTTCCGCCGTGGGTGAAGTTTTGCATGCCGTGAGAAATACTTTTAACCCACGCTCGTAATCGCCTGCGTTTTCGTAATACAATCCCATTCTAGTATAGTAAGGTTATTATAAATAAATTAATTCTATTTTTTTTTTCTAATCGCGCAATATCGAGACAAATGATTTTACCTGGTTTGCACGAGATGCAAATCGTCCGGCCTGTTGATCATTGAATTGGCGAACTCGTAGCAATGAATGGCATCTGCGAAATTACCCTCTTGAAAATGACAGTGTCCCATTAAACTACTTATAGAGTAATCCTGAAGAAAAGAAATATATTTGAGATTTGAATATGATGGCAAATTAATTTGATACGATATTTATATGATAATTAAATCAGTTAGAGACATAATGAATTATATTACTTACTTATTTATTAATCATTATAGAATTAATTTTATATAATTATATAATTAATTATATTTAATAATATTAGATAATTAATCTATTTATTTAAAGTTATCTATATTTATCTTTTATCTAAGTATTTATTTTACATTTTGCAGTTCGTAATTGAGAAACTATAATTGTGGTCGATGTATTTAAGTATTTAATAATGATGCAAATAGCAAATGCAAACGAACCAGTCCATAAATACTTTCAGCTTCTTTCAAGTACGATAAAGCTTCTTCGTATTGCTGCGATAAGTAACATCGCACGGCTAAATAATATAAAACATGGGTGGATCTGCCTGCTCGAGACATTTCTTTCTCCAACGCTAAGTCAGCAAACTATTCAAACAAATCGTGACAGCATAATTCGCACGTTCTTACGTAGATATATTTTTTTGAATACAGACATATTACTTCGCAAAAATGCAGTTTTAGCAGGAGTGTGGCTGTTATCATAAACACGTTATCCTGTGGACAGTGAATCATTGTCCAAGCAAGAGGATCTTCGCTTGAAATCTCCGTCTCTTTATCGTCGCTTCTCACGCTTTCTTCCGCTATTCGTAACACAAAATCTATTCCTGTTTAAAAAAATATATATTTCTCATATATTCTAATCTTATCTTTGCTTGACATGAAGATATCGTCGTAGAAGGTGCTATATCGAAGAATGCACAAAAAAGTCTATGTTTACAAAAAAAATTATGAAAAACTATTTCGCATGAGGTGTGAGGACCAGTCTATGTCGGAACGCATGCGAAGTATGGTTTATATCGAGAAAAATATTAAGCATGGTTTATGTCATATGAAATTGAAGAAAGGAAATTACGTAAATTCAATTAAAGAAAATTAAATAATACAATGAATAAATGAGTGCGAGAAACAGGGTTGAAAATCAAGGCGATTCCTGTCTTCAATTATACTACAAAATTTGTGAGAGGAAAGTATTGCTATATAGACCCTTCTGCAATTTTATGTAACATAAACCGTGTCTCTCGATATAAACCGTACTTCGTATTCATTCTCGATATAGCACCTTCTATGAGTCAGGCGTCGAATATGATAGGTTTGTTATACCTGAGCTGTAATTGATACGCGTGTAAAAAAGATGTAAGATAATCCATCCTTCAACAAATTGAGGATAAAAATCAGTAACAGTTCTCAGAAAGATTTCTGCTTTTTGATAACTCTGATCTTCCGCGAGAATCAATCCGAATGTCAATAAACTACGGAGAGAAACATTTATTACATGAGATTATTTAAGAATCTATTGCGTCTTCCATAGTTCAACTAGAAAAGTACACTTGCGTATTTTTACGTACGCGAATTTATCTCGTCTGTTCAAAAGAATCGCTTCGCGACAACACTCCCTTGCGCGCTCCGTATCGTTAATTTTCAAGAGAAAAATCGCATATTTGGTCCACGTTTCGGCATTATTTCTATCTGCCGCGATCGCCTGTGAAAAAAATTATACGTAATAATACATTTAATATGACATTTTTTTAACCCTCCGCGAACCAGGTGGAAAATCAACATGAATTCACCATATGTGAGTATATGTATATCTCATACTCTTTGCTATATTTCATCATAAATACAGATACTATAATTTAGTGTGATTGGTAACAACGCACTCTCCAGTTGCACGAAATCGGCAACATGCGCGCGGTACTTTTTAAAAAGTTATAGAAATTCATCTTGTTGGGGTGTGTCACACCCCACCTGGTTCACGGAGGGTTAATATAAATGATTAAGTACAGCCTGATAATGTCGTCTTGCATCATCTACATGACCTAATTCATAAGCCTCTTCAGCATAGAAAAATAATTTTTTAGGTATTATGGTGCGCGGCAAATCGTCATCCTCAAGGAGGCGGCTTTCAACGATCTTGTTGATGGCCTGATGCATTTGTTCGACGAGATACGTGTATACGGTTGCTATAAAATTCTGTACATAAATCGTAGCTTGCTAGAGCTTTTGCTTATTCTCAATTATGTCTAAATAAATTCCTGAATATATATCTATATTTGAAAGTTGAGTACGTTTTATATAATATATAACAATAATATATATAAATATGATAGAGAATAATCGATCAAAGTTAGATATTATGAATACAATATATATTCTTAATTTAAATTTAATTATCTCAGATGTGACTGTGCGCCGAAACGGTCGGATATTAATCACAGTCGATCTGAGACGCTAATAATATAAATATGATAAGACGCCCGAAACATTATTATAATAATAATTTTTAAATAATAAATATATTTTTAGACCTGGCTGTTAATGGATTGTACAGTATTCATGTTTTGTGCAGTTTTCTTGAATTTTTGATCCAGCAACGTGATCACTTTCAACTTCAAAGTGCTGCGTACATCTAAGTACGTGCCAGTTTTGTACAGATATTGCGTGAAACAAGTTAGCTCATCCTGAAAATTATTGTAACAAGCACACGAACGCGCAACGCAATATAATTCCTCGTATCTCACTGTTGGAATTAATCTCACCTCTTCAGGAGCGAAACAGTACTTCGTTTTGTCCACCTTTTCAGAATTGTCTTCCTGTTCTTTTAATACTGATGACTTTTCTCGTTTTTTTTCGTCACGAAAATTCTAGTACAAAACATATGTTTCTGATATAATCAATATATTTTAATTTATGATATTAAATTATATTTTACGTAAAAAATTTATTTGTTGATACCCTGTAACTTTCCGTTATAATCTCGACTATTTTCCGAATACAAGTTGCATATTGCTCCTCCGCTAAATCGAGAGAATAAACGTAATGCGACTTAGTTATTTTCGGCTGTAATTTCATCATCTCCTCGATTCTAATGACATCAATTATTTGGGATAAATTTTGTGGTATATATAATTTTTTAATAACTAAATACTATGGTATTTTTTATTGTAATTTATTTTTATGTTATGAACATACATGTCTGAAAAGTCACTTTCAAGTCTACAAGGGACAAGTGGATAAAAAAGCTTGAACTCGATTATGACAAACACAGGCTCGCCAGTCTCCGAAATTAACGGGCTACTTTCCGTTATTTTGATATCCATCTAAAACGAATAATCGAAATCCAATTGGAAAAAAACTCTCTTAATTAAAACTGATTTTTTTATGTGTTATATATAAGAATGTTTCAAATACTAAATAAATTTGCGTAAAATTCTAAATATTATATATCATGTAAACCTTCTCTGATTCTTGTTCTTTTAAATTTATACTCCGAGGTTCTGTATAGAAAATATCTTTTTCTAAACCAGTCTTCTCGGCTATACTCGATGCATCATGCGTGTACAATTGCGCAATTACACGAGTGCTTTTTACTATAGAAAATGTTTAAAGGAGGAAAATATTGAGCTTTTCAATAACAATTATTTATTATATATTAAAATGATTTGTTCACACTTACTTCCTGGAAAAACAAGCTCTGATAAATCGACGTAACATTGAAAAAGTTGACATTCACTCAATTCTTCTCCGTTTTGTTTAATATTGCTCTTTTCCGCGATTTTTTTGCTTACCATAAATTGAAATGGCCAATATTTATACCTTCGAATATAATTATAATATTTAACATGAATTCTTCGATCTTTTATACTTATTAGAAAAAAATTTTAATGGACATGTACTTGACAAGACGCTTCTTCATCATTTCGCTTCCCACATCCCACAATATACTGCGATTCATAAAGTTCCACTCGATTCTAGGCTCGTCCTGACATACTTTCTTCTGCAAATTACACATTATTTCGCGCTTCATCAGTTAATTTGTACAGTTAATTTGTTAGATCAAATTGCAAAATGTTGTTCCTACCTGTAAGTCGAGTTCTACGTCAAGCATGTTTTTTATGTTTTTATGTGCGTAATCGTAATCGAGTTTCCACTTCGACAATCTGGCGCGACTCTGTAACTTTGATAAGTTTCGCCATCGTTTTATTCTCTCCAGATCGCGATATTTTGTCCATTTACCGTCTTCGAATTTTACATTTTCCGGAAGCTGCGATAAAGAGTATCGTTTTTGTTTATATAATTATGATTAATTTTATTTTGCATAAATATTTTTGTTTTATCGAATTAACACACAAAGAATTCATTTAAAACGTTGTTAATTTGAATGCCTAACAGTTGTAAATTTTTTAATTGACTTATATTATATATAATTGATTTATATAAAAATGCAATCCTCTAGATTACATGTATTTACACATTCTAGTCACGTTCTTAGGACTCTGATACTCGCATTTATCTTTATAAACGTAATATGCGAGTCAATTCTAAGAACTTATCTTTTTTGTCCACATTTTATTGGCTCTGCTACGCATCCAATTCGTAATTTTTATAAAACTATTTTTTCTTTTATGTACAAATATTTATATACGCGTTATAACAAAAAATGCAAAGAACAGTATATTATCATTAAAAAATATTATAATCAGTTTATTTTTAATCTGATATATTATATAAGGAAAGAGGAAAGAGAGAATGTTGGTCTTTTAATAACTCTTAAATAAAATTAATTGACCCTAAAGTTATAACTAAAATTTCTATTGTCTTTAGCTAAATAATTATTGAAAACAATAAGATACCTCATTGTCAACATATATTATCGTGCCCGCTTTATAATCTGCATCTTCGGTAAAAAAAATTGGTGGATTGTAGATACTTTCCACCGTAACACTCAGGAAATTAATTTCTGCTTGCTCAGAAAATATCTCCTCACCGTCGTATATTACTGTCGCATTTAACAAAGGAAGATTTTGCCACGAGATCGCATTGCCATCAAACGAAAGATGTGGCGTTTGCACTATTAATCTTTCAACGAGCAGTTTTTCACCTAGTGGTCAAGGTTGTTAGAATTATTTTTAGTACAGTGTCTCGACTTTACTTTCTCCATGTCAGCGTGATAAATCATTACCTAGCAATATCGGCATTAAATCGAGAGTGCAAAAACCAATTACGCTTGATGAAGTCGATATTTGCTGTGGAACGATCGCTGTTATTTTCTGCTTGGATTCCATAACTGATCTGCTGGAATTAGGTACATGTTGATCTTGGACATCACTCGTTACCTTTACTGATAAAGCAATGATTTACCTCAATCGGAATAATTATTAACTTACTGATTATGAATTATTTATTGATATGCATGCAAATATGTCGTAATATGGAAGAGCAAATTCTTTACTTAAAATCGGCGTGGATACGATTGAATTCATGTTGTTGCGGTCGTTAACTATAAATAAAAATTCGACCCCGAAGTTGACGTCGTAAACTTGCGGTGGTTCTTTAAAATCCGGATCGATAATGAGAGGAATACTTTCTCCGAGCACTATGTCATTATGTATCACGATAAACGATATGCCAGTTTTTTCTTTCACAGTCTGTCTTATAAACAAATTTTCTCATGATTATGCCGTAATTGAATTGTACGAAAAAAAAAAACGTACAATGTTTTCAATAGAATCTATAACTATTTTTATGCTCCTTTCAATTGGCTCATCTTGAATCAAAGATTCTTCCATTTTTATATGTAGATGTATATTCGTATATAATATTGAAAATATATTTTTCTGCTGATTTTTGTCAACTTTTTTTAAAAAGTGAAAGAGCTTAACATTTTGATATTGCGAGTTTAATAAAATAACCTTCAGTATTTTAATAATAATGACGACAGTCGCGATTTTATTTTCAATTGTTTACTGATGCTGACTTCGAATCAAGGAATCATTTTATCTTGAATAATGTAGGTAAAATACATTTTCTGAATCGCGATATTATGGATATTAAAATTTCGTTGCGAATAAAAAGGTCAATCTAGTATAACAGTAGTAATTTTATTTATCAATAGTATGTGTATGTGCCTTCAATAATAAGCAAATATTTTTGTATAACGATATATATATATATATATATATATATATATATGCATATAAATTATTATTTATATAAATATGAGTTAATCTTTAATATACGATGCTCAGTTTAGACATCAGAGTCGAATAATTCGGACGAATTCTTTCTATATAATTTTTCTTATAAACATATTCTAAACTTTCAGCACCTGATTTTCGTGTTCTATAAAATTTATAGACGCTCTCCGATATTTTTTTTTCTCTTATATTTTCCGAGAGTCCAAAATATATTAGAGAGTAACAATCGAATTTACAACAAAAAAATATATGGAATTAACAAATCTAAACTTTCGACTCGCGAAAGCATTAGCGATTCTGAAATAGATTCATTGCCGTCAGCAATGAACTCCTTTCCTCAGGAAAATTTCCGTTATATATTTTTTTTTTCTTCCTGCAACTCGTTAATATAGAGTTGGTGAAGACAATAGCGAGACAACGTCATTTACTCTTTTCGAAACACATGACAATTTTTGTCACATTGACGACGCTTCATGAACATTACAATGTAATTGAGCTACAATTGCGTAATTTATGATCACCAACGTGAAGGCACAGTTCTCCAATGTATTTGCGCCAAAGCGCATCCTTTATACAATCATATAAAAAATTATTATACATGCGTATATGTATTAAAGTTACAAGTATCAAAACTTCGTCGCGCGATAAATTCGTCGATGAAAAAGCAAGATCGAAGTCATGACGCGAAGATGGGGACGCTCCTCGGGTTTTTCTTGTACCTTCTTTGACTCCTGATCTTCGAAATCACATCTCTCGCTCCATTTAATTTCGAGGAGGTAAATATACAGCGCGGAGGAAAGAAAAGTTATTTATATGACTACTTGTCGACATCTTTTTCGGCGTATACGTTGTAGAAAATTCATGTCTATGCCATAAAATTGGCTTCTAACGAATCGTAAAAACATCCTGCGTGATAAACAGTCTTTTGAGATAGTCCGAGCAACGGTAAGACGGCTAGATTACATCGAATGCAGATTTAACCGAACGTTCAATTATAGGGTCTTCATAGTTTTGTCGATGTGTCTCAACGTCGTTTCGGGCACCGCGTCCGTCAACGCTTTACGAAAGCCTTCGCAGCGAGTCAGTCGCCGAAACATCCTTTTTGCATGATTCCTGGAAATTCAAGTTATTACGATCATAATTATGATGCTACACTGAAAAAAAATTTATTAAATTTTAATAAATCATTTGTTTGAATAGTAACTAAATATTTATTAAAAATAGTTCTTGTATCAAATAAATATATATGTATATAAAAACTATATTAATTTGATATAACTATCATTTTTTTATTGCAAGTAAATATTTATTAAATTTAACACACATTTTTTTCTTATTAGGTATCGACTTCGGACATGAGAATGTATATTACTAAGTCTAATTGTAAATTCACTCACCTTGCGTCTAGATTTCCATCCATCAACAACTTTGCGCCCGCGTTTAGCAACTTGTCCCTCACGTCGCGTGGTAAGATCATAATATGATCAGGTCCAATGCGATCGGTGATGTCCGACAACAGTCGTGCGGTCGCCGCGCGAACGATAGCGTTTTGATGACTAAAAAATAGGAATCGCAACCTAGAGATTAGCTTCGTCGCACGGAAAAACGTTTCCTCAATCGCAAGGAAACTGCGGACTTACCCGGCTCCTCGAAGTACGATGATACCGATGGTTTTATGAGGCGGAAGATACTGCATCATCTGATCCAGCGCTGAGTTACTGTCCGATCGAAGAAATCGATTCGTGTCGGCTGTTCTGTGAAGCAACGGTCCAGCTATGTCGTCCAGATCCTAAGAGCAAAATATAAATAAGACGTTCGATAAAATATGAAAAAAAGTGCTTGAATTTTTATGCCTTTATGCAAAACGACATGCTTGATATCTACCTGATCAATACCCCGTATCTGAGAGCTGAAAACGTCACCGGCAGCGAGACATGCGGCTCGTGCTACTTGCGATCGAAGATTCTTTATGTGTCGCCCTAAAAGCCTTCCTATCGTTCCGGCCACACAGACGTCCAAGCCCTCCGGATGCTGCTTCGAGATCTGTGACAGGGCTTTCAGACCTTTCATCGTTATTTCCCTAAAACGCAAGATATAAACGCTGAATGAAAAGTTCGTTAATACTTGTTCGTTAATTATATTCCGGCAATGAATTATTCGTACAACGAATAACAATGATTTACCTGTCATACAATTGTGCTGATATTGACATAGATTTTACAAGATTGATACGTACCAGTCTTTATTCTCAAGCTGCGAAAAGCATTGCTGTACCATCCGTTTGGATTTTTCTGAGGGCTTCTCTATAACTCTCTTGTTGGAAGGCATTCGACACCTACTAGAACCGCGCACTGGTACTTTCGAGGGCATTCTTCTACGCGATTCGACATCTTCTGCAGATTCAGACTGCAAGAGAGTTCCGGAAATGTTAATTTTGTGTGTCTATGTGTACGTGCGTGTTCTATTAACGGAAAGAACGATTTTGCTAAAATATTTAAAAATTTAGGTAAACCCCCTGGTGAAAATTTTTCTCATAATTTTTATATGAACTGGAACATTTTTCAGAAATACTCAGAAATATTCGGAAAGTTGACATCTTCTCTCAGAAATTTTCATACAAGCGAATTCTGAAATATTCTGAAATTTCTCATTCCATAATTTTTATAAAGTATTTTAAAATTTTTTAGATTATTTTTTAGATAATTTTATAACATTTCATCAGAAATTATATTTACAAAAAATCTTAAAAATCTTACGATATTCCAATCTTACGATATTAACATATATGAAAAATTCTGAGAAAAAAATGTAGATTTTCTGATAAATGTTCTAATTTGTATAAAAAATGTGAGAAAGCTATAAAATTATAGAGAAATTCTGAAAAATTATATGAAAAATTCTGAGAAAAAATTTCACCAGGGAATACAGATCAGAAAATAATTTGGACTGTAAAAATAATTACATATGTAGAAAACTCAAGCGTAATGAGAAATGCTGTAAAAAGTTTTGACATTCTAATAATTAGTTTGAGCGTTTTACATAATTATTTTAATAATCCAAAATTTATTTTCATGTCTGTCTATTTAAATTTTTAAATACTTCAGCAAAACCGTTAAAAAATTCCATTAAAATTCTATTCTATAAAGAAATGTCTCTTTGTCATATACATCATACCTCAATCTTCAATATTCCTGGCTCCATATTCGTTTCGCTCGCGCTGTCTTTACTTTGTATGTCCTCCAAAGCATCGTTTACGCTCGATTCTTCTTCCGTGGACTAGAACCATAATTATATCTCAATCAGAATGTGCTCTTCAATAGGCAGTTTGATCGTATAGAAAGATCTTACCTCCTGAGTATTAATTTTATTATGTGAGTTATCATTTTCGACACTTCTCGCGTTCTCGTACTCGACGGTTTCGTGAGAATGGGGCCTCGATGCGATGATAATTGCCGGTGAATCACCGACCATGCTGATGTCTATGGGTGGATGACCAACGGTGTCCAATGATCGAATGGAAGCATTCTCGTCAGGTACTATGGAAGCGATTATTCTCTCCTCACTGAAATCCCTTGAATCCTCGATCTAACATTCGAAATATCCAACGTTAAATAAAACACGCCATTGAGTAAAAAAATATATTAAAAGAAACTTATATTAATTTGATTTAATACAATATAAAATATGTGATAATCGCGCATGAATTTTACTTGCATTTATTATGAATGATATTTGAAAGAAGAAATGTAATTCTTATAGATATTTATTTTTCTGTGATTTATTGTCTACTGACCAAATTGCGCGAATCGCAGCGAGAATTTCGCTTGATCGGTGAGTTAGAGATTGGCGAGTGATGAGCACTGTGAATGTGAGACGTCAGGTATAGTGATTCTGATCTCTTGGGACTGAATGTAACCTTCGATTGTAGCGATTCCTTGAATATCTTCGTGTCTTCGTAGGGTAGAATCCGCTCGTTCGATAACGCGGACACGACTGACCTTCTTCGCGCGCTCGACCTGTCGTCCTCCGGTTGTTCGGGAACGCCAGAGCTGCTTTCTGTACTTCTATTGCAATTTTCATCCACGGTTATTAGCTCATTGTGATTTGAATGCCTGGAAATCGATCCGATTCGACTCGCCGGTTTCATGTCATCCTCGCTGCTCCATTCCTTTGACACTTCGTCCACGGTCGATGCTTCTGCCGTTGCGATTGGGTATTCCATTTTGTTGATATCCAATGGTGTCTAAAATTTTTCGAAAAAGTTATTCGTCGATCATATAATGGCTGCGTTCCATTTAACGCTCGCAACGCTCGCGAGCATCGTTTGTACTTATATAATATTTAATAAACAACAAGGATGAAATAATTCTACGAGCGTTGTGAGCGTTAAGTGGAACACAGCCAATGTCTAATTATCTTAACTTACATTTGCAGAAAGAACAGAAATATCTGATAAAAATAATAGTATCTAAGCTCGCATTCAATGACATCTCCCAGTATTAAATGCATTTCAATGACGATGGCATTTTTCTTCAGACATAATGTTATTGTATAAACCTCACTTTACACGATCTATAATTCACGATTAGAATTCGAAACAGACTTCTATTTGTAATTTTATGTATCAAATGATAAATACAATTGTAGATAAGAAAATTTTCTTTTATTACAAGAAATACGACATCGAATACGTAGGTTAAATTGTAATTTATGTCACTTATATATAGACAAGGTTTGCTTGCCTATCCGATTGGACACGACTCTATTCACAGCTCTTATAGATTTTCAATTTTCATTACACCACATCCAATTGACCAATCACGAGTTATTCCCTGTACATTGTACATATTTGATGCGTCTTTATATTTATAAAAATAGACTATACTATTGTAATTATAAATTTATAATTCTAATTATTCATATTTTTTCTGTATTACGCAACGTATAAAATTATAAATAGAATTCTGTCTCGCGAATTTATTATAAATAGAATTCTAATCGCGAATTATACATTGTCTTTAAGTAGGCTTGAATGCCTGTTAAATAGATACGTGACTGAATAACTTCAGCAAATTTCAAGCAGACTCTATTTGAACTCTAATCTGACGTTTAATTACCATAATATTTAATGTTGAAAAACAAAATGACAGACTTCGGTTAAATTTTCGCTGAGGAAGTAACGACTCCATATATGCGAAAAAGTCTATTGCTGAATTGCTCTTCGTCGGTGATGGATCACCCTGTATATGTAAAGATTGCGATTTGCAAGTTCGATTTTTCAGCAGTTCGACGCGTTGTGAGAGGAAAAAGAATGTTAGTAAAAGCGATGATTTCTTACGAAAAAGGAATCGACGTCGTCGCGAGCGGTGCTCTGACGATTCGCCGTCTGTTGCGTGATAACGTCGAACGCCGGATCGCCAGCGTTCTGACTCCGCGGGGTCGACGATCCGCTATTGTCATTGCCATTGTAATCTCGTAATGTCGCGTCCTGATCTTCTCCTCGTTCCGGTCGATCATTCCTGGAAACGTCCGATGACGAACTGCTTGCGCTTTTCGGACGTTCGCGCGCGCCGATTGAGAAGGAACGCAGAAACTCTGGGAATTCAGAACGTTCAGAGAGATGTGATGATTATCATATGTGCTCACTGAAGACATCAATGAATGTTTAAGAAATCTCATTAGCAGATCTAGAAATTTGTTAAAAGAAGGGCCGCCGCAGGCAACATTTTTTTAAGATCAAATATACAAAAAGACAGAATATTAAATTATTATTTAAATTATTACATTGGAAAGGAATTATTTAAATATATAATTCATAAAACGTTTCACTTTAAATTATATTAACATAAAAAAGAAGAATAATATAATGGAATCTATGTTTTTTGTGTGTCTGAGAGTTTCTTATATTAAAAAAATATTTTAAGAAATTAGTCTTAGATTAGGCGTTATTAGAATTTTCTGTCCACATGTTTGTAGATATCGCGAGACTCGATAGACACTAATTTAAATGTGTTGCAATTTGGAAGATGAGACGGGCTATCGATCGGACTTTCCGCTGCAGCGCGACGTTCGATCGTACCTTAGACTTGACCAGCGGAATATTGATTACCTCGACCGGCGCGTCAGCTAGGCCTAAACTCTATATGCATGCACAACGACGAGGTGAAGAACCTCTCGTTCTATTTCGCTGTATTTCCAGCGCTGCGTGCTTTCGGGCACCGAAAGTTTCCATTGTATTTAATTTATTGTGTATCTTTCCTGAGAACGCAAGTCCTTTTAGTACAGCGCGACATTTCGATCGATGTACGAGATGTGCGATCCGATGTATCATATTTATTAATCAGGTATCGTGAAAGACAACCATCTATATCCACGAAGAGTGTTAATCTTTCGGTAATCTTTTAAATTTAAGCGAAAGGAAAAGTGTAGATCACCACCAGTTTAATTAAATGTCGAAATAAACATTAAATTGAAAATATCAGAGCTTCCTGGCAAATGTTTTTTTTTTTGTTTTTGTTGAGAAAGAGAGAACTACATACCTTGGTACCGCGATTCCTCCTTGTTCGAATTTTGTACGTGGTAGCCTTTCGCGTCGGGCGAGAAATGACGCCTGTTTCGTACATTGTACTCCTCTTCATTCACCATCGTCGCCTTATTACTGTAAGAGATGCAAAAATAGAAATCGACTTAGAAGTAATTTCACATGCAATCATTACGCGACATATTAATGTTTCAATAATGGCGGGGTTAGCGCGCAAAATGGTATTTTCACGCGAACTTTAGTTGCATAGCTGCATGTTTATAAGCTGAAACACGACGAATCTATATTCCAGAATAGCAAATCGTGGTAAATAAAACACGAGTGTCATGTAACACTAACGTGTCTTTTATGCTTGAGAATATTAAATTAACATAATAATGTTTATTATTAAATTGGTCGATTATTTGATCGAGCCTAAGCTTGATGACCTTTTCTCAAAATTAGGTGATCATCTTTTTTGTAGTAACGTTTTAGGCTTTTAATATAAAGGTTTGTTTTACACTTTACATTGAGTAAAAACGTATTTGTGAACAATATTTGAAAAGTACTGACTGAATATTTACTAAATGTATTTAATTTTTGGTACAAGAATCATTCATTTGATGTAACTATCATTCTTTCATTCAGTAAATATTCATTTATCGTAAGTCACTATTAAGTTAATATAATTTAAACAAATATTTATTAAAATGTAGTATAATATTTTTAGTACATTTTTTAGTACAAAGATTTATACCAAAATTTAATACATTTTTTCTCAATGCAGCAACTTATGCCGTTTCTCTTTCTCTTCGTCGAGATCGATATCATATCTATTTTCTTCTCATGAAGAATAAAACATTATCTCCATCGACAGCACTTTCGAGGTTTTCAATATTAATAAACTATTACACATCTATTATAAATCGCGCTACATTCTTTTATCCTCCTCAAATTCGATCCGCGATGGTCAACATAC
This sequence comes from Trachymyrmex septentrionalis, assembly GCF_001594115.1. Lineage (NCBI taxonomy): Eukaryota > Metazoa > Arthropoda > Insecta > Hymenoptera > Formicidae > Trachymyrmex > Trachymyrmex septentrionalis. Next base: position 225,277 of record NW_017305514.1, read on the forward strand.
ATCGTGTCGCTGTTTCGATTCAATCTCAAAGCAATGACCGGCGTCGTCGTCGTGGTGATGATGGTCGAGACGGACGCATTGCCATCCCCGTCGCCGTCGTTCTCGCGGCCAACATCGACTGACTTCCTGCATCGGAAGACACACGGGCAACAAAACAGAACGGCGTTTGCGATCTTGTATTCGCCGGACCTGTTCGCCGGTCGTACCTCGCCGACGAGGGCACCGTTCTCCTCCTTCATCTTGATCGGCCAGAGCTTGAAGATCATCCCGCACAAAACTTGAAGTTCATCCCGCGATGCCTCGTTGACGGTTCTCGTATGAAAGTTCTCGGTCGCGGCCGCGAAACGCGTTTCGTTTCACCCGATGGATTGACCCTCGGGGTCAGCGAGTGCGACGTCATGGTTTGAACGACTTGTTGCAATTCTGTCTCATAATCGTTCTTGCGATCGTATCCGTTCGCGAATTACGAAAAAATATCCGCCTGAATAAATAAAAAAGAGTCGCTGTTTTGCCGCAAAAAAAATAACGGTTTTGCTGAAATATTAGCTGAATATTTAGCTAGATATATTATATATATATATACAACAAAATTATTTTCAGATATCTAGCTAAATTTTTAAATTAGGTATCTCAAAAAAGTGATCTTGCAGTTATAGCGTTATAAAATTATCTAATTGTAAATAAATATAACTAAATATATAACGAAATATTAGCTAAAATAGACAAATTTCTAGCAAGTACTTGGATATTACATCTAATCATATAGATGGTAGAGATAGAATTTAGATTTGTGCTATAAATTCTATGCGTATGATACATAATTTTCTATCAGATACAAAAAACAGCAATAATTCTAGCTGGAGCAGCAAAATATTTTTTTGCGTACTTCAGTAAAATTGTTCTTTCCGAGCATCGAAATCTTATTGTTGAACTGGCCTTCCTAAATTTTACGACATCTAATTAGCGTTTCTAATCTTTCAATATATGAATCTTTTTCTTTCTTTATTTAATTTTTTTAATATCTTGTATTATTCAGGAAGTAATTAATAGTGTATAGTACAATATAATAATATGATACGAATGGAAAAGGTTAAATGTTGCCAAGTTTCGACCTTTCGCAATCGTTAGA